>NC_061077.1:8830679-9182642 GCF_021917145.1 Hypomesus transpacificus
CACACCCTCTCTCAGCTCTGACACATATTCTTTCAGATTCTTTCCCTCTCTTTGTCTCTGTTCATCAATCCTTTCTCCGTCTCTTGATCACTCCTTCACACCTCCCCCCCCCCCCCCCTCTCTCATTTCTTTTCTCCCCGCACAGTGTCAGTCCATTGGTTTCAGCTGAGAATTGAGGATTGGTTGTTGACTACCATTTGTAATCGAATGTATATTGCCATAAGGGAGGTATTGTTGAATATTGTAGAACGTGTTATGTACAACTTGAGAATAGAAAAGAGCCAAACACTCGGGGGATTAAGACATGGTCACAGTGGAGAGCCTTACAGCTGAATATGCATTTCCTCCGTGTAGATTTTCCCCATCAATACTGGAAGCGTCAATACCAAGGAACAGCTGCACGGCCAGTCAGTTTCTCCCCTGTACGCCTGCATGGTATAAAACACGTCTAGAAGGGATTCTCCCATGAACACTGCTCCGCTTTCCATCCCGTAACACGTACTGATTGGAGTGACTGTTCTGTGGCTGGCTATCCCTCTGTGCACCCCTTTTTGGTCATCTTCCCCTCTCCTTTCTTCAGAAATAGTCTTTTCTCCTTAACGAGTGCTTGCCCATCCCTATTCCCAGCTATAAAAACAGGCCAGAGCTAAAGATGCTTGGAGGATGTGGTTATTATTGCACACAGAGGCCTATGCCAGTTTTGAGTAAATGATGCCCCAAACTTAGCCAGAGGAATGACTGGGACTTCTTCTCATCATTCCTCATTTTGCTCAGGCTCATGAGTCAGCCCTAGTGATATTATTTGTTCCAGAGAAAACACTTGATTCTTTTTTTGCTTTTTAAGTTGTTTTTTTTCTCCGTCCTTTCCTCTGTCTACATCTCTCACCGTGTATCTTTCTCCTCCCACCACTCTATCTCTCGTTCTATCTCAGCCTCTCTCCTCTCCACTGCCCACTCTCTCTTGCTGTCTATTTCCATCGTCTACATTTATTGTTTTGTTCTAGACTGTGTTTTAAGGGGCAGGCAGGAGTAATTCAAACAACATGGTTATAATTTGCTATGACATATTTCATATCTGACCTCAGCTCAGATAGAAATCTCCCTCTATATGAGCGGAATCTGTGGACGGGTTGGGCTATTTAAGGCAGATATCTCAGGTCCTGCCTTTAAACCAGTGTTATTGTTGCCACTTGGAAACAGAGTTTCCAACAGAGTCATTTGTTTGTATTTCTGTCATGTAAACAAATGCATAGTACATATTCATAACCCTAACTAAGGCTGACTTTTCTAGAGTGATTCCATCAATCACAGTGTCGTCTAAATTGCAGCGAGGACTCTTTTCCTAACGTTGTTGATGGGAGCGCTTTCCATTTTAAAGCGGACACAACAATGGCTGGCAAATTGAGAGGAAATACTCTAGGCCTCGATGCTGATAATGCTTGTGCTTGTGGCACACAAGGCTGAATTTAAAATCTGACATGATTCTCAAAGGGAAAAAAAGACAGGAAATTACTAAACAGTTGAATTTCGACGCCGGGTAAGTCAAAGTTGAAAGACTTGACAGGCCTAGCACACTCTGCTGCCAACCAAAAGCCGCAAATATGAGTGTGTTCCCTGAGAAGTCGGGCATGTGAAAACAAAAGAGCCTGGAAGTGGGGAGAGAAGACAGGAAAAGTCAAGGAAGGAGGGGAGTGGGTAGAGAAACAGAGAGCGACAGGGAGAGACAGAGAGAGAGACAGGGAGAGGGACAGAGAGAGGGACAGAGAGAGGGACAGAGAGAGGGACAAAAAGAGACAGAGAGAGGGACAGAGAGAGGGAGACAGAGAGAGACAGAGAGAGGGACAGAGAGAGGGACAGAGAGAGGGACAGAGAGAGACAGAGAGAGGGACAGATAGAGGGAGACAGAGAGAGACAGAGAGAGGGACAGAGAGAGGGACAGAGAGAGGGACAGAGAGAGACAGAGAGAGGGACAGAGAGAGGCAGAGACAGAGAGAGACAGAGAGAGGGACAGAGAGAGGGACAGAGAGAGGGACAGAGAGAGACAGAGAGAGGGACAGAGAGAGGGAGACAGAGAGAGCGACAGGGAGAGACAGAGAGAGGGACAAAGACAGGGGGAGAGACTTGCAGAAGTTTTCATTTGGGTGAGAAGTCAGTGCCGAGGGGCAGAGGCGATCAGCGACAGAGGACATGCCATTCTACTGCCTTTCACTGACTCACACACACACAAGCACAGAAACGTAAATGCACACAAGCTCACACACACACACACACACGTGCACACAGAGGAATACACAGTAAAACACGCATACACTTTTTCTCTCTTCATCATTGCTTTCCAGCCTCTGTATCTGTTCAACCAGTGACAAGAGCCCAGAGGGATGACACTCTGATAGGCAGGCCTCTCAAGGAGGTAAGAGGCAGCACTCCTGAAAGGTCAAGAGAAGCACCCTAGGCATTCTACCTAACGCCCCTCTCTAAGATGTGTGTTGTTGCAAATCCTATCAGTGCAAACTGATGGTCTAGCACAGTTGGAATTTTTTTGCAATAAACTGATGGATGTGACTGTTCAAAAAATACTTTGCCAAGATAAAATGCTGGCTTGACTTGCGATGTATTCAACAACATACCATAAAAAAATAATGGTTTCATTCTATGTTTCTTTTTGAACCTCTCTAACTTGCACAACTTTATGGTTGGGGTTTTGGAAAGAGACAGTCAATTCATAGTTAAGACAGTTGAGAGATAAATATTCCAGTGGCAGGGTATAAAAAGGGACCCATTGTGAAAAAGACTATTGATGGCAGTCACACAAGGCTCTATCAGATGGACACTCATTCATATGGAATGTGCTCATCTCTCGCAAAACTGAATTCACAGACATATTATACATGTGAGCAAAAGGAACTCCACATTGTGTGGGGGCTGAGAACCCTAACTTGGCCATTTGTGTCCGGCGTAGGAGGAACACGGAGACTGCAACAAAGCCCGAGTCTGACGATGCCCCCTGAGTTCGGTAAAAGGAGAAAAAACTCCCAAACACAAGCATGAATAACTCCTCCTCCAGATATTAAAGAGAACGTTTCTCCGTCCTCTCTACACTACACCGAACTGTGACAGATGCAGCATATCTCTGGGATAAGCTAACCCCTCCAGAGGATGCGAGTGCCGTTGAGCGGCAGCAGCCCAGGAAACAAACCCAGAGTCTCCCAAAAGCCCAGAGGAGAAGGGCCAACTGCAGCCTGGTGAACAGGACGCTAATTACTCCTTTGGCTAAACAGCTGCACAAGTTGATGCCTTCTGGATGGGAGTGTGTGTCTGTGTGTTCTGAAAGGGCTCTTTGAGGGCCAGGCTGTGCTGGCTGGGCTGGACAGGCCTTGGTCAAGATGTTAACACCCAAGACCTGCCAAACATAGTAGTGCGTATCTGTATGTGTCTCTGCTCTCCTCTCCTTTGGCCCTAGCTACAGAGGGTACATTCTAGTATTAGCATGGAAAACATTAAACATGTAAGTGAATAAAGCTTGGGTTTCATGATGTTTCTAATAGTGCCAGTCTTGATTTAGTTGAAGATAAGGAGTTAGCTTTTCGCTGGATAAATGTTCAACATTTACAGAGAGACTCAAATTAAACCAGTGACCTTTTCCACGGACTAAATTCTTTGTCAGACAAAATGAACTTCAGTCAATTTGATTAGAGGCCTCTCTTTCTTCTCTGATACCAACAGGTAATGAACAATGTCTGGTGTGCGATAGGGAGCGCGGTCGCGTGGGGGACAGATGAAGGGGTCGTACCCTGGGGGGGAGCCACCCTCCCCACTTCAAAGATCTCCTGCTCCGATCTGACACGAAACACAGAGGAGGGGAGGAAAATCACATTTATTTGAAAAAAGGAGAGGAAATGCAGACAATGAAGAGTTCAAACTAAACCACAAGTGACAACCCCATTCCTCTCCCCCATCCCTCTCCCCTCCTCCCTCTCCCCTCCTCCCTCTCCCCTCCTCCCTCTCCCCCTCCCATTTCCAGATCTGATTAAGAAGAAGGGAGCCCCTACTTGTTTAGGAACTCTGTCATGACAATGAAAAACAAAAAGCATGACCCAGTCTGCTGCTGGAAACAGATCCTGGTAAGTAGGAGGCAGCGTCAGAGGCTGATGGAGGCAGAGATGGAGGGAGGCAGAGATGGAAGGAGGCAGAGAGGCTGAGAGAGGCAGAGATGGAGGGAGGCAGAGATGGAGGGAGGCAGAGAGGCTGAGGGAGGCAGAGGCTGAGGGAGGCAGAGATGGAGGGAGGCAGAGATGGAGGGAGGCAGAGAGGCTGAGGGAGGCAGATATGGAGGGAGGCAGAGAGACTGAAGGAGGCAGAGACGCTGAGGGAGGCAGAGATGGAGGGAGGCAGAGAGGCTGAGGGAGGCAGAGATGGAGGGAGGCAGAGGCTGAGGGAAAGACAGAAGGAAGAGAGGGAAGGTGGAGGAAAGGGGTTGTGAGGTAGGTTGATGCTGTAGGGCCTGTAATGGAATCAAGGCTATGGTCTGAGCTTGAGACATCAATCACATTATTGATACTTCTAAGTGGGAAGGGGGGGTGGGGGGTCATATGGGTCACTTTATTACCAGCCAAGCCATATTAATATAGTTTGCTGTCAGTCGGCAGGTTTGAACATCAGCACACTGCTGCCTTCTGAAGTGTAACAGTGTGTGTGTGTGTGTGTGTGTGTGTGTGTGTGTGTGTGTGTGTGTGTGTGTGTGTGTATCTTACTGCAGTGTTTAGGAAACAACAAACCCTATCCACATGACAGCCTACATCCTACAGTGGTCACCTTGAGCAGAACTATGAGCTCATCCTTGAGCATTAACACACGCACACAGACACACACAGACACACACAGACACACGCACACACACACACAGGTGTTCAGATTATATCATACCTTGGAGGAAACTTGGGAAAACAAATATGCTCTTCTGCTTACAAACCACACATGAAGTGTCACATCCAGACCAGGTGCTGGACTAAAATAATATTGAACTTTTTGATTTATGCCTCTGATGAATATTATAAAAACTAACAGTGTTCTTGCCTTGTTGGCACTTTTCGTATTTCTAAGTCAATTATTCCATTCAAACCCTACTGTAAACCCTACTGTGTATTTAAATTAACATTTAATTAAACTAAAAATGTATTTTAATTTCCCATAGACATTTAAACGAAACAACAAGGGACGTCTTGTATCTTTTGCAACAAAAAAGTACCACAAGCTGACATTTTGACCTAGCCGATTGACCCCAAGGCTGTCCCCATTTCAGAGCGTAATGAGTTTGTCCGCAGTCTGAATTAATGTGCTCAATAATGGATGAAGAGGGAGCAAGGACAACTCTGAGTGGGTAACTCAAGAGTCTCCCTCCCCAGGGAATTGGTGCCCTTTCCACACTCATCTCAATGACCTGCTACTGTACACATGGAGACATACACAGATGGACACACACACACACACAAGTATATTAACACACACTCACCCACACAAACAACTCCAGGAATTATATATTTTTTTTTTAAATGTTTTTATCTTCTTGTCCTATCATATTTCCCCCTGCTCTTCCCAGTAAACCTTGTATGCTGCAGTAGTTCTTGTCACCACACAACATCTCTCTCCTCCCTCCTCCCTTTCTCTTTCCAAGTGGGAGAGAGACTCGTCACTTTGAAAGTGAACAAGTCACCCTAAAACCAATAAGCTTTTAACAGGCACCTGCGGCACTAAAAATAAACAAGTTGTATTTGTTTTTGTTCTCGCTCTCCTTAAACACTTGACTCGGAGGATAGCTCACGCACGGCCAGCAAAAACAATTCTATTTATCCACTTTCATCGTGCTTTCATTTTTTTTCTCCCGCTCTCTCCACAGCTACTTAAACTTGCCTTCATCATTCAAACACTCTCTCTCACTGTCAGCGAGGAGCAAACAGTCTGTTTAGCCAGCTGCACGCCCAAGACATCTTTGCCCTCTGCCCTTGGACACACACACACATGCACACACACACACACGCACACACACGCACACACACGCACACATGCACACACAAGCACACACACATACGCACACACAGGCACACATACACAATTAACACACTGGAGTCATTTGGCCATGAACCATTTTTCACCCACGTTGTGTTTCTTTTTGGATGGTATGTTCTCAACCAATGACAAAGTGTACCTTTAAACCCTCACATTTACTCCGATACAAAATCGTTCTATTCCTCTCTCTTTCTCTCTCTTGTTTGTCAACAGTGTAGCACGCTGAGTGTTTCGGGGAGAAGAAAGAGGAGAGGAGTCACTTTGGGAGCGCACGAACACTGTCATTGTCATGAACACCCTGCTGGCCCGGTGCCAGCTCGCCAGCTCTGTCCCCTGGTACACCTGACACTGCCTGTCCTGGGAGAGAGGAGGGCTAGGGGGTGGGGGGTGGGGGGTGGGGGGTGGACTATCTGCTGATCTGACCCTCCAGACACCACAGCACCATCAAAGAGCAACATCCCACAAACCACACCGCCCCCTCTCGGTCCACTGGCCTGATTCGAAACACACACTCTCACCCACACACATATACACATAAAGGCACACACACACAAAGAAATGCCAATGGGAGCTAGATAACTAGGGGCATGCCACCACGCTTTGATGTTCTCGCCACCTTTGAGTGTACGAGACCCTTTGAAGCTCTACCAAACTCCTTGATCCCAGAGCAGGGGAATCGACCCCAGCGGTCAGACAGACTCCTTGGTCCCAGAGCAGGGGGCTCTACCCTAGCGGTCAGACAGACTCCTTGGTCCCAGAGCAGGGGGCTCGACCCCAGCGGTCAGACAGAAGTCAAGGCTGAGAACATCAAGGGTGTCCTTACCTGAATGGACCGGTCAACCATCGCAACCATCTCATGAACACACACATACAGTCCACACACCTGTCTTAACCGCGGGGTGGAATGATATCATCTTAGTCATGGTCCTCAGAGCACCAGACAAGGAACAAGCGGGAAAAGAAAGAAGGAGGGTAGGAGAGAGAGAGGAAGGAGGCTGCTTTTCTCCTCTCCTCTGTGTGATATTGGTTTCAAAGTGAGGGAGTGGATGTTCCAGGGTAGAGGCTGGGACCCCTGTCCCATGGCGGTGTGGCTGCTTTAGAAGCTCCGTCTGGCCCCGCCCCCTGGAAGCCCCAGATGGCGGGCGAAGGCGGCCCGGGACGACAGGAAGCTGTAAAACGAGCAGCCTTTTACGAAGATCAGACGCTGCAGCAAGGCGCGCAGCTTTCAAAGCCTCCGCCGCCGAGGTAAAGGTGTGTGTTACACCTTGGACACAAGGGATACACACACACACACACACACACACTGGCATTCTTCTATCCAATAGGACTGTATCTCCCCAAAGGAATAGAGAAGCACACTCTCTCTTTCACACACACACACACACACACGTATAAATTGCACTCACACAAACACAATACCTGTTTCCTGTGATCCCCCAGATCCACTTAAAAGGACTCATATCCATTGTCAGCGGCCATGTTTAGTTGTTTAGCCCCTCTCTCTGCTGATGAGGACCAGGCTATGGAAAACTCTGCTCCCATTAGCCACATGTTGTTCCAATATCTCCTCAATAAAACCCCATCCCCCCACAAGCTGTGAAGAAGCCGTGTAAAAGTTCATTACCAGGCAAACACAGGGAAAGAGGGAAGAAGAGAGAGATAGAAAAAAGAGGAAAATAAGTGGGGAGGAGGAGGGATGGCCAGGAGGAGGGAGAGAGAGGTAAATGGTGAGTGAGAGAAAGGTCGGAAAGGAAAAGAAAGAGTGAGATGGAGAAACAGGGAAACAGAGGAATAGGCCTGCTGCTAATTTCCCACCCTCAGAGCTGTAATCTATCGGGGAGATTAAGGTAAAAAAGTTATTCTTGACTATTTTATTAAGAGGCGCTTTAGGCGCTGGAAGAAGGGCTTTATTGCTCCTTGCGCGGCATGCCATACAATACAAGACAAACATTTGCTGTTATTTCAGTAAACCCATCTCAGATGTGTGGCGGGGATCGTGTTTTGCGTGGAGGAACTTGGCATCAAAGTCCCAGAGTTTCTGAAAACAAAAATCTTCCCTCTTTTCCGCAGGTCCTACCCTGAGCCGTGTCCGGTAGATAAATAGCGAGGTGTCAAAAGAGAGGAGAGGAATCCACACACCTATTTTTAATTAAAAGAGGGCTGAAGGAGTGCTGATGGCCATCCCACTTTTACAGACAAGTGGGAGGGATAGAACGAGGGAAAGAGGTTTTCGGGAGGTTTATGTGATGTGTCCTGAAGGGTCAGGGCTATGAGGTCAAACTGAGGATAGGATACAGACACTAATGTCCCCGTGTCATTAGATTTCCCTGAGAGTTGGTTCTCCAAACTGCTGGGAAAAACAGTCTTATAGCAAAAGGTCAATTTCTGAGATACTACGGAAGTTGTTGTAGTTATTCTAAGACTAATATAAAACTTATTTGGACAAAAATGTAGTTTATTCACCTGCTGTAGTATCCTTTCCCATGTTTGATAGCTACTGGAGAAGGTAGCATAAAAGTACATTAATGTATTTATAGAAACGACTGTTAAAACAGTACAAAAAAATCTAGCATCCAGTAGCTCATTCCTGAATAAGCAGTCAGAGCCGTGGTCTCCCAAGTTTTCAGAGTCATCACATCACTGTGCTGCGTATTGCTCTCCAGTGTTGAAAAACAAGATGTCTGTGTGTGAATGTGTCTGTGTGTGTTTGTGTGTGTGTTTGTGTGTGTGTGCGTGGGTGGGTGGGTGGGTGAGTGTGTTTGTGTGTTTTCCCTTTGGTCATCCGAGCATGTTTTTTTTGGAGTTCGGATGATGGGGAAAAGAGAACTTGCAAGACCAGCAGTAAGCAGAAGAAAAAAAATCTCAAATGCAAAGCAGCTCGGCTAAAAGCCCAGTGTGACTGACAGCTCTGTCCCCAAGCACAAGCATTTGTTTCGAATAACGTCTTCCCAATTAAAACTTTTAATTGACATCTTCCAAAAACCTCAGGAGCTTAAGTTGAACGGTCAATGCAGTCAAAGGATACCGCAAAAGTTGCCGTTTCAACCACTCATAAAACACTGTTCAGAAACAGGATCTTGCTTTTTTTTCGAGAAAAAGAAAGGATGTGGGTTGACTTGATGGAGAGTCGAAGAGAGAAAGAGAAACACACTCTAACAGGACTAAATACAAGCTTGTGTGAATGTTAGTATCCTCTTTTTGTCTCTATTCTATAACTTACCAACATATTCCAAGTACAGGCATCAGCCTGCCAATCACAGCCTAGCATCAAACTGCTATTCATCCATGGATCCCATCATACTAAACTATAGTTATGGCCATGTTAGGATGTGCGTCTGCCAACCTCTACCCACACAAAGCACAGATCATAAAGCCTGATGACTGAATGATGCAATGCTGAAGTAATATCCAGTTGACCATGATAGTCATTGAGGTTGAGGCACTGCAGAAGATGAGGGAATTAAGTTACTATGAGTCATTACATCACAGGGCTCTGTTAACAGTAGGGCCACGTCAGAAGAGGACAGCTGTAGCTGGAATGGGGGCCACCGATAGGCTGGTGACAGAGGGGAGTGCTTCTTGACCTATTGTGATTGGAGAGTCTGGCCCGTGAAGAGCCAGGGAGTTATGAGGAAATACTAGACAGGAAGAAGTAGAAAGTCTTCTCTGTACTGTATGCACCTCTCCCATTCTTCCTCCAGTAAATGATTGTGAATCTGGTCAGGAAGATCTTACTTCTGGGAAAGCCAATCAAATACTTCCTGATCCTAAACCTAAATATGTCCCTCTGAGCAAATATCGTCGCTGGTTATTGAACAGTCAGACTACTTGTCAAACGACAAAAACAGATGACAAGACATCTGTCTGTCTGTTTGTGAAGCCGGTTAATGATTATCTATCTCTCTGTTCTCCTTTACTTCTGCTATCTGCTATGCACTAGGCCGGTCGGAAGGTAAGCTCCACTCAGAAGGCCTCCTTTACTTTGTGGAGGAGAAGTAAATAGTGGGCCAGTGCTTTACCTTGGGGAGTCCCAGGTGATAGCATCATAGAGTTGGGGGGTTTTAATCGAGCCATTTGTTTTCCTGTTAAGGGCCGACCTGCTTCTCCCACCTCATTCTCCCCGGTAAAATTGAGCTTTTAATTGGCACACTGCGCCAAGGATTATTGATTTTTGGCTTTTAATAGAGCTTTCTGTAATAGAACGCAAATAAGAGGGTGAATTACATGATTGTGTGTGCGTGTGTGAGCATAACTTATAATGAGACATTTTCCACAAATTGATTTAAGGCCGGAACCAACCTGCGCCAGTCATTAAACATGTTAATAACCTTAAAAGAAAGGAAGCCTATTAATTGCCGACATACATTCTGTTCAGAAGATATCAGTAGTTCAAGAGCTAGATACGGTACATTTTTATTGTTTAGTTTTATTTTGACCAGCAGGGCCACATCATCTAGTAACATTTGGATGGAGAAGGTGCACAACAAACCCTCTGTATATGTTCTTTGTACAGTTTTAATCCTTTCCAACACTTGGAAGTTGACTGGGAGGGGAATGCACTTATTTATCAAATGCTATTTGACCAAACTTTACAAAGAATTCGGGATGAGGGGAGGAGAGTGCACATGTTGAGGGGCGAGAGGGGGCAGAGGGTGAAGAGGGTGCACTGAAAAGAACGAGGAGAGGATTGGAGACGTTAACTCTCTTCCTCTGTGTATTCTCTTCTCAAAATGCACATTTGACAACCCAGCCCATGGTATTGGACCTCAGATTCATGCCTCACCTCCTTACTACCTCCCGAGCATCCAACCCTCTGCCTCCTTTCCCTCGACCCCTTCCACCGGCACCCCACCCCCACCAGTCCACCCTCCCAACCCCCCACCCCTCTTCCTCATCTCCCTTTTCAACAAGGAGTTTGTCAGGGTCAGAAAGCAATTTAAAACCCCTATTAATGAGAGGCAGAGAGAGAGAGTTAGACATGTGAGGTAGTAGGGTGGGATGGGGGCGGGGGTTGGGGGGGGGCTGGAGATGAGGAGGATGGAGGGGGTTGGGGTGGAAAAGGGTTGGCGGGGTGGCAGGGTGTCAGCCATCAAAGACCGAGGAGAAAAGAAGGCCAGGTGGTTGTGGGAATGCACTCCTTTCCAGGGCCCGGGTTGCTGTGGGCTCTGGTCCGTAATTAGCAGGCTAGAGTAGGGGCCCTCCGGGGCTCAGGGATAGCCCCTCCGAGAGGCTACAATTTGCACTTCTACAGGAGCCGCCGGCCAGGGGCACAAAGAAGAGGAAAAGGGAAACTATGGCATCTTTTATCAGACAAGGACAAAGACACCGCATCTTTTCAAAGGACCAGAGAGAGAGAGAAAGAGAAAGAAAAGAGAGAGAGACCAACGTTCTTGAGGAACAGTCAAAGGGAAAAACATCAGGCAGCGAGAGAAAGAGAAAGACAAGGGAGAACAGGATGCCAACATGTGGGTTGCCAGAGATGGGGGGCATCAAGTCTGCTGAGACATCAGGAATCAACTAGCACCACCCCCGTCCAATCCACCCACACATGATATCATATACACACACAAGCACATAAAAGGCACATGACTACTCTACAACACATACTGTACATTTAGTAAGAATCCAAGAATCACCTCTGACATCACAAGACTCACAAGTGGCTCTCAAAGCTGTGTGGAATGGACTTTCTTTGAAACGGCATGCAAGATAAACTCTCAAACAATGACTGCAATTGCATCAAATCTCCCTGCGCAAGAGGACTTAAAATGGCCGCCTACCTTTGACATTATCCCCAGATCTAAAGAGGTTTGACCTCTTACTGCGCAGGAAAGTGGAGGTCTCTGATACAACTTTTACCTATTACCTTTAGAGTTCTGTAAAGGGGGTAATGAATGGCTGGCTTTGATTGTGGCCACCCACTGAGGCGTGGCCTGGCAGCCATGGCAATGCATGGTTCAAAGGTCAGATGGGTCATGTGATAACACTTCAGCCTTCGGCCCAAAGGTCTGAAACAAGGCCTAAGAGCCATGACCCCCCCCCCCCCCCCCCCGCCGCCCACCACCACCACCACCACCCATCTCTATCTCTCTTTCTCTCTCTCTGGTCACAAATGCCATTTGTTGTCCGTCACTCAGTAGCGGCGGGTTTGGCCCGGCCCCTGCGCTGAAAGCTCCATTCACACACCCTCTCACCCTGGGATGTTTTTGCAATTCAATATTTTCACACGAAGCCTCATCGTTACTTTGGAACCGGACACTGGGCAGGATGAGGCTGGGGGTGGAGGGGCAGCACAGAGGAATCACAGTATCGGACGGGCAGAGGGGACTAATGGCCCATCTTGAAATGTTTTACTGAAGACCTCCCCTCCCCCTGACACCCACACCACATGACTGACACACACACCACCAATCTCAACATTTTGCAAACAATCAGACTCTAGGTTAACAAGGATGGCAATTTTGTTTCCATTAATCATCACCACAAGCACAATACACTATAATGTCCACAGGACCACTATGGACTATGTGCCTTATTTGTGATGTGTGAAAATATGTTAAAGTCTGAAGTGTTTAATTTAAGCGACTTCAACAAACGGTTGGAGGATCTTATTGGAGACTTTGACACACTCATGAATTAATTGGACATACAGAAGTAGAATGCGAAATAAGAACAATGAGAGAAGATATGCACCGTGTTAATAACTTTGGGGCTCCTGTGGAATGAGAGAACCAATCCTCCACAGTTTAGGCTTGGACTTGTTCTAATGATTTGTTTAGCATGCTGACACTTGTGGCATTGGAAGACGGTGGCAGGTTGAGGTCTTAATATATTTTTCTTCCAAGCCGTGGAGTTAATGAAATTAAACCAATAGTAGCTCTGTCTCTCAAGGGACAATCGTAATCAACGTGCCACTGGTTAATTTCTTTTTTTTTTGCAATATAAATGGCAGTTGGTGAGATGGGCTAATTGTGTTGCAAACACTGTGGGTCAGAGGAGAGGGAGGGGGCAGGCATAGCATTGATATAATGAAGCCAATTTTCATGGACAGGAGTGCTTGGAGAGGCAGTCAAATAAGCAGACCATTCATCCAGGGACAGATACCCCTGTCTCTCTCTCTCTCTCTCTCTCTCTCTCTCTCTCTCTCTCTCTCTCTCTCTCTCTCTCTCTCTCTCTCTCTCTCTCTCTCTCTCTCCTCCCGTATCTTCCTCTCTCTTTCTTATTTCCCACAGTCCATCTTACTTTACTAAGTTTGCTCAGTATTGAGGAAACGGTCGGCCACTCGCCTGCTGAAGCTATTGGATAATGATGACTCAATTACTGTGAATCTCTCCGTCGCCACCCCCCTTTCCTCTCCGCCGCAGCAAATTTGTCAAAACCGCCGAACTATAGAGGCTGACAGTGTAATCGCGACCGTCCCGACCAACATGAAAGAGGGGCTTTATCGTGGCAAAATCAAAGAACCTGATCTCAGAGGGGCTGAGGAGGGAGGAGGCTATAAAGACAAATGTCTCTTCCTTGATCACCCCTCCCCCCACCCAAGTGGGAGACAGCAACTCTAATCCGTTCTAATGAGACACTACATGCACGTCTTTGTGTTAATGACAAAACAGAGGGAGGGGAGGGAGAGAGATAACTGGCGAGGGAGCCAAGGCTTTGAACACGCCGGCTTCAAAGTGACGCCGCTCCTAAACTCATCTCCCTGTCCTTCCTCTGGGGAGAGGGCATTTGTCTCTTTATCATGAGGACAGGATGGAACATCAGGGCCTGCCTATTCAGACAAGCACCCTTCGGCTGCTGGTAGGAGTAGGTGGGGGGAGTCAGTGACGAGGGACTGAGCTGGGGGGAGGTAGGAATGACTGTGTCTCTATGTACTGTAGATTGATAGAAAAAAAGTGAGTGTGTTGCTGGAATCTGTGGATTTAGTGCTTTCTCTGTGTCCAAAAGCAGTTGGTTATTAAACTCCTGACTTGTATATATACATACAGCACACTGAATGTGAGTGTTGTTGGAGTCTCCTGAGGTGTGCCCTTGACCATGGACAAGCCTCAATGACCCTGAGGAAACACAAGCATACCCACACTGCATGATCCTTAACATAGAAGACACAGAGAGAGAGAGAGAGAGAGAGAGAGAGAGAGAGAGAGAGAGAGAGAGAGAGAGAGAGAGAGAGAGAGAGAGAGAGAGAGAGGAAAGAGAGGAGAAAGAATATTTACTGCTGTTTAAAGAAAGGTATGCGGGAAAGAGAAGGAGCAGGGAGGGACAAAGAGGTAGAAAGAGATGAAGAGAAGAAAGGTAAAGATAAATGGATGCGGAGAGCTTATGCCAAACAAACAAGTATTATATCCTGATAAGACTTGTCACAATGGAGCAATCCTTAGGATATTACATTTAGTGAATCATGTGTGCAGCTAACGCGTGCTAATTAGTTCCATGTATGAACTCTTTAAGAATATTCACCCCTGTTTTGCTATCAAAACAGACGGTCCACCAGCAGGGGATGTAACCACATGTGCACATAGTGACATAGTAATTCCATTTTATGTCACTGGGAACAGAATGGTTTCTAAAAGCAAATTGTTAAAGACAGCAAAGCTAGAGGGCCTTGCTGGCCGGTGAGAGAGTAGACAGTCTTCTAGACATAGCTCAGGCTGTAACTCGATAAGCACCGCAGGTCAACCCCGAAATGCCTTTAAATGCAATGTAATGGCTTCTTTTTGCCCCTTTCGCCTAATGCATACCACTCTCTAGTATGCTGCCTGTCTATTTTTATCCACCTCATCTTCGTCTAAAAATGATGGATACGGAGAATGACAAAAAGCAGGGCTTGTTTGAGGAGAAAACACACAGATATCTTTAACTTTCTCAGGCATGCACATTCAACTGCCAAAATATGGTGAGACTGCAGCGCTTTAACAAATATGGCGGATGATTTACCAGCGACTGGAGGAAAAGCATGGTGATGTGGATATATGAGGCACAATATCATCATAGGGGATGAGATTGAGACAAGAGATGTTTTATGAGTGTGTATGTGCGTGCTAGGTGTGTCTATTACGTCATGACCAAATTTACTTGTAATGAGGCATGCCTTCATATTGAGAGAGATTTGGGCAAAGTTCAGGCCCAAAGCACTGACTAAACCTCCTAGAACTAAACTGTGGATCCAAAGGGTTGAGTGAACACACACAAATGCATACATACACACACACAAGCACACATACACCAGCAATGCCAACTCTTGCTTGCTAGACGTCATTTACAATTTGTGATAGTTTGGGTTTAAATTGTAAGCTGCAAGCACCCTTTCCTCTGTGTGTGTGTGTTCCTCTCAGTGTGTGTGTACTTTTCGGGATGTGCACTTGAGTATGATTTATAAAAAGGACAGTCCACAAAAGAAAGAAAACTATATAACATCCCTGATTCACATAGTTTGTAAAAATTCTAAAATAGACTGAAAAAAAGTATCTGCTGTCTATCTAGGCCGAGTCACTCTGGTTTAGCTCAAAATTGCATGCCTGTATGGAAGAGTCACCCTGAACCAAGCAGTACTACTGGATTGACTATCCTAGAAACAGCCTGGCAAAGATCAGAAAGTAAAAGAAACAATTATTTGTTTCAGCTTCACACAAACTTTATGGTTATTACTTTTATTGTGATAAACCCACTGCAAATATAGTGGTAGCCAAGAGATTGACATTAGAACATTTCTAAAAAATATAGTTAAGGCTTGTTCAAGATTTTATTGAGCTCTACCTGAGCTAAGAGCGTCATAGTTGACAGCCATTTTAGCAGTATACGCCCAGGGTCTTCTTCGTGGAGCTCTGAGGCTTGAGCCAAAATTTCTACATTGCTCCCATTGTTGTTTTACAGTGTTATGGGTTTGGTTTTATTAGTTCTGTCAAAACATCAGAAGCTGTACAATAACACTAGGGTTCATGACACACATCTAAAGAAGACCACTAACGAGAAAGCAGTGCTATGTTAAGACCAACATAGAGCAACCATGCGATATGGACATTTTAAGGCCTAGCCTACTTTCAATGAAAAGGCTACTACAGTAGGATCCTGTCTGTTATCCATGATGTAAACGTGGATAAATGCACCTTTTCCTTGGTCTGAAACGATGATACGTTTGCATCATTGCTTGACATCTTGTTTTCTCACGTAGCAATCGTGTTTACCAGCCAACCAGCCTACCTAAATGTGCCATTTGTAAAAAGGATTGCTCCATGAAAAAATAAACATAGCCTACGTTTTCTTATCCAATAACTATCATGGTTGTGGAAAAAGCATCTCGTTACAGGTTGCCCTACATTGCTGCTAGTGTTTGTAACAGTGTGATTTTTTAAGTCACACCGTTTGGACAGTGTCATCTTCATAGATGTTGCAGCTCTCACATCAATAGTGGTATAGGATGCGTTAAGGGAAATAATGTGTTTCTATGTGTGTAAAAGAGAGAAACAGAGAGGGAGAGGGAGGGAGAGAAATAGATAAGAGAGAGAGATGATAGAGAGAGAGAGAGAGAGAGAGAGAGAGAGAGAGAGAGAGAGAGAGAGAGAGAGAGAGAGAGAGAGAGAGAAAAAGAGAGAAAAAGAGAGAAAAAGAGAGAAAAAGAGAGAGAAAAAGAGAGAGAAAAAGAGAGAGAAAAAGAGAGAGAGAAAAAGAGAGAGTAGCCTATACCCTATTCTCAACCTGCGCAATCTATGCTCCATCTTTCCAATCTGGCGGCTAATTTCAATTCACAGTGTCTTCGGTTGCATTATTGCAATCCCAATAGACCGAGAATCAAATTAAGCTATGGGTCTTCTTAACTGAAATTTATAGAATCACTCTACAAGCTGAGACGGACAATATACACAACATATTGTTAAGATGTAGTCTAACCCACTATTTCATATTTTGCACTTTAAAGGGCAAATAACCTGCAAAGGTTCAAAGACAAACGACTCAGCCCATCAGCATTAACGCTGCCAATATAATGTCTTATTTGATCAATTTACAGAACTTTGAGACACCCATAGCCAACGATCTCACCTGTAAAATTCAGATTTTCTTTTTTTTTGAACCAGTATGGCATATTGTTTAACAAAGTATAAAAAATTAAACCAACCTTTTCAAATATACATAAAATGACATAGCTTCCAACATAGCCGCCTAAAATGTTTTCCAATAGTTAACAATAATATATAGGCCCCCCCTCTTCGGGGGAGTAATGGAATACATATTATATCTTAGACTTTAATAACAAACATAAGTGCACGATAACAACAATATAGCCTAAATGTTCTACTGAAAATCATGAAACGTTAGGCCTATTGACATTACAATTATAATTATTAATATTGCTATTGTTATCATATGGTCACGATTGTCTATTAATTAGAATGTTAATGTGGTTGTTGTTGTAGGCAAACTGTAGGCTTAATTCAATGTATAATCTTTTTTTTCTTTCATTGTGAACAAATGGACTATTAGCCCATCTGTAGCCTAATATAAAGGCCTGTCAAACCTAAACAAGCAACACAAACCAACATTCATCTAAATTACAGGCCACCTGGCTACGATAGGCCTAATATTTAAAATGTAAACAACCATGTTTGTAAATACTAGGCTACCACCCGTCACTCTATTTATTGATCAATGCCAGGTTTATCAATTTAGACAACTTTCAAAAATGCACAGAGGCAATTCTGAGTGCCGAATCCCTGTGGATTTAGCATTCTCGAGCAGGCAAGTCGGCAGGTCTTTTCAAGTTACTAAAACATCAGCCATTTCCTTTTCAATGTAGGCACTCGCAAATACTGGAATAAAACTAAACAAAAAATGTAGCCAGTGTTCTATAGGCCTATGAGCTTAGAGAATTAAAGAATTAGTTTCATAATCGGCACAGAATTTCGACTGAAAATGTAGGCTAGCCCTAAAGCTTACAAGTTCATCGTTCTGGATCTTGTTTTGAATGTCAATGCCAGTAACGTCTAAATAAAGTCTATAGTGAAAGTTTTCTCTGCAATAAATTCCGGATTAGCTGTTACACAAGAAAAGTTTCTCGCAGAGACTCCGAGGGTCTACAAAGCCAGGCATTTCTGTTAATTAGCACTCGGATCAACAAGCATAATCTGGGCCATTTAGAGATCAAGTCCTATTTCGGTAAAGGTAAAAATATAGGCTATAACCTTTCAACATGCACAAAACAATTTCAAGTAGGCAGCAATATATAGGGCTAGCCTACATCTTTAAATCTGTACACTCTTAACAAATGTCCGTGTGAGATATAGACAATAGGCCTAAGCATGCTTCAATAACAATCTTACAACTACAGTATGACAACAGCAAAACTCAAATGTTTAGTCATTGTTTATTCAGTGGTCCAAACAACACAAACAAAACTGTAAATGTTCACTGCTACATAAATTCAATTATTAACATGCCAATGGGCTATAAAAGGCCTATTTAACAAAACATTTGTAGAAATGGGAGACACTAAATTAGAGAAGGACTTCGCCTAGTCACAAAAGTTTGTTGAAAGTATTTAGTTAATTATTAAAAATTGTCTATGTTGTGATTACTGATTATATGAAAGCCATAAACAACAGTTTTTATAGGAGTTAAAGTTGTCAACCAAACATGTAATTTGGTCATTGTCTTCCTCCTAATCTGCGTCAACATTCGTTAATATTGATGGACAAAATGTACACAGTAGCCTAATTGTGGCTTTGCCTGAATTTCCAACAAGCGTCTTGTCTGCATGGCCTAGAATAATTCGTTCATTTGAAAATTCAAATATGTGTAAAATCAGAAGCCATTATGAAACAGATCATAAAGTGGGCCTACAGTATTTGAAAACAAATCCGCACAATGAAATAGGCTAACAACACGGATATCTCAACATTCAGCTGAATTGACATGTTTTTACAGTTTACCTTTGCTCGAATAGCTGGAAATAGACGTTTAAACCCAAATAATCAACAAAAAAGAACAACGTGTTTCATGCGTGCATTATGTACAAAAGCGTTAGAAATATGAAACTAGAACAGCATATAACCATACGCAGGCCTATTTAACCAAAGTGCCTATGTTCACAAAAATGAATACATGAATTTTCCGTGTGACGCGAGCAACAGTCCACAAAGTAGTAGGGTACTTTCTTGCACAAGAAGCATTATTGATTGCCATTCCCTGAAGGAGGAACAAAACCCATGGCAGTTCAACGGCCAAAGGAAAAAAAGACTTGGAGGATGCAAAGCAATTTCTTCTACAGTAAAACAGGCTACGGTAGAATTCAGCAGGAAAACATTCCAATTTCTTTCAAATTTCACATCATAACGTCCCTACTTCTCGCTGAATGAGGTTGAGCGCGCAACTCTGTCTCAATTCTGAGCTCTCTGCGTCTCCATGAGCAGTGCTACAGCGCCCACTATTCCAAAAGCCAGGAATATTATTTCACGAGACTTGGAACGACTCAATAAAAAAGTTACTATCCCTTTCGACAACTTTTTGCTAACTCTCGAGTAATGATTCCACGCCGTTTAACCTACAAGAACAGACAATGGAAAAACTATATCATGGACGCAAGTTTGTTTGGCAATGGGGTTTTTTCTTCCTCCATATCTTTTATACAAAACCACCAGCGGCGTTTCTGATCACACATGAAAGTTCTGACAGTGGGAACAAGCGAACCCAAGGCTGCTTCAGCGAAAAGACATGGACTAGGATGTATTATATCGTTACAATTTTAAAGAAAACAGAAAAGTTATCTACAAGGACAAATATCGCCACACTGAGGATATGATAAATGACAAGGACACCTTGGTGATATGCACGAGAGTTCGAGCCGGGTGGAAGCGTTAGAAGGGAAATAAGACCTACTTTTGGCCAGTTTTCTCGCCCTCGCCTTGGATCTCATCGTGTCGGCTTGTAGATTCCTCTCGTCCTCCGTGAGCCCAGAAGCAGCAACAACACTATCTTCATCTCACAAGCATTGTCAGTTTGGACACCTTCGCACATGCGCACAGGCCATTCAATCTGACACCCTCGTCGGGGCCAAAAAACTTTCCAATGTATTCATCATCATCACTTTTTGTCCTATCGTCTCCCCTTTAGATCACTTATCTCTTCCCCTCCTCCTCCTTCTCCTCACCATCTCGCCCCCCCCCCCCACCCCCACCCTACAACCCGACCCTTACTACCACTGCCATAGCCTCTTCCACCTTCTCAGCTACCCCTTTAAGAGCAATAACTTATTTTTCTCAAAACTACGGGATCCGGTCTAGCAATGGACACAGCGTGCATGGTATGTGGGGTCAAGGTCGCACGCCTTTATGGCAAAAAATCTAATGTCATTGCATTGATAATACGAAAAACAGTGTTACGCCTTAAGGTTCACCCATAAAGGGGTATAACATTTTAAAATATTGATATTAGTATTATTATTGTTTTTTTTTTAAAGAACATCAATATTTGAAATGTTGTAGGCTCTTTCATTAGCTTAGTACCGTTGTTAGGAGTTTAATATAATTATGATGTGGTAACTGTAAAATACAATAATGCATTATGCATAATTTTATTATGAAAGTATAATATTTGCCCTCCTCTTGATTATTGATCCTCTTTATTAGAAATCACATATTATTAGTATTTTACTTTGTAGGCTGTATAGTTGATGCTGCTTCCGCTATTAACAATTTATCACATTTTGAAGTGTAGGCTACTCTAACTCTTGAGGTTATTTTTAACTTCATTAATTCAGATGCATAACTGGCAACAGACTCCGTTCAAAGTGTAGCCTATTTATGATATGGGTCTCTCTGCATGCAAACATAGCGTTGCATGCGTTGCCCCCAGGACAGCCACACGAGCGGCAGCTGTTGACGCATGTTGGAGCCATACTCTCAATGGACGAGGGGCAGAGAGGGGAAAGGAGCCGAGTCAGTTTCCAGGAACGATAGTTTATTACACGTGCTTTGTAATTTAAACTTTAGCCATCGAGTCTATACGGAAATCCATCCACTGGAGCGACATCCTAAATGTAAGGGCAATATGCCTCTAAACATCCAGCGCTATTGTGGTACAACGGGCACAGGTAACCAGTGAGCAGGAATAGGGTCTGAATTTCTAACGTAAGTATGACTTTCGCCTTTACACCTGTTTAACGTGCGCGCTCATGGCATTTGAACACGTCGTAGTTAAATTGGACAGGAGACATGCTCGGACTACATGCCATTTTTTTTTACGAAAAATGAAATGCCTCATTGTACTGGGGGTGGCAAATCTAAATCTATCGTGGCTCACATGTCAAGCCGCTGAATCTGTCTATTTTGTTTGAGTTCTAAAATATGTTGGTTTGGATTCAGACGTGAATGCACTAATACTCATGTTACGCACATCTGACGACGCACTCTCATGGAATAATACCTAATTTATGTAGGCTATGGGCTTCAATTTAAGGGAAATGTAATGCTGGACTAGGACGTAGCCTGTATGTATACAACAATAATATGGCTTTAATAGCATAGTATTTTGGGGTATCACTGAAATATTCATTGTTAGTCGAATCATGCCAGTCATATAAAATTGTAAAACATAATCAGTATTAAATGTGTACTTCTATCATATAGTTCCGTAGGTTAATTATTATTATTTTACATCTTATTCTTCTTATATGTAATATTAGTTATATAATAGAAGTATGTAGGCATATGTGATACTATTGGCAATTAGTTTTCATAGTAACAGTAGGCTTGAAATTATCATTATTAATATGGTTGTTGTTATTATTATTGTTGTTGTTGTTATCTAGGCTACTGTAAGTTGCCCATGCATACTATTTAATGTATCCAACACCAAAGACACTTTTTCTAGACATAGGTTTTTTATTATCATTATTATGAATCATAATAATAATATAATTATTAGGCCTATTATTTTGTAGCCTATTTTGATATGACTGATATCTGACTGTTTTTTAAGATATGTTCCTAGAGTGTGTAGTAGTGTAATGAGGTTTTTAGCCGATGGGATTCGACATAGTACGGTGGTAGGCCCATAGCCTACAATATGGCCATTGATCGTCGTCTCTTTTCCGATCTGGCAACTGGGAGTGAAGACGCCTGCGGATGTCCATTACGCGACTTTGGTGACCCGCTCAGACTGACTATAAACTCCAGTGGGACACTGGGAGGAATCAGCCTTGAGGCAACTCTGATGCAAAACAATTAGCACTTTTAATCAGAATACTTCCAAAAATATGTCACATTATTAGCTGTACTAGCCTGTAATGTTATCATTTGATTGTACATGGTGTAAAAAAAACAACTAAAACGAGCATATAATAATAACAATACTTATTATATTAATAACCATGTTAGTGATACTAAGCTACAACAATAGGGCCTACAAACAATACCACTAGACCACTACAATAATAATAATGTACATTATTAATATTATTATTATTATTATTGGCATTGTTATTATTGTTATCAGGTCATATAGCCTACAGACTATTATTATTATAAATAATAATGAACCTGTTAGCTTGACATATTTAGCAACTCATGTCATGTGTAACTATGTTTAGTCAGTTAAGAGTAATTCACCTTTCCATTCAATAGTTTAACTTTATCATGCAAGTGAAAAAGAGGAGTCAAGGCATCCACTACACAATCCTTTATAGAATAAAATCAAGTACAAATAAATTGATTTAATGAATAAATAAATAAATATAAAATAACACTATTCGGTTATAGGTCTGTTAAGCGTCTGCGCAGCGAGACTTTGACACCAACAATCGCTAACAGGTGGGTCTTGTAGATGTCAGTTTTTGTTGTTATTTGGCCGTATTGCTTTGAATGAAAGCATGATCATAACATGGAGTCGAAATCGATATATTGATTACAATCCCTACATCACATGGAGAGAGAAAAAAGAACGGGCAGGAGTTTCAAGAATGTTTTCACCAATTCTGCAAAACAATCTAAACATGCATCGGATTTTTCGCACACATAGGGCAGGACAAATGATTTCACACGGTGCAACACCTTTTTAAAGAGCAATTAACTGTGATTATGCTTGTAAAGAGAAGTGTTGCTCCTCAACACTCGCTCATTGGGGAATAGTTTTCTGCGTCATTTAAACGTCTGCCTTTTACGAGCTCGTGGAAACGTGACGGCTGTGTAACCCCGCATTGTGGAGTATTTTCTTTCCAGATTGTTGCCATTTTCCTGTGGTTTTAACCCAGGAAGGGAGGAATGCTGGCCCAGTACCCGGAAGAGAGGTGTAGGGTACAGGCCTACTGTTACTCGGCCACCTATATAATGTGTACATATATAGGCCTATACATATTTATTTATTTTGGTAGGCTACTTCATTTAATTTAATGTAAACGAGATTAAATAAATGCAGCAACTGAACACTCCTTATGCTTTTTTATTGAACTTGAATAAAATAACACGAATTATGTTTTCATGTTATGTTTCAGCCCAATTTGGCAATAGAAAAAAAATGAACACCAGAATAAATCGTCACGCACTCAATTTGGCAGTAATGGTTATTATCATTCGCGTGGTTATTATCATTCACAGTTTGTGCACACATTAACTGTTAGTTGTTCATTGTAAAATTGATCCCAGTATTGAATATTTTTTTACATTTAAAATGACGGACACACCATTTCCTTCATGTCGTAATTTTGTGTCGTTCTTGTCATTTGCCTTTTAGTCTATATACTTCTTATTCGTTTAGTATTTAGGTATCATTGCCTAGTAGGATTATCTAGTAGTGTTACAGTATGCTGATGAGGAGGAGGACAATTATCATCACCGTCATCAGTACAGGGCTGGGGATCACGCAGTTTCAATTTCAGCCCATCATCGGTTAGTTGAATGCTTTGGAGAAATTAGAGCTAGAACGGGGCTCAGGCGTGACGCAGCTGGCACAAACTAACAATACATAGGATTGGTGTGGTCTGTGGTCCATGTGCAGTTTTCCTTCTACACATGCTGAAACCGAACCTTTATCCACGGTGGAAAAGGGCCCGGGATTATGTGTTACGCACAGATAACATCGCCACACATTAGATATGTGAAATCAAACACCTCAAGGTCCAGATTGTGGCCATGGCAGTGAGAAGACATCAAAAGGTGGACTGACTTTGTAAATTATATGAGTATTGTCAATTTGCTAACTGTAATTCTGCCACAGTCAATGTAATGGGAGAGTAAACATGGTAACTACAGGGTGGTGGAACTGCAGCTTGCATGCTTGCTCTTTCTAACTCACAAAAAAACAGCCTCCCCTGGTTAATTTCCTAAACACTCCTACTGTACCTTCTGCCTCAAACACTCTGCCTCAAACATGTCTGAAAGAGAGTCATGTACATGTACGGACGCACGAACACTCACAGAAAACTCCATCTGACACACACACACACACACACACACACACACACACACACACACTCACACATTCACACACGTCTACAATTGTACTCAAAAACACAGTCCTGTTACCAACCCTGTTGATAATAGCGACAGTATCTTCGATGAATTGTAAAAAATATAAAATAAAAAAGAAGTTCTAGGCTGAGACATTGTTATAGAGAATTGTTTTAGCCTCCAATACATGTATATTTCCAGGCTTTAATCCATATTATGGTTTATAGGCTTAAAGTGACTCCATCAATAGCAAAGGTCTTTTTGGTTTGAGAAAGATCACTTTCAAAATTCAGAAGAGTGAACCACTCCAATAGGGCTTGGTTGACGTTACCCTTGCCTATGCCGTGGTCTCTTTTTTGTACATGTCTAATGGAGTCCCAGAAGCAGTCACAGTGAAGTTTCCTTGGTAATTATTAGCCATTAATTGGGTTCAGGACCTTGGGCGTCTAAGGGAAATGGGAAATCTGACCGCTAATCCGAGACACTTCTTTGGGTCTCTTTTTGTTGTTAACACACCGCCTGAGACTAACAGGCGCTGCGTCATACTGATATGAAGGATATGGCAAGGTTAGAGGGCACGGGTGGTGAAGAGATAGCCGACTGCAGTACAGACTTGACTTTTTCATAAAAGATAACGTATAATAAAATGTTCTGTTTGAAGTCAGTGCAGTCACAATATCGAGTCGACCAAAATATAGGCTATAGCCTATATATAGGCCTGTACAACAACAAATAGCATAGAACGGATAAACGATAGGCTATTAAACTGCAAACATTCTTTTCAATGATAAGCTTACTGAGCACACGTATAGGCCCTCTTGTCAATTGCTAGCCTACGGAGCTGAATGACAACTCAACGCTGTTTAGCTTTTTATAAAAAATTAATGAGTAGGCTATGTTACCAATTTCTGGAAATATATGTATCTGTTTAAATGTATCTGAAAATGGCAGGTATCTCTAAAACAATAAGCTTTGTATGTACAAAAAATATGATTAGCATAGTTGAACCAACTTCATGTATTTCAGTCGATAGGCTTTCCTGTACATAGGTCATTCGATAAATGTAGATAACGCCTACTACTTACTGATAAATAGATAAAAACATTAGTCTTGTGTTTGTTAAAACACAAACTAGCCTATACATGAACTACCATAAGCCTAGGCCTAGTTTGAGAAATTCGATTGTAGGTTGCCTTACATCTGAATATTTTTGTTGTAGGGCTACGTGCACAATAAAACATTTTTTTATATAAAAATGAAGTTGATTTCATCATAACCCACCATTCCTCTGTTTCATAAAGTATATTTCCACAGTCTTCGCACAGCAGACTATAGGTTACCTAGGCTATGTTATTTCAATATCCATTGTTGTTCTCCCATAGCTATCTTCTTGTTAGACAAGGCCAATTAATTCGTATATAGGCCAATTACATATTAGGCCTGTTCCTTTGAGCTTTTATACGTTAGAAAAAAAACGAAAGAACTATAAGCAAAATAGACACTGTTGCCTAAAATGAGTCCAAACGGATTTACATGTTTTAACGTTGGCACACAGTGAACATTAATCACCCTTGAGTACAATTCTTAACATTTGGACAAATAATAAATACAGTCGTATTGTTACACCATCATTAGTTGTTTTTGTTTTAATTAATATGTTCTTAATGTTCCCATCCATATCTCTAAAGATCAAAGGAGCGACGAGTCGGCAGAACCCTTCCAAACAAATGCACATGTAAAATTCGCCGGGGGCTAAAGCGAAAATTACCCCAATGTAGAAATGACCTTAATGTGATGTAATCAATCAACCTGTCTTTAGGGACACTGGGAATCACAATGTTAATCTTTCATTCTGCTCGGGTTGGGGGGGAAATACACTGTCATATTAACAACAAAGCCTCATTATTGACCGAAACATGTGGCCCATTATTTTCTTCATCAAACAGTACTGAGAAGGTTTCTGATAGTCTATATCATTGTTTTATTGAAAATAAATTGTCCATTATCAATAATTCATATGGACATCATCCTCATCCTTATACAACCAATTTTTCTTCTACTTCTATGACTACTTCTCATATAATAGTATTACTAACAATAGCAATGACACTCATAATAATACTTTTATTGTAATAATATTATAAAACTAACATCATTATTTTCATTAGGTTATGCACACTTGACATTCCAAAATTGAATCTCCCAAAAGTTCCCTGTCATGCATTTTATTCACTGAGCTTGCAAAGAGGTACAAATGGGACAATTTCTCATGCAGCATCCCAAATGATGATCTATTATCAAAATATCTTGCCCACACACACTCATCCAGTCTCCTAGAAATGTGTTGTCATTTACAATCCCCCAGTCAATTCAAATTCAGGATAACTAAATATATAATTCCTGTATGAATCATATCTCTTGATGCACCAGAGTCAATGTGCTTGAATCAGGAATGTTATCCTTAACAGGTGCAGCGTTTAAGATGAGGCAGGGACCACAGATAGATACACTTACCCAAGCACAGACATTGTTATTATTTGAACTTGTTCATGTCGCCCTATCAATGATGCATTTCGAGAGATCAACGATTTATGTCTATCAGTGTGGTTGTCAGTAAACATTGTGATCTATTTATCAGTAAACATTGAAAGCATCTCTCACCCATGGTTGAAACTATCAGATGATTTCCCTGTTCATAATCTGTATGAATGTACTAAATGGCCTTGTTTCTTTGAATAAAGTCTAATTTGTTCATGTTTTCTGCTGCCTTCTTTATTTTAAAGAATTGAGAATAGAGCTGAGAGTAGAGTAGATCTCAGATCCCCAGAGTAGATTTCAGTAATACTGGTTTAGCCTACTGTGTGTAGACCATCCCCATACACAGCCAACATTCTGAGTAACATTGTTTTAATGTACTGTAATGTCATGTACTGTGTGTTTTGGTTCATTAACTTACAAATCCAAACAAGCAGGCACAAGCCCAAAAAGCAACTTTAAAGTATATTTGTACACACATATAAACACCCAAATACACACATACACACACACACACACACTGACATCAGCACTGAGCCAGCTAAACACTAACAATACTTCTGTACCATCACATTCAAAACAAATAATAACCAAAGGAACACTCTACAATCAAAGACTAATAAACACATTTGCTGTTGAAGTGCAAACACTTCACAAGATGCAAACAAACATGGAAACTGAAATCAGTTTACATTTTGCAGTGATTATTTTTCTGTTCACCCCCGACGAATCAGAGGAGCTCTCTTATTTACCTGTTTATTTTTCAAGGTGGCAGGGGGAAGGAGGGTGTTCATTATCAGTGTGTCTGCAAAAAGAAAGAAAGGCAGAGAGAGAGAGAGAGAGAGAGAGAGAGGGAGAGAGGGAGAGAGGTAGCGGCAGTGTGTTGCCAGGCTGACAGAATGATTAATAGGGGCTGTGGGGCCGGGGCCCCAGCGACACATCAAAAACAACACCGCTTCCCAGGGCTCACCGCCACTTCCTGTGAAGGGCCCCCGCCGCAAATGAAGTAGGAGGGTGGAGGGAACATGTCCGACGCTAATGAAGTTCCACCTCTCTCCCTCTTTTTCTTTCTCTCTTCCTATGCAGGGGACAGGCCAGGAGTTATCTCCTTAATCAGAACGCTTGCTCATGTCTCTGTGAAGGAGATGAAAGGAGGAGGGAAAAAGCAAGGGAAAAGTTGAAAGGAGTTATGGCGACGTTTGAGTGTGAATCAAAAGCAGTGTTTGTTTGTTTTGAGTGTATAGCAAAGGGGATAGATACCTCTCCTCACAAGGTAGATAAATATTGCTTCTGGACGTGTTTTAAAGATGGTAGAATCACTGCTGGGACTAAATGGTGGGGACTGTGGTGGGATGGATGATGAGGTACTGATGAAGCCCTGGATGGAAGTTACGACTCAAAACAAACAGCACAGTGTAGGCTTCTGTCATGAAAGACACGCTCTCTGTGTGAAGGCAGCCAGCTAGGTGTTTATGACAAATATTGTACCAAAAGAAAACTAAAGCCATTTAGTGTGACTATTGTGGCCGCATGGCAGGAAAGGAAAACAGACCAACACATTCTGTGCAGTACTGGATGTCAATTTTGCTCTGACTCATTTAGAGCATACAAGAGAGCATATAAGCTTGAGTAATTGTAAATTCTTAGTCATGTTGAGTATAAGTGTAAATGGCCTGTAACCACGTGTATGTTGGTTTAGGAGAAGGACACAGAGAGTATGAATATTCTTTCTTCAGATAAAAGTCAGTGTTGAAAGACTGCCCTCCTGTGTCAGTCACATAATGTACAATACATTGGTGCTTGTACTCTGGTCATCTGCCTCACTTACACATTTCTTCAATATACTTTCCATCTATTATCGTTGTTTTGATTTACAAACCTGGACCATAGGCCTTCTGAAGAAGGACGACAGCCCAGGTAGAACTGACAAAGGAATGTAAGAAAACGAAGACTCTGTTAGTGTGTGTGACTGAGAGAGATAGAAACCATGACATCATGTGTTTGCGTGTCTGTATGTGTGCCCACACCTAACGTACTGTAGTTTGTGTGACTGTGTATGTATGCATACATGTACTGTATTGGGGATGGTGGGTGGGGATCAAAAGACACACTGTGTGTGTATGTATTCATGTGTGCATGCAGGAGACTGAAAGAGTGTGAATGGGCAAGCACTTGTCTGTGTGTGTTTAGATTTCCCTGACACAACACTGGTTTAATGACATGCCAAGAAGGCAGATCCCTGGCAATGAACAGGTTGTCATCCTCCTTCCCCTGCCTCCTCTGAAGAGAGCAGATGCCAAATCCCAGGGCACGTTTAGCAATTCCATTACCGCTCAGAACACCCACGCTAGATGTTTGAAGCCAGCCAGTATTAGCACGGGTTTATTGATGTACGCTTGAAATTGTTACCACTTGTCCCTCCCTTCTCTTCTTCAGATGGTTGATGGGAACGATAATGAAGCTACTTCTCACACAGAGAGGGGAAGGGCAGCTTCAGACGGGCATCTTAAAGCTCTTTAATGTTTCCTGAGACAAAAAAGTTGGGGAAGTGTGCCTGTAGTTTTTGCTAAATGGGTGGGCTAGCAATGCTAATGCTACTGTATCTGCTCATCACGGCCCAATATTTACGGACCTGTGTGTGTGTGTGTTTTTGGTTAGCCTGAGTCTGTTATTATTAATATGCTCATGGGAACCAAATGAATCACTGTAAACAGTCGACCAGTGTCAGTGGATGGGGTTACTGGTGCACTAAGAAAATGTGACGCTGGATTTAATTGTGGTCTGGTTGTCTTTTATTTCCTTTCATGAGCCAATATATGTCATTCAATGACACTTGCCATGTGTTGAAACCAGATGAGTTGTCACACTGTTTCTATGATTTTGTTCTCTGGCACATGTGCTCCACATAATGTGCCACTGTGACCCGTGTCATGGAACGTACTTTTGATGTTGCCAGAGACCCCTGCTACTGTGTCTTGGACGCTTTTAGATGGTCAGCTGGTGCACAGAGCACATGGAAGATTACACCCCACAGACACCTCCCTGTCTAGGTCAACATATGCGCTTGGCCTTAAGGTCAAAGTTTTCCTTCCAGCATGATATGTCTTTTGTGTATTTCTCTGTGCTTTTTCTCTGCCAGTGCATGTTCAGAGCAATCAAGTCTCAGAGACGGGTGTTAATGCAATGACATTAGTCATCATCCACACAGGAAAATAACAAACTAACTGCAGCCAAAAGGATCTGTTTCCTCACATTCAGAAATGGGTGTTCTCAGTACCAGGAGCCTGCCCATGCTGGGAACAACTAGACCTTTATATACACAAACTGAAAGGCTGAATCAAAAAAAATTATACAAGTCTTTCTTCCATCACGTTCAAGTCACTAGATCAAGACTGAAGATGGAGGGGGAGAGGCACGCAAAATAGGAATCAATTTGTGTGTGTGTCTCGCTCTCTGCCACCGACTGAGCTTATCCAGAAGATCTGTTCTGCTTCAAGACGCCGCACTCGGCTGGGCTCAGAGGGAAAGAGGCCTTATAGAAGGAGTGTGTGTGTGTGTGTGTGTGTGTGTGCAGACCGGCAGGGCGACAGCTCTTCTCTGACTAGACCACCAACCCATGCCTCATGTCATACCCACCGCTGAGAGTCAAGACCCCTTCCACTCATTCACTACAGGCCGATATCAGCCCTCCAATAACTCACTGTATTTATTGGATGTTATGATTATTGACAGTGAGAAAAGGATTACCATATTGGTGTTCTGCTCTGATAGGATGGTGGGAGTCAAACCATGCTGAGATAGGAAAGATGTGCTGACTTGGATACAGAGAGATGGAAGGAGAAAAAAAGGTGAATAAGAAATTAGACTGAAAAGACAGCTGAGAAGATATTTGTTTACTGCTCAAATGCCTGCATTCGTTTTAATGAAAATGTACTTTGTTGGTGTTTTTTTTTTTAAGGGGGGAGGGCAGAGTTTTTTTTTTAAATTCTATTTATTACTTGGCATGTGCCAAATGACAACACCACCCAATTATTATTTAGAGCCAAAAGCTGTGAGAAGAAAACCCAGTAATTCAAATTCCTGACACCTTTTTGACTGCATCTCCAAAACCCTTCTTTAATTTTCTTCTCAGGAGGGAGGAAGTGAGGTTTGCCAAATGTTGGGCAGAAGGAAGCAAGGAACTGGTTGTGTTGTTGTGAAAAAGGCCAGCTCCTCAGAACAGCCCCACAAGACAGGTCAGGGACATGCTGGAGAGAAGCCCTGGCTGAGACTGAGACGACTCCAGAGGGAGTTGTTGGTTTTGTCTGTAGAGCACGAAGGTGACTGCTGGTAATAAGCAGAGCAGACTAGCTCCAGATATGCCAGTTCTTTTTATTGTTTCCTCAGTGTTGCTGTAAAGTGGACCACACACGCTGACAGTGCAGATAGGCCTTTGCGTAGTCTACTAGAGGAGGTGGGGATTTGTTCAGTGAAGCCTTCAGGTCTTGGGCTCCTGTGGCCCCTGGTATTGGTGGACAGTGTCTGGGGCCGGGAGGCCGGGGTAATAGGGGGCCGCGTCCGTTCACAGGCGAGCCTGGCGTCCCGGACACACGACTGAGTGAACAGATACAGGGCCCTGTCTGTCCACAGGATGTGTGTGTGTGTGCGTGTGTGTGTGAGGCCATGGGCCCCCCAGTGCCGAGTGTGAGTCAGCGCTGACAGATAGGCTGTGAGCCTCTCCTATGACACGGTGGGGATGAGCAGCCAGCGACGCTCTTCCTCCCTGGGGATCTCAAGCTGCTTATCCTATCAGACTACTTTCTCCTCCTCTCTCTCTCTCTCCCCTGGCCTGCTCCCCCCGCCCCCTGTTTCCTTCACTCCCTGTCTTTTGTACCCAGGGATGCGCTGCGGTAGGTCAGGTATGGATATGGGGGAAAAGGTGAAAGGGGAAACTTTTATGATGACCATTATTTCAACCCCAGTTGATTCCCTAGGCCAGCTCGAATGTCCTGTCTTTTCAACATACCTGAGCTCTAACTCTCAACCGCCCCCCTCCCCGCGCCCCCGACCACTCATCCCACCCCCTAAACCAGCATCTTTGTACTACCCCCCCCCCCTTCCATATCTTCCCCCCTACTTACCCACCACCTCCCCCTCTTTAACTCCCACACTCTCCCTCACCCCTTCTCCTCTCCCTTACCTTTCCTCTCAATGGGCTCACAATAAGGAGGGCATGGGGAGGGAGAGAAAAGAGGAAAGAGACAGAGTGGGAGACACAGAGAGAAAATGAGAGGGTGGAGGGGAGAGAGAGAGAGAGAGAGAGAGAGAGAGAGAGAGAGAGACAGAGAGAGAGTGAGAGAGAGAGAGAGAGAGAGAGAGAGAGAGAGAGAGAGAGTGAGAGAGAGAGAGAGGAGAGAGAGAGAGAGAGAGAGAGAGAGAGAGAGAGAGACAGAGAGAGAAGAGAGAGAGAGAGAGAGAGAGAGAGAGAGAGAGAGAGAGAGAGAGAGAGAGAGAGAGAGGGAGAAAGAGAGGGAGAGCTGGCTGACTGGCTCTGGTCCTGAGTGGCTGGGACCAAAGTGCACCTGGATGGGCAGGCTTCCTGGCCACGCTGTGAGGGCCTATTGTGCAGCATGTCAGCGGCTCGCTCCTTTAATGGGCCTGTATATCATCGTTGTGATTATGGCAGATGACTAGGACCAGGGGGGGGGGGGCCCCAGCTATGGTTTGGTGGGAGGGGAGCAAGGGGGAGGGGAGGAGTGGGATAGAGGCTTTAATGCAGGGGACCCCCAAATCCCCCATTGGTCGAAATCCCAGCACTTAACCCTGGCTATGTCATTGTATGCTGCTATCCTGGGGATTTTTTTTGTCCAGTTCTATTTAATGGACTTCTCCATCCCCACTCCTCCCACTCTCTCTCTCTCTCTCTCTCTCTCTCTCTCTCTCTCTCTCTCTCTCTCTCTCTCTCTCTCTCTCTTCTCTCTCTTTCTGTCGCTCTTCTCTTTTCATTCACTGAGAGAATTCTTTAGTAGTGTTTTTTTTTCTTTCTTGGTACATAACTTTATGTTTTCTCTCTAGCAGCAGAGAGAGGTCATGAAAGTCACCTGTCTCTTCTGGTGTCACATATTCAATGCTTACTGTGAAACCAAAAGAGACCCTTGACCCCTTTAGAAAACTTTACGCACCCGTTACAGCGATACAAAACAGTGCAAGAGCGCACATCCCTGTAACCGTCCAGTTACCACAGCTCACAAATGCAAAAGGGGTCCATTTTACATCCATCAAATGCTACTACGGCATGCACTATGAAGGTCTATCCAGTCTGCTACCTGAACATACATCAGCAAAGAGGCTGACTGAGCAAGCTGGGCTCCCTGCCTCAAGCCAGGGCCAGGGTGCACCTGGGGGGACTGGGGCAGCTTTGATTGGACAGAAAGGGGGGCGGGTGGCCTCTCACAACCTAGGTGTTGTAATGCTCACTACGGAGGCAGGTGTTCAAACAGTGAGATAGGATCCTTCAGCTCGTCTAACTGCTGTGCTCATTCTTATGAACAGGCATGATGGTCGTGAGACACTGAACGACACCAAGAACGATAGCGATAACTATGACAATAAAGATTTTAGAATCGTTCTATATTCAAAACAATAGCCACACCGCAACGATAACGACAACAACTACATACCGTAAAGATATCGTTGGGATCACTTTCAAAATGATTTTCTTCTAATCGTCAAGGTTGGGGTAAACGCACATATTGTTCTTGGTGTGAACGGGCCATAATAAGCATTTCATTTAGAGGAGCACCAAACAGTGATCGTGAGTACATTTATTATACTACTGTAATGGTGTACAGAACTGGTTGCTAATGACTTAGCCTCTACCAGCACCATGAGTCATAGGAGAGCACCATAAATGTGTTCTCTAACATACACACCTTTCAGATAATAGGAGCTGTTCAAGAAGGATACAAACCTGCTCTACTAATGTGAGACTGGATCAAAGGCTGATCTGTTCTATTTGTCTGGCTGTGCTTTCATGGATTAAAGGGGTGTCATTTATTTCATGGACACACGCCACTTAATTGAGTAGGTGTTGTAAGAACTATGCTGGACCCTGTTCCAATGAGTAGGGGATCATTTCCTCTGTAATTAGCTGCCTACCGACCCACATACACAAATCATTGCCTAAGGACATGTGTGTGTTCTGCCTGTCACCAAGGGGGAAGAGGACTGCTTGTAATTTAAGCGTGTGTTTGTGTTTTCTGTGTGTGAGTGCAAGTGTGTGTATGTTTTCTGTGTGTGTTTATTTGGAAACACAATGTCTGAGAAAACACAGTCTGGATTAAGCTGCACTTAATGAGCTGAAAGTGCTGTCTCACAATAGCAGAAAAGCTACTGCTTTATAAACCTCTTTATGCAGGTTTGCTAATCATTATCCTGAGCACCAAAATCATATTTTAAGAATTGAGTGACAATGTCTGTTTTTTTGTTTGTATTTTTGAACAAAATGTTGATTGCATACTGTATTTGTATTTGGGTCAGTCAAATGTCATAGCACAAAATCCAACAAAATCCAACAGATGAATATATAGCTACCAGACTCAGCTGTTTTAAGCCTCCAAGGGTCCCATGTAAAGATGTGACAGTGGACTTCATGTTATCTTGTTCATCTTGGAAAAAAAAGCAACAACCCTGTGAGGTGAAGAACATGCATCTCTGCGTGACAAATGTGAGTTCTGGAGGTTCCTAGGTGAGGCTACCCCCCCCCCCCACACACACACACACACACACACACACACACCCTTCATGCCAGGTTTTTCCTGCTGGTTAGCAGACCCAGGCAGGATGACGTCAGACCTGCGAGATTTACTGAGTGCGAGCATGCGTTCGAATATTAGTCCCTTTGCCGGGCTAGCAGCACAGCACTCAAACTAGCTAATGAACTCTCAAGGGGGAGGGGGGAGGGGGGAGAAAGGTGTAGAGGCTCGAAGAAAATATATAATCCCTGTGTTGGTCGCCCCTCTCTTTTAAAAGGTTGCATTTGAAAAACACTGCGTCAGTGTCCGCTCGCCCCTTGGTGTGTCAGATGAGAACCAGTTAATGTGTCAGTAATTGGATGACGAGCGTTATTTTTAGAAAGCACTTTATATATATATCCCTGCGCGTGTTCCTGAGGCCGGGGCGTGAGGGCTGCCCCTCTCACACCCTAAAAAAAAAGTATAGAATCGTGAAAAAGAGTGGGTAGACACGGCTCTCCCTGGTGTGGTCTTCCTGGGGTCTGTAGGGCTGGCAGCCTCCACAGAAAGCCTCAGGGGGAGGTGTGGAGGACTTCAGGAGTATGGGTGCTTGCTGTCTCGCGTAAAAAAAAAAATACGACGACAAGCCCTGGACGGTTGGTGCATCTGCTGGCACCATGCCAGGTCCTGTGCAGGGGGCTCGGAGCGGGGCTGGAAGGGGGGTTGGGTGGGCAGAGAGGGGAGTCATTAGTGGGGGTTTTATTGGAAGTTTGCGTAGGAACCTCCAATACACGGGCGCAGACACACAGGAAAACAGGCCTCAGACATCAACATGCTGCAGCTTTTTGATTGCTCCCAGACCCTCTGTGTGCGTGTGTGCGTGTGCGTGTGTGTGTGTGTGTGTTTTCATGATAAAACACAGAGCGGGGACCAGGCCAGGAGCTGTCCGATGACGTTTGCACAGCGCTCTTGTAAAATGCATCATGGCAAAGTGAACATTCCTCTCGCTTTAGAACCCCATTGCCTGCCCCCGAATCCTCCCTCCTCCCAACACACAAACACACATACACCCCTGCCCCCACCTCCCAGAATCCCCTGGTGTAGGGAACACGACAGCGGGGATATCCAGCGGTTGCAGATCCAAATCCCTCTCACACATTTCATAATGGCTGCTCTTTGCATACAACCTCACCCACGGCTTTCCTAAGTCATTATTTTATTCCATATAAAGTGAAATCAGCCACATCTTTGGGTCTGAGTGAATACCTTCCTGTTACAGAGTATATCAATTCAACATCATTCTTCAGCGTAACTGTCAATTTGGTTGGTTTTAGTGGACTAGCCTATTCCTTTAACACCCCTAGTGTCTGGTACATGAACCAGGACAATAGTATAGGTGACAGTCCTTCACCTATGTCTATGGTTGGTCGATGACAGAGGAAGTCTCCAGACCCTGTAACCTCTTCATCAAGTCACGCAGTAAATAAGTGACATAATGACCATTTTTTTCAAGTTGCTGTATGATCCCCCAGGATGTGGTGTACTGTAAGTGTGGTCTCACAATCCCAGTCAGTAAGCCATGGCAAAGTGCCTATAGTCATGAGAATGTGATACAGGATGACACTTTAAAAATGGTTAAAAGTTACCGTAACAGAGGCAGAGAATAAGACATGGCACAGTGTGGTTACAATGGGACCACCGGTCACACATTTCAGTTTGTAAAATGAACTGAAATTAATTTGAAAATTAAATTAATAAAAATCACAGTTCAAAGCAATTAGCCACAGTTATTTGAACACAGTATTGTGTGACATGTATAGGTGAATACTGTATATGCCTGACCAGTCACAAGGTTCATTTGGCAGTCCATTAAGTAATGACATGGGAGATTACACACTTTCTGACCAAGAAGACCTGGGAAGTTGATTGTTGTCCCCTGAGTAGGATAACGACAGCATTAACTCACAAGCTGAGACTAGAACACCAAACGAATTGTAACCCCCAAGCATGTTTTCAGCGTTAAAAGCACTTGTTATCAATTGAGGGAAACACATTAATGCCTATTAGTCCTTTTAGAGGTGCAAAGGGGGGCTTCGGGAAGTAAATAGAGGGCTTTATGACTTCCTCACTTGAGAAGAGCATCTGTCTGACTGCAGCAGCTAATGGGATGCTAATTAAGGGGTCTACATTGACATTAGACGCTCCGTGCTGAAACTTGGGTGATAAAGGCTTGACGAGGAGGCTGGCTCTGGACAAGGTGAGAGCATCCATGCTGAATAATGGACGGAGGCATCACACACAGGGCCTACATATCTGCTCAGGTCAAACACGATTAAGCATCCATTAGTGTATTAATACTGTTGGGTTTTCAGTTTTTGAAAACTAAATGTATTTGCAATGTGTCACACTTCTGTGTCTGTCTTTGTGACCTAACGTGTTTCTCATGTAATGGTAAACAGAACCTTATCTAAGGGACAGTGTCCTAATGCTGCTATTAGCGCCTTTTTGTGTATTGCGTTTCTATAATTTGAAGGATAAAACGATCTTGTATTATGATAAGACAGATCCATTTGGGCCCATTTTCATATCTTCTGCAGTACTTAAAGCCGTTTGTATCCATTTGTATAGGAAAAAGGCAATCCTCTTTTCACCAGGTGCTATCAAGATCTGAAGTAAAAAATTAAGTATTATTTGGAAACACCTGTATTGTGGCTTGGATCCATTTGATTAAAACACTGATCATTTTGTTTTTGTAAATTCCAAATATTATAACTTTCTATTTTATTTATAGAACACACATTTTTTGTTCATAAAAGGTAATATAGACTCAAAATGATCTCATTAGCTGAATAACAATTTAAAACAACCTTGGCAGAATTAGAGATGTGCTCACCAGCATATCTTGACTAAAAAACGATGGCTTGAAAACAAAAACAACAGTACCCTTTTCCAAACAGACAATTGCATTAATCAATGTGAAAGAGACATTATCTAAAACTCAGTCAAGTTGTTGGCCATGGATGGCTAATCTGCCAGAGTATCTGTGACATTGTCCTGGTGTGTACTTTACACATGAGGCAGCAGGGGGAGTACGCTAAGTTAGCAACGACTTGCAACTGCAAAGGAGGAGACAGACTTGTGTGTGTGTGTGTGTGTCTCCTTGCGTGTTCCTCATGTCCAAATGTCTGTATGCGCAAATATTTATACGTGCATGCTCGTGTGCATGTGTGTGTGCGTGAGTGTGCACGTGCATGTGTGTGTGTCATGCCTGGAGGGTGAGAACAGAACAGTACTAGTACTATTTATTCATAGAGTTGTTCCCTCCAACAAGAAAGAGAAAAAAAAAACATAATTTCAGAAAGTGCTAGACTAGGCAGAAACCTGCCTAGTCTAGTAATAAATCAGATGACCGGCCCACCTCAGCAGCCCCCACCCCGACCCCCCACCATTCTCTGTCTCTATGTTAATCCCATAAATGTTATTACAATCCTGCCCATTGGTAAAAGCCAGGAATACACTGTCAGGTGTTTACATTAGCAAAGCTATGCTAGCAGCGACTAGTGCTAAACAAGGATTGGTAATCTGTCAAAATTAAGGACGTTTCATAAACATTCTAATTATCCCCTAAACCGATGGCTTTATTATTATTTAACTCACGGATCATTACAAAAAGTAAACCTAAAATTAACCTCTGATTAGGGCAGCAGTACAAAAGCGACATTGCTGCCACGCCACAATGTATCATTACCACTCAGTCATCCACACACAGGACGGTCCATTTATCAAACAGAAATTTCAACACAGAAAATAAATTTTTATAGTCTGTTATTTGTTATTATTAGACAAATGTGTTATATTAATCCAGAGTTCCCTCAGTGACATAATTCACCTGTTTATTGAGAATCACAACATATTACAACACCCAACCTTGTATTTATCCAGACATTTACATACTTTCCCGACAAAATGTGTAATGACTTGGAATAATTTATGGACTGGACATTTAAAAAAAAGGATGTTCAAATTGCTCAAAACCCTGCATAACAAGCAAGACACTATCACGCACAAAACATGAATAGTCTGTGTCATTACATTACAGAAATCAATTGTAAATGTCATTCAGACATATGTAACCCCTCTGTATTTGACTGAAGCATGGAATAACAACAACTTGGTGAAAACATTAACACGACGGCAGAGGCTAGACATAACAGCTGCACTTCATTGTGGTGAAACACTAACCCAATGTGTTGAAGGGTATACAAAACATCATACTGTCTCTATGTTCTGAGTGGTAGTCATGTTTTAAATCACTGTGTCCACTGAAAATGCAGCATTGGAGCCTCGGCACATCTGCTGGAGAACTTCCTCTGAGTTCACATTAACATAGTAACGTCAATGTGCATCAGCCACCTTTAAAGACTATTCATCTTAATGTTACGAGCACTGCAGTCAAGATCAACCAGTACCCATCACTTGTTTTTATATATATATACGTTAATATATATATATATACGTATATATATCTCTTATAGGAGGAATATATGATTACATTCTTCAATAAAAAAACGAGAATAGTAATAAAAAAGAAAATCATATTTCTCTTTGTCCCATCCAGTTGTATCTGAGTGAGAGTTTGAAGTAACTCATCTGTCATTCAATCATTAGCTCTTCCACATCTATCTTGTACTTTCCCCATACATTAGCGGACACATTGATTATTGACTATTAGGATAAGACAGATCGGTTCACTGCAGTACCGGATACTGTTTGTATCCATCTACAGTATATAGAAATGAGCACTGATTTGTTAACAAATATTTTGCATTTGGAGTCATCTGTATTGGGGCTTGAATCTATTTAATATTTAACACAATGCAAATGTTTCTGTTCAATACCATTGTGCAAACACTGGCTTAGGTCAAAAGCACTTCCATGCAGTGTGGTGTATCTAAGGCTTGGCTCCTCTTCCATTGTTCCTCCTCAGTGATTGATGCGAGTTCTTAATTGGTGGCATTCCTTTCCCTAAACAAAGAAATCCTAAAATCCAACGTGAGATTATTCTAAATCTTTTAGATTTTTCTGTGATTACAGTAATAGCCTGAAATAACACATAATAACAAAAAGACACGGAAAAGATTTTCGACCAAAAAAACATGCATTTCCTAAATATTGTTCATGACATCACTAATGCTTTTTCTGGCCATCATCATTATCCATCCCTGCATTTCACTCAGGAGGGCACAAGGGAAGCATTCCGTGTTGGTGAAACACATGGTTCTTCAGGTTCAGCACTGGGATTATGAAGTTATCAATGGCGACGCATGGCTTCAAAGAAGAATGTGTCTGTCTGTGAGCGGTGCGCGAGTGCTTCTCTGTCTGCGCATGCTTGAGTGTCTGTGTGTTTGTGTGTATATGAGAACTTTTTCGAGACTGAGGAGATCTTTGCGTGAGTGTCTCTAATTGGCAGCAGAGGGGAGGCTGTAAGCTGACATCTGCATCTGATTTTTGGTGATAATAAATCAGGTTTGTTTCTCAACTGGCGCGCTTCCACTAAGCTCTCACTCTCTTTCTCTCTCTCTCCCCCTATTTTCCTCTGCCCAGCGGAAACCCAAGGACTAGCGATGGAGGTCTGGAACACACCGGACCCCCTTTCACATTTTGGGTGGCCGGACAACTTGAGCTGTGAAAGATCCTTCCTGGCCAGACAAGAGAGACCAGGAGGACATGGAAAAAGGAGACCTGCACAGTGATTATCAGTCAGCAGAGGTGCATTCAGACAAACGTGTGAACCGTCAACAGCTGAGGGTACCCTTCATGGGTCACAGGCACGACGGTACTGGAGCTACCAACGTGGTAGTGGTGGTATGCATACCCCCTTCCAGCTGCCCCTCCTTGAAGGTTTCAAAAACCATCCGACAGTGGAAGAACACTGGGACAGACAAGAGACTTGTCTTTCAAAAAATGTAAAATAGCATTGAAGTAGAGCAAATAAAAAGTCCAACTATGAGGAAGCAAACGACTTTCAAGGACTTTCAAGCAACTACAATAGAGCAGTTGTTTTCTTCACTTCGGAAAGACAGAAACACATGTTGCTGGAACTGATGTGTGGAAGCTTCTTCGTGCTTCCCTTTCACCAGATGCCGAAGGATATTGATGCTGTGATGAATAGAGGAGCTGTGAGGACACACAACCAGACGCACACCAAATACAACACGGGTGGATCAAAGACTAGCACGCGCCAAAATCAACAAGAGGAATGGATGATGCAAACTAGAATGCATTTGTATGCGTGTGTCTGATTGTGAGTGTGTCACAGTGAAACGTAGATAGTGAAAGAGTCCAGGGTCTGGGATTCATTCACAATGATGAAAGCTTAAAACAGATTTGTCTGGCCCTGGAGATGGTCCACATTCACACCATAGGGATTTTCAGTGCGGTTTCTCAAACATGTCACCCATATGGAAGCCTTGATTTAACTTATCAAGTCACTTGCTGGTCACTGGTTACTTGTGAATGCAGGATGTGGTTGGGTTAGGCTGGTCATAGAAAAGCCTGTCCTCAGTCACCGCAAACTTCTTCCTGGCCTCCGGGGGCAGTAAACATGGTGCCTGGGCATGTCAACACTACTGTGTGTGTTTACACAAGAGTCCTAACCCCAGCACAGCCATGCTCATCAGCATTGGGTTATGGTTATTATATGGGGTTATATGATCTGTACACCAGAATGGTTGATTTGTAAGACACATATATTCAGCTTTGATTTGAACAGTGTTTAGGGTATGGAGGGGCAGGCAATTAAGCTTGTGTTACTGAAGTTCAGAAGGGGGTTTGCAACAGAATACTTTGAAGATTGTCATAGAGTGTTTGTGGTGCATGTTGTGACTTTGACAGCTGAAACTGAAGCTGATTATCAGCTGATTATCAGCTGAAGCTGATTATCTGATGACAAAAGAAATATGATATACGTATATTTGAAAGATTAATTATATTGATAAAGATAAGTTAATGAGACAGACACGAGTGAGCATAGTCTTAGTAGTATCTCAGAGGAATTTGCTGTTGATTTTGAAACTATTTCAAAATGTACACCCACATCTTAATCATTTATGAAAAGTGTGTGCTTTCACAGTGATTCAAAGTCTTACATTCCCGCCTAAACCTCCGCTGACCAACATGTAAACCAAAAACATCAGGTACCCAAAAAATGTTTCCCTTATGAATCTCACATAAGAGAAAATGTTCAAAACTATATAGCCTGGTCCAGTGTATCATTAAAGTATATGGAGCATTACCCATACCTCACATATGGCCCGCGCCAGAGTTTTATTACAGGTTTACAACTCGGTGGTGGAATAACAGCAGCTTCTTTGCTGAGGTGAAGGAGAGCTATTGAGACAGGAAGGCCAGACTGGGACTGGGACTGCTCGGATTGGGACTGGGAGTAGGACAGCGACAGGGACTGGGGTCCAGGTGGTGGGGGACTGGTATTGAGGCCAGAGGAGCCTAAACAAGAGGAGCTGGTTAAAATCAAGTAAAGAAACACACAACAACAATGAACTTCCTTGGAATGGCTACGTTGTTTTTGTATTTTATGTTCCTGTGAAGCCTCACTCATCTTGCAGTAGGAAAGCGTCTCCCAGTATGAAAGCGACAATAATAATAATATCCTCTGCCATAACAGGTTTCAAGTAACTTGAGTGTCCAGGAAATCAATACCTGTAAAAGCCTCCATTAACTTCAGACAACGAGAGCCTCATCTTAATCATCTCACATAGATGATAAGTTAAAGAACTAAATCAATTTGGAAGGGAGGGCAGGGGATCAATTCTCAGGGAGCAATGCTTTAACATGAAACCAAGGGGAGACCGTGAATAATCTGCGTTTGAACTGAAAACGACCAGAGACTTCTCTAATGTGACCACTTCAAGCAGTCATCCAAAGCTTCCCTAAGCTTTGGTCAGAGCCTATTCCTGGGGTGATGCAGACTTGCTGCCTTAACTTCCTTCCCCTCCTCATAGAATGCTCACTGAGAAAAGCATCTCTTAAACTCAAAGCCCCAGCCACAGGCCTCAGTCTCAGGCCCAGACCCAGTTGCCCATCATCACGGCTTCAGTCTTATCCTAAGCCTCTGCCCTCAGCCCTCATCTCCCAGACCCAACCGCCAGCCCCGAGCCGCTAGCTCCAGGTGTTTTCCTCATTACAGGCCTCTCACCATTAGAACCACTGTGGTTCTTACTTACTTAACGGTTATAACGCTGGCCATCATGCTCGGATCACACCTCCTAGGCCATAAAGGGAGGGGGTGGTGAAGGTGGCGAGGGGGGGGGGGGATTGGTGGCCATGGAGACATGTGCGCGGGGGCTCACCGAACACGCCCGCTTTGTTCTCTGGGGTCTCCAGTTACCTGCCCCTCCCTCCAACCCACCCGTCCTGGGTGTCATTCAATACCGCAACTGTAAATTTTACATTAAGCGTGTGAAATCACAGATGCATATGTCACAGTGGTGTCATAAAGTGAATTTACTCAGTTGGACTAAGCGTGGTCTTAACTTTTTAGTCCCCCGAGGGAGTGAAATTAAAGCAATTAATTTTAAAACTACCCCAAACCTGTGATATGTTGACACATTTAGCGAACACACCTGGTCCAATTTATTTTATTAATAACAATAGCTTGTGTAATTATATTTTCTTAAGCATTCTATTTTATTAAATAATTGATATTTAGCCTTGGCTTAAAGCTTGTTAAATGTTTAATGGTCTGTGAATGTGAATAATTACTAGGGGTGAAAACTAAAAGAGTCAGAATGACCTTTATAGTTGTTACAAATAGCACAGCAGTGGTGTAGTGTATACACACACACTCAAGGATACAAGACTTAAATACAACTGAAAGCCATGACTCATAGCAACAGTAGTTTTCCAACACAGTACAAGTTAGAGGAAGATTGCAGTGGAGAATATACTTGAACCTTTAAACTGCAAGTATGTGATGAAGATTGTATTACCTGATTAAACATGACAAAACAAACTTGCTTCTCACTGTATATGGCTTCTCACTGGTTCTGTTACTTGTTAAGGGTCATGTCCACCTGTTGTTCTGTCTACAACCATCCCTCCCATCACCCCATCCAAAAATACAGACGAGGAATTCAGAGCAGCAGAGAGAAAACTATGCACAGCAACTGCATCGATTCAGAGACCACAACCGCACATACTATCACGACTTAGCGACACACGTCAGAGTTCAGCTTCTGATACGTTTACATCCAAGCACAGAATAATCACTGGGGCTTGGAGCAGTGCCAGTAGTACAACACTGTGACATGGTTATTTAATTCATAATCATTTTGATCAGAAAGAGGCAAAGGGTTACCCTGCTCCATATAAATAAACAGAAAACATTGTTTCCGGCAGATTTTGTCAAGGAGTGAACTGCATGATGGTTGTAATTAGGATACACATAGGTTACATGACACCAACACTTTTTACCGCCTGCCACCCAAAAGGGCTGAATATGACTAATTCATGCATTTCCCTACACTCTACAGTTCATTTGGCGACGGCTCAATAAATTCTCCCATGGCCCCCGCTCCCTGTAAGAGTATTCCCCCAGTCCAGAGAGAGGGGAGCCAACATTAAGACTGGTGGCTTGTAAACTGAGCTGGGAACTTTAATTGATCTAAAAGAATTTAATGTGGTGTAGTGAATTGCAGCAGACAGCATGGATTTATCTCACAGGCCTGCAGAATGAACATAATATTGTGGACGTTTTACAGCAGAGGAGGGAGAATTTTCATTATGGCCACAAAAATGATTTATCTTGTGTTGACTTAAATAACAGCACTATAACTGCGCTTAAGTCATGTTTAAACTTCTCTTCTGCATTATTGAGGGTGAAAAATGCACAGAATGCTGTAAGAGTAATTTATGCATATAGAAAGAACATTTAAAACTTCCAAAATTAATTACAAAATCTTGCAAATCTAATTCTAGTAATACAACCTGTACTCCACCTATTGCAAAAAAAATGATAAAACAATGTTTTACATCACTTTACAATACTGATCATTGATTGTAGCATTAACAACTTGGTGCTGTCCAAACACTGGCAAAGGTCAGCGCAGTGTCTTACAGATTTCCACAGAAAACCAAGATTACCCCACAGCCAAAAGGCAAAGGATTCCACACAATCCCACAGGATGTCTATCAGCCAAGTAAGACAATTGCTTTAATATCTATTGATAGTTCTTGGAGACTATTTGCAAACAATGGTTGTGGGGAGATAGAGAACATTGAAGACAGTCATTTTGTTTATCCTGTTTACTTTGAAACCTCAAAACTATTTTTCTGCCTCAAAAATGTAGCTGCCTCATTTTTCTGGACTTTCTTCGAACAGATGCAATGTTAATGTCATTATAGCGCTGACAGACGGTACAGTACATATCTTCATGGTGATGTGAAGTTGGGAATGTCACTATCACTTTGGCATCTAGGAAAGAATGAAATAATCCACAGACCTGTTTATAGAAACTACTAAATGGAGGAGGGGAGGAGGAGAGAAGTGAGGGAAAATGTATGACCATCATAAAAACAAGAATCCTCTCCTAAACAGAAATATTACTCACAGGATTACCTGTTGCAGTTGCTTGCAGACAAGCTCGAGCCACAGGGAAAACCGAGCACTAGTTAAAGTAACTGTTCAGACCACACCTAGGCCTGGTGATCCAGCTGGTTGTCTGGCTGAATTTACAACACAGCAAAATCGGTCATCATTTATTACTTTTACTGGTCCTTGGTGGAGGGGATCGTTCACTGGTGTTTTTGTTAAGGGGGAGCCCTCCACCTGCGAGGGTCCCCCATCAGCACAACTCTGGAAGGGGTGGGGGCCTCATCTGTCTCCATTAGACTTCATACATAGTTATGGAGGGGGACCGAAGCATGTGACAAGAAATGTAACTTCTCAAAACACTACAGTAAAGGCATCAATAGTTTATAGCTTATAACTGCCTTATAACTAGCATATTCATTTCCATGTCAGGCTGTATGGTATAGTATATTATAAACTCTGATCTAATACAAAGGTTTTTTTCGGGGGGGGGGCAAAGATTGTGTGTCTAGGTGAAATACAGTCACGTTCCTACTGGAATCGTCAGAGAAAGATGTGTTGAGGTTTTATTTGGCTGGATCCTTCCTTTCTTACTCCTTAGGAGCCCATTAGCTAAACATTAAAGGTGTGCTGTAAAATGTAATTATGTCTTTGAAAGGGAAAGAGCCAATAGAGATCACAAGATAAGGGAGGAAATTAACAGTGTGAGTGTGTCAGACACCAAAGTTGAACCTGCCCCCGCTGCAAGTTTCTTCTCTTGATCAGTTAAAGCACAATGGAAGGGCAAGAACAAACAGCCAGGTGGGAATGACAAGTCAAGCTGATAGATAAACTATTGGGCCTTAAGGCAAAGGTCCACTTGGAGGTGTTGTAAGGGGAGCCAATGGTAGAATGATACCTGGAAGTACTCCCATAATTGGTTTCTGTTTAAGCTTCCAACATTACAATACTTTAACCCTCCAATGAACCTGATCCGTTCAACAGATAAACGTATAACCCAAGAATCACTGAGAGTCCAGAGTAAAACTAAAGAATATGTGGAAACAAAACTCTGAAGCTTTTTTTTTTTTTTGGCTGAACATGACTTGTGTTTGGTCTTGTTTCCTGATGAACAGAAAAAAAGAGATTGGAAGTTTGAGCCAGAGCATCTGACTGAAAGATGTTTGGCCAGCCCACGCACTTTAGATGCTTGTCCATTAGCCAGGCCCATTTGATCAGACACCACAGGTGAACTGCTCCAACGTGTGCACTCTGTGACCCTACCCTTCACGCCACAGGGGTAATTCTGTATAATGGGCCTTGGGGAGGGGAGGGGGGGGGACGTGGAGAGGGACGAGAGAGAAGGAAGGGTTACAAACCCTTAGCACCCTAGCCAAATGGGACCGCTTTCAGCTCCACCTGAGGCACACCTTCTCTTCCTAGTCAAATCACTAGCACATGCTGTCTGGGGGCGAGAGGAGTCCCTCCAACGTACACAGAATCAGCATCCTCTCTCCCTCTCCTCAGCAAAGCTAGTCAAGACCAGAGACCCTTAGCTTGATCTGGTTGAATCAGGTCTAAAATGGATTAGATGTTTGCCATCCACATCAAAATACTATGAATGTGTGTTATTAGAGCATTGTTTCATTTTCTAGCATATGTTTTCTGAGAAGGGTTTGCTGTTCTAAGCATTAAAAAAAAAATCTATTTGAACCTTTTAAAGAGAAATGGAAATATGCAGCACATCAATAAACGCTACATCTGTGATAGTAAGACTGTTAATAAGAGTGTTGTAAAAACCTGCAAGAACTGTCCACTCCTGTGCATGAGGTAACAAAGCAACGGAAATGTATTCACAAATAAATGTCACGTCATTCCTTGAGTCTCCTTAGCTGGCACCTGATTGAAGCAGTTGACTAACAAACATTTTCTTGGCAATCTATTAAAAAAGGTCTCTCATATTTACATTGGTTTCTTTCTTTTCCTCTACTTGCCATGTTTTTTGACAGTTAACATTATTTTTAGCCTCACCCCGAGAGAGTTAATAATCACAGCCAAAGCTGAGGTCTGCTTTCTCCTTTGCTCAGCACTGAACATCCTGAGCATAGGTTGACTCTCTCTGACACGACCAACAGAACTTATGTCCTGGTCAAAATGGTAGACTGTGTATTAAATAGTTCCTTTTGCATAATAGTAGCACCTCTAACAGAGCATTTCTGGAAGTTAATAAAAATATTATAGCAACTACACAGAGCCCCAACAGATGAGATCAATGCCTTTTTCTCTCCCCCACAGGACTTCTACACTAGTCACAAGTCACTATGTTGTACGTAAGTCTTCAGCTTCCAGACACCTCCATCTCACCCTCCACACCTCCACAGACTCCTATTTCTGCCTCCCCATGAAAGGGCACACGGTCTCTCTCCAACCAGCTTGCAATTAACTGGCTCCCCCTAGTGTTGGGGCCTCAAACTCCATTTGTGGAAAGAGGTGTTGAGCGAGTCAATGCGGATGCATGGGGAATTCACTGGTCGAGATTGATAATGTAATTAAAGTAGTCATTATGACAACTTTTCACATTTGTTTTAAACAAACTTACTTTGTCATTATGCTTAATCAAACTACCCCCATGAGACTGAAGTGTATCCTATATGCAGGATAGTAGTCAGACTTGAAGGGATAGTTTAGTGTTTGTTTACATTTTGCTTGCTTTTGCTATCATCCATACTAGTGTCATCAATACTGAAAGTAGTTTTTCCCCATTTGTTTCATCAGGCAAACCTTTTCTGTAACAACTATAGATCACAGATGTTCAAATGGTAGGTCTCACAATTTCAGAGTGGAAGCTAATGAATTGGCCAAATCAGTTCCATTACAACTGCTAAACAAATACAAATAAACATGTAAATCAATAAAGATAAAGTGGATAAATAACTCAATAAAACAGTTTGGTTGAGGTAGACCAGAAGGTCACCATCTAGTGGTGCTTTGAAACGTAGCCAGTAGATCTCAGGCTTTCACACAGAGGCTTAGCTGTGGTTCCCACAGGCCCCTTGGCTCCCAGACCTTCTGCACCTCCATCGTACAGCCTGATGTGGACTTAAAGATTGTAAGTTATAAGTGCCAGGAAGCCCAGGAAAGACACACCTATACCTTAAAGCTAGTAACTAGACTGTTCAGTGATCAGAGTCAAGTCTTGTCCTCATGCCACTGCCCTAGGTCGTACTTTAGCTTGGCGTGAATGTCTGTGTTCAGACACTAAACAAGGGTTGAGTGACTTTAGTGCTGTCCTGAGGGCAGCAGGAGTATTTGACCTTCTAAAATGTTCCTCTCAGACAGTGCTGATGAATACTTACTGTGTTTGTTAACTTGAGGTTCTGCTTGGATGATGTAGAGCAAAACAGAATTCTGGAGGAAAGGCAAAGGTCGCAATGAAGGTGGATGAGACTTTGAATAAGAAGTGTATTTTTATTTGTGCTTTTGTATTGGAAATACTAAGACACCTGTTTTAACATCTTTGTAGTGAATTTTCTTTATTTTTTCACAGAGTTTAGTGCATTTCTTATTGATGGAATTTCTAGTATGAGCTACCTGTGAGCCTTAAAGTGGTAAAGAACATTCGGATGTGTAACACATCGCTGTGTCCATGTAGGCAAATCTGTCATGTTTCCTTTGTCCAGAAAACCATGTATTCATAGATTCACTTCCATTTTCCAACATTCCCCAATTCCATTAAAACATGCTGTTGGGTTGTTTGTTTCCTCGTCCTCTTCCAGCCTCTGGTGTTCCCAGGCTAATATACATCCTGTCCATGGACATGATTTAATATTCACAATGAGTAACCTGATGTAAAACATGCACATCTAATGTATTATTTAACAATATACTGTATTTGCCTGTAATAAAACACATTTTTGATCCTTTTTCGTGTTATCCCGACATCAGATTTCCATTATTTTCTCTTTAAACATTAACCACTGCTTTGTTTGGGACACACTCTCTCCCTTTCCCTCTCTGCTTAAGGACTCTAATGGCCGCCTCGTCAGGACGGACGGCCGGTGCTGCTTTGACAGAGCTGACAGAGGAAGCAGAGGGGAATGTTTTGCCTAAAATGTGCTGAAAATACACTTTTTTACAGGTTCCCTCCCATTACAGTACAGTGCTTGGGCTGCAGTTTGAAGAACGACAGTGCTGACTGGGAATTTGTACATTTTCTCGCTAGGTTGATAATAAGGGAAGCGGGACCTCCATTACCACACACTCACACACACTCTGACACGCACACACGCAATCTCTCCGACAGGCGCACACTCTCTGATACAAATAACAACAACCACATACTCACCTTATGGAAGGTGATGCCCCTTGAACCACTCAGCTGCTCATGTGTTCAATTGAACTAAGCCAGTCTAGAGAAAAACAACAAACGCATTATACAAACCTGAAGTAATTGGGGGTTAGAGGGAATAATACCTTTATGTGTGTATTAGGGGGTTAGGGGTGTAATCCATTGAAATCTCCACAGAACAAGAGCTGATAAGCCATCTAGGACCTGACCATTTCCACATCAAACCATGCTAGTGAAAAAGCTTGAATATCCACCAAATACTTGACAGTTAAAGATACCATGGCCCTCTTCAAAGTATACAGTACACTAAAAGGTTACCCAACATCTTAGTCTTAGTGCATAACAAGAGCTGAAGTCCACCTCAGTTTGACCTCCTCCCTCTGGAGAGCAGTTGGTGGTGTTTATATCCACTGTGGTTGTGTGTAGGAGTAGAGCCCTCCAGGGTTAATATGGCCCACGATGCCAACAACAACTAATGTGTTACTCCCAAAAGTAACCATGGAGATGATTTACACTGACCAAGAAGAACGAGGAGACAGCTAGCGGACAACAGGAAAACCACTGCTGAATCCACAGACGAGGTGTGGCACTCAGGGCCTGGAGCCTTTCCTGACCATGTGGCCTTGACTAGAAAAACCATGTTCCACGCTTGTACAGTGTGAGGGCCATGAAGGGAGGTTCGGGAAGGAGACAAGCATGATCTCTGGGTTCCATGAATCATGTGCGTGTCAAATGCAATAGGGTTCTCTAGGTGAGCAGACTCCAGGTTCCCTCCGCACGGACCTGGGCCGCCATAACAGTTAGTACCACCAGCGGTAACGTGTGATTACAAGGCAAAGTGAAGCTAATTTCGTCATGCTGAAAACTCCCGTGTGGGCCGCTTACACCCACTGTCAGTGAGAGTCTCCACCTGGGCCCTGCTGGGGCCCTGGGAAAACCTCAGCTTGGCTTGGAGATCAGAAGGGTCATGTGCCAAGCACAATACTGGAACGGGGTTAGACATTTGCCTTGCTTGAAACCAAGCAGATACCTTGTCATGTGTAAATCACACGCACAGAAAAGCTATTTAAACTCAGGTATGGAGGGTCAACATGCTACAGATTGCTTTCTCTCCATAGTACCTTCATTGAGAATGCCAATTATACTGACCTGGCACCCCCAGTCTGTACATGTTGCTAATTCTAGTTGACAGAAAAGCATACATGCAGAGTGGTGCACCTTCCAGTCAGACTGCTGTGGTGAATCCAACCGTACAGGATAGAATGTAACTCCAACTGTATTCTTTCCAAACACTCGCTCCTCCCCGCCAAATGTCTTTGGTCAATGACAAAGCAGTGCCTGCAGATTCCCTGTGTATGACAGCCATACATCAAAAAGGGCCCGATTTGCAAGTTCATTTAGCAGTCGTGGGGGGGGGGGGGGGGGGGGGGGGGTGTTGGTGGGTGATATAAAAAATGAGCCGTGTGTCTCCCTCTCATCATTAGTTATCTTCAGGCATGCTCTCAGGATGTTGGAGCTGGCTATGACAAAGTTGTGGAATATGTCTAATTCTAATTGCCTTGTACCTCTGTAAGGAATGTGGGTGTCAACTTTGCGCAAGGGGGGGGTACTCCTGACCCAACCCCTCCCCCCCCCCCCCACCTTCCTAATTAGATTCATTATGAGAGCTTGGCTCATTATTGGAGGAGGGGACAGGAGGGTAATGAACGACATGGAGACGTCCTCCACGGCTGACAGCCGGGGAGGAGGGAGCGGCCCCTTGAACCATGGATAGAAGCAGCATAGGGAGAGGAGAGAAATGAGCCTGTATGGGGCAATGAAACATGAATGAAGAGTGTTTGAGAGTGTGACAGAGAGAGATAGATGAAGGCATGGAAGAGAAAAAAAAAGAGGGAGGGAGGGAGGGAGAGGAGGCAAAAGAAAAATATGACCATTACCCTTCGATGGATCTAATGACCTGTTGGATGGATGTTGATGGGGATACCAACAGTGAGGGGAAGGGAAGATCATTTAGAGGAGGAGATATCAATCCTGAGAGAAAGGCGAGGAACAACAACAAGCGGAGCAGCAGAGCAATAGAAGATATAGATCAATAACTGCTTCATGGGCCTGTGAGCGAGGGAAGAGAGAGAAGAGGAGGGAGGGGAAATGGGGGATCATTTGCCTGATAAGTACACAGGGTGCGGTGACAGGGGTAAATAAACGACTGTCGGCATGTGTCCCCTGATGGTGCAGATGAGGTGGCGATGATGGCAGGTCTGGGGGAACTCCACACAGTGTCTCGGCTCTCTGGGAAGGTACAAATACAAGTCAACAGAAAAGCGGCACGCGGCTGTGATAGCAACCATCCGTTACGGGGAAATTGGACTGTCACTGCTGTCATTTCCAAGCAAGGCAGATGGAATAAAAGAGAGAGAGAGAGAGAGAGAGAGAGAGAGAGAGAGAGAGAGAGAGAGAGAGAGAGAGAGGGTATTCACTGGGTGATCATCAACATTGAGCACTACGAGTGTTTTTAGAGAATGTACTCCCAATGCAGAGCAGGAGACATTATGCCTGTCAGAGAGATGGGAGGATAAACAGGCAGAGGAAAGAGAACGTGTTCTCGTCTGTTGAAATGCTGATTCTGTAATACGCTTACATGTTGCTTTGAGCATAAACATATTTTGTTGTCACTGCACTGCATCCTGTGAACGTTGTACACAGTGTAAATATGGTATTATGTATATTTAAGCTAGGGTAACCCCGTATGTGAGTTTTTTATTCAAGGTGTCTTGCTGTACTTCAGATACGTCTATGATATAATCATTGTTCTGTAAAATAGGAAAACTTTTTCGTAAAAAAGGAAACTGGATCAAAGAAACTGTCAGAGTGAATATTTATACATTTGAATTGTACATTTGGACAATCACAATCACAGTCACTAACAAAAACACACACCTGCTCACACACAAACACATACTGTACCACTGGCAGTGTATCACTGCATGTGCGTGTGCACACGCATGTGTAGGGACTTGGTTGACCATCCGATCCCCTCTCCCACCACCACTCTCTCTATCCACCCACTTAAATATTTATAAAGATTCCAATTATTGTATTAACTATTTATTGATTTATAATTTAAAAGATTTATACTGGTCCATAGAAATGCTTTGAGAATGACTTTCACCTATGGTGGAGATGTCAGGGGCAATTTATTGTCTGTGAATGTCAAATCCATTCATGTCTGCCCCTCGGGAGGGTGGGGGTGGTGGGGGGGGGGGGGGGGGGTGGGGGGGGTGAGGGGCTGCAGGGGCGACCATCCTCCAATAGTCCGTCTGGTCCAGGAGTGGTGAGTTGGAGTGGGGTTCATTCTCCCTATTGAGCGGGTCATGCTCAGGTAGCCCAAACTGTCCCACCTCAATGAGAATGCATTGCCTGGCTCTATTCCTCTTATTGATTTGCATCAGAGACCCATTCTGAACACCTACCTCAACACAGCTTGTTTTTCTCTATTGCTTTGCTTCTCACCCTTGCTGATGTGGGGCGGATGTTAGATAATTCAGGTGCAATATATCATTTATTCTATTGCTGTGTTGATGCCGTTTGTGTAACGGTCGTTATGTGGCTTTCTTGATACACTATCTTAATTCAGACACTCTGCTCACAGTTCTTTCAGAATCAAACCCTGAAATCAAAACTGTGAAAAGTACACAAAGACCTAATGATACTGCCACAGTACATCCTCAAGCAGTAGGCAAAGGCTGATGGATACTGTGTGTGTGTGTTTTGCCAAATTACTTTATTACTTTTCCCCCATTTCTGAACTGACTGTGCTACCACACAGCTGGGCTACAATACTGTGCCATTTTAGGCAATAGAGAACTCTTTAAAAACAACAGTTTTCTAAAACACAGCCAAGTCAGGTTGGCGGAGAGAGGGAAGAAGAAGAAAAAACATACTGTAGTTAATATGAATGAAGGAAGTGAGTAATTTGTTCTCTCGTTAGAGACGCTGAGGAGAAGGTTGACTTGATGCCAGACGAGGTTTCATCATAATTCCCCTCAGCTGAATCAAAAGAGAAGCATGAGAGGAGAGGGCTGTGGCGGGAGGAGGGTCGGCTGAGGGTTCGGAGGGCACAGGGAGCGTTGAGAAAACGTGCAGGGAGAGAGAATACCCCTTCAAAGCCAAATAGAGGACCATGCTTCCTTACACTGCTGGTGAATGACGAGGAAACCATTAACGCCACAGCTTCGGCCAAGGGATTAAGTCCACACATGCTTGGCTATTATTCAAGCTAATTAAAGGTCTTTTTTCTGGGAGGCCAGGTTTACTTCTATGAACAAAGCGAGAAAAAGAACAAGAAACAGCTTAGGAGCTTTGCTGAGCTGGCATGCATCCTGAAGCGGCGTGAACGGGTTGTTGCCGTGCGTGTGCTGTCGCACAATCCGTTTTTAATCCGTTAATGAAAAAAATAAAAATAAAAACTCATTTTGTGCATCTGTTCTATGCACCTCACGACTTTGTCCTCCATTTACTGTTTCCTGCGAGACATAGTAACAACGCAGAGAGTAAGATGTGTCAAAATCTGTCGAGAATAGACATTCAACTAGAATAGTTGGATGAATGGATAGATAGATGGATAGGTAATTGATGAAGGATGAATGTGTGAATGGATGAATGAATAAATGGACAGATGGACAGGATAACTCAGCTCATCAACCAGTCAATCATTCCATTACTCCCCTTCCCTTCACTCAACCAGTTAAACCTCTGAAATAGACCCTGTACTCCCCCTACATAGATGTTAAACAACAAAGAAGCCATAGGTGCCATCCCACATGGCTGTAGAATGCTGGCCAGAATCTCTCCTCCGAAAAGCACCTTGGAGAATAAATGCCTCTGGCAGTGAGGACAGAGGCATGGTGACAGAAGGTACATCAGACATCACTCAGGATTGCACCCGACACATGGCCCACACAGCAGAGAGAGAGCGATAGAGAGCGAGAGAGAGAGAGACACAGAGAGAGACACAGAGAGAGACACAGAGAGAGAGAGAGAGAGAGAGAGAGAGAGAGAGAGAGAGAGAGAGAGAGAGAGAGAGAGAGAGAGAGAGAGAGAGAGAGAGAGAGAGAGAGAGAGAGAGGACTCTCTCTCGGGCGCCGTGGTGTGGGTGACGGACAGTAGGATGATGGGAAGAGACGTCACTAATGGCCCGTGAAGTGGAAGACCTCAGGAGACAGGGAGAGAGCATCTGCCTGTCTGCTCCAGTCAGGCTCTCTACATCTTACTCACACACACACGCACACACACACACAGACAGACAGCTACAACTGTGACTGAGTGAGAGGAACTGAAAGAATCTCTACAGTAACCATAAGCCACTTGTTGGCGATAGGGTGTCAGTCATAAAAGGCATCGTTTTTCTCTGTACAGATGAACTGTACACATTAGACACACAGAGGTTATTTTAACAACATAACCTGGCCACTAAGAACCCCGGGCCTCTGCCCCGGGCAACTGCACTTCATATATTTCTGATAACAATTGGTTATCATGATTTCATTTTGCATCCAGGGTTCCTATCTTTCACAGTGCTTGTAGAAGAGGCTGAGACCTGTCTCTTTCTCTAACAGATTTCAAAGAAGCTTCCAGAAGCAGCCATGGAAAGCAGGAATCCAGGAAGACTTTCTGTATCCAGCCCCAGCCCCGGAGTTGTTTCCAGGTCAGGCACCTCACTTCCCACACCGTGTGCTTGTGGCAGCCAGTAAAACCACTAGTGCTGTGCCAGATCCCCAGACCTGAGTGAGACTTAGGCCCGCCCATAGCTTTTCATTTCCCTCCTCTGCCCATACTCATTCTTCTCTCCTCCGTCCCTCCCTCGCTCCTCCTATAGGGGCCTGTGTTTGGGACCTAATTACCCCTCTGCCTTCTGTTTTGGGCTCTCTCTCTCCCAGTGATAAAAAACAGTAACGGAGAAAGCAAACTGCTTCTTAATTTTCCCTGACAGCCTCTTTTAAACACAAGGGTTGAAATCCACGCTCTAATTGAAAGCACATTCCTATTCCAAACAAATTAAGCACAATTAAGGTCTCTGAGTTATGAGTATCTATCACTGCACAATGTTTTTGTAAAAATCACCACATTTAGATCAAAGTCAGTCGACCCCTTTGCTTAATTGCCTCATTAAGACCCCTTTTGCTATGGGCTTCATAAATACAGGGCCTGCTAGTTACATTTGGGAATTACTCTAAAAGACGACCCTTAAACTAATCGCTTCCACATTTCCATAAAAGGTTCATCTGTTTTAAGGTAGAAACAAAATGAGATTTTTTTATGGAGCATAATTCGTCGGTCTTTTTATCTTACAGTGTGATTTATCTTTTCATTAAAAGCGTCTCATAGAGGATAGCTGAGGGGCAGTCATAAGGTGTCTGTTGAACTGCGACAACGCAGAAAAATACTTCTTCAAATTGTACTTTTCTATAACTACCCCTAGATCGTTTCCATTATTCCATTTAATATGAATTTCCGACAAACTAAATTCTAAAGTGATCACATACATTACCATTTGTTTTGGGCCCTAGGTGTGGCATTTGACACGTCGCACCAGGTGACAGAAAAAAGGTGTCGCCACAAAGAAACAGCAAATCACATGACAGGATTATGATTGTGTGCAGCTGAACATGGTCTGCATGCCTCCTCCCGTCTAGAAAATGTCATCTGAGCATGACTGGCTTTTAATTCAATCTTATAAATGAGGTGTGCACTCCTAGTCAGCATGCTTTTTCAATTTGGAGTGGCTGCTTTATTGGGGGAACAGAGAAACATCAGAAAAAAGAAAGAGAGAGAGAGATAGAGAGAGAGAGAGAGAGAGAGAGAGAGAGAGAGAGAGAGAGAGAGAGAGAGAGAGAGAGAGAAGATACTGGTAGTGAAAACTTCTGTGTGTAATCCAATTCCATGTACCATATGCCTACATCTCTCTACATGTTGTGAGAGAGAAGACGTCTGAAAATGAAGACATAGTCAACATATCCAAACTGACTCTAGACGAAGGAGTGTTGCCTGGGAGCATGTTAATGTTACACTGCATTCTTTGTGGTTGGCTGTGGGTATGGCAGTGTGTGTGTGTGTGTGTGCACGCGCTCCTGTGTGGGTGTGTGTGTGTGCATGCAAGCGTGTGTGTGTGTGATAGCAATCAGGCAGCTTCTCAGTGACTGAGTATTATGGAGGAGGCTCCTGAGTCATTGCTTGGAAGAAGGCACATAAGCCAGCTTCATTCAGACGTGAAGATGACTGATAATGCAGGAACAGCGGGACCCCTTGCTGAGTTCATTGGCCCCTAAGTGCTCCTTTGCTGAATGTGTCCCTTATCTTGGCCTGACAGCACTAATAGAATATGCATAGCTCTATTAGCATACAAGGTAATGGCACCCTTGAGGGGGGCAGTGACATAAAACTTTAAGTAGAAATCAAAACATGGGGAGGGAGACGAGAATAAAGGAGGACCATTGTCACCCAGTGCAAACAAGGCCTGGGGCCGTGGACATGCACAAGGAATACACACACATGCACACTCACACACACACACACACATGCACACTCACACACACACACACACATGTGTGTGTATGGGTGTGGGTATGCACACCCATACATATACATACACACATGTGCAAATACCAGACAAAGTCACATCCTTGGCACTAACTGGCGAATAAAACACGCACACAAAATGCACAAAAAACACATTATGCACGCACACACTCACGCACACACACACCAACCAACAGACCTGTGCTGCACCATCTCCTTTAGACCCTGAAGGCATCTGAGAAAAGGAAATGGGCAGGATACAATACAGAATGCCACTGTGTTCTCTTAAATGACTGGAAATTACTTTGAGCTTAGAACAACATAAGCGGTTTCTGACGTAAATTCTGGTAGAATAATCCTTGTACCACAGTACGGAATGAACTATGGAGTATTTTTCCATTCATAGAGGACACCTATAGTCTTCATTAGAGATTTGTGGAGAAGATAACCAATGTTATCCAAACACCTGATTTTACTTCGGGATCCCCCAAAAAAGGGAATGTAATTAAATATGAATCTAATGTTTTGACAGTGTAAAGTGCACATCTCCGCTCAGTTTTAATAGGCATGAGACCCCTATCCTGACCCACAGTCCACTGTCATGGGTCAGTCCAAACGACCTCCATAAGGCTAATTGAGATTCATTAAAGAGAGCTGAAGTAGTCAAATGGTTCTCAGTCTGGAATGAACACACGTGCCAACTCCCTGAGCTGGTCTAAAGGCCAACAACAGACTGACTATAGAAGGAGCCACAGGCCTGGCTTTATCTGGGGGTGTTTTCACCTAACCCTCCCGTCTGAGACCGGGCCACATTTCCAGGCAGAGTAGATCAGATAAATCACAGAAGGCCGATAGTGGAATGAGCACACCACATAAGAAAGCAATTTGCTCCCAAAACATCACCCCGAAATTATGGAGTGAAGGAAAGGGGTCCGGTGAGAAGCCTAATTTAGTCACGTCCATGAACACGAAGCAGCAGATTACTCCGAGGTCGTTGGCCAGATTTAGCCCGCTGCATTTCCACTTATTAACTTTTATTAAAGATATTTTAACCTTGGGGAAGAGGCTGAGGAAGCAGTGTCACAGAAGGTGAAGAATTAACGCCTGAAGGGCCAATGCTTTAAGGAGCTGAATTTGTTCACTTCCTTTTTTTTGTCAGTTTTTTTCTTTCGAAGTACAGCTACGAGAAGTGTGCAAAACAAAATCAACACTAATAAGGCAATAATAATAATAATTGCATCCTCAATTATAATTATGGTAATTACGCAGTCCTCCTTGATATGCATTTCTGCTCTAAACGCGATATGAGCCATATGTGAACACAAGCAATTATGCTAATCATTCTACAGCCAAGCGTGTAATGCTAAAGTGGAAGAAAGTTCAGCTGCCTGAGCATGGAACACCACTGAGGTATGAAGCCTAAAGCAGGGGCTATCATCTGTGTAGGTATGAGGCCAGTCAAGAGTTGCTGACAAGTCACTGAATGGATTAGTTAATTACTCCTATATGGAGCCAAGGTGTAAGCCTAGATACTATACCAACTGATTGTGCAGTTGACAATTCCAAATGTTAGATATTTCATATTACAAAGCCGGGGTGTAATTAGAGCTGGCATGACTTTTATTGGCTATTCTGAACCTTTAACGGCCCTGAGCTCGGACTCAAACAGACCAATAAACTATTGCAGAGGCGTTATTAAGCAGAGGCAGACACTATTAAGAACTATCAACTTCGTCTCTGACTGGGCATCGTTGCTGCTAGAAAATGGTGGAGTGAAGACAGGGCTTGTTTTAAATGTGGTTTATTTACTGTGTTTATTGCATGGGTGGCCAGTTTAACAAGCTGCCTCTGGACTATGTCTAGTCACGTATCTAATAGTATACCTTCCAGCACAAAATCACAAGCAAAAATGTTGGATCCACAAGAAACCAATAAGCGAGTAAAAAAATGTATAAAATGTCTGTCACATTGCTTCACAGAAAGTTCTAAGTGATGACGACTTGGAGAGTACTGACCCTGCTCTCCAGAAGAAGAAAAAATATATTTTCAAGAGCATTGAACCTCCAGGTCTTGAACTTCCAATTGAGCTTATTGGGTTCCAGCGGTCAAAACATGAGTGGAAGATGGAGTGGAGTAGTACGGCTGCACTGTAAATGTCTGAGGTTCCCTCTGGTCCATACAGATGGTTTGGCTGGGTGACAAGACAAACTGGGCCCAGCACCAAACTCCAACCTCTATTTCATGGTGGCTTAGCACTTTCTCTCTCACCAGATTACAGTTGCTGTGCTTTAAGGACCCTGTCCTTCATACAGACTCACCAAGCGAATGGCCAATCCATTTGTCCAGATATCATTCCAGAGAACATGAGTGGGTATGAGATGAATAAAGAATCAACGTCATCATAGTCACTGCCGGCGAGGCCCAGTCAATCCAAAGAGGTTTTTGTTCAACGCGAGTGCAATTTATTTGGAAGGCGTAGCGTTAATACTGAGAATGATCTGGTGATTAGAACCACAAGTGCTACGCTAGTGTGAGTTTGACTCTCGGAGTGCAGACTGCGAAATGTGATATACTGTACATTGTGTGTGATTGTGCGAGTGTGTGTCCCCAAGGTCTTTCCTAGAGGCCTGGCCTGGAGCTCACACGCACGCACACACACACACACACACACACACATACTAAGACACACATACAGTATACACACACACACACAAACTGGGATCTGAGCCCAGGATTTCCTGGATTTCTCCCGACCCTCTCTCTTTCCTACCAACACAGTCAGTAGAGGGACAAGCAGATGAATGAGGTGACTCATACTAGTCTATTGACGGCATACAGAGTCAACTCTTCACTTTTACTCTGACATCTACAGCAGAGGAATGTCAGACAGTGTGTCTTATCTACTCAGAGCACCTGGCATTGGAAGGCATCATATCAAAGAAAACAAAACCTTCTTCTTACTGAGTCCATCCTTCACTGCCCTCAAATGATCATAGCGCAATCGACCCAATCTGTGGTCCCACCCTGGCTCCCTTAATCATTACATGGTGGTTGGACAGGCGCACACACAGACACAACCACACAACCCCATACTCTCTCTCGATCTCTCTCTCACACACACACACACACTCACACACACACACTCGCACGCACACACAGGAGGAACCATTGTTGATTACTCATTACTTAACCTGTAATGTGTTCCGCCCCTTTGTCTGCATGTCCTGCTCGTCCCCTTTCCCTCTTAAGTAAATGGAAAACTATTCCCTGCCCTGGGCTACTGGTGAACTTCTCACTCTGCATCCAATTTGGAGCTGCACCCCCGTGATGTAACCAGAGCGTCCAAACCTGGAGAGAGGGACATGGAGGAACAGGACAGAAGGGGGAGCGATGAGGTCCTGGTGGGGGAGCAGGGAGGAGATGGCAACCTTCAGACCTCAAAGGTCACGGCTCTTAACCCCGGTATTTAGAATCTAATAACACTTTATAAATGTTTCAGTTAGAAGTCATTAATGCAGCCAAGCATCTGTTTCCAAAAGAATACAAATGAGGTGCTGGTCCCCCCACCCCTCCTCACCCTTACCCCGCCCCGCTCACTGCCCCTCACCCCCTCTCTGTTTGCCTCCTGGGCCCAGCATCCTGATGTGCTGGGCAGGCTGTGGCCCCTGGGACCTTAGGTCCGCTGTGCTAAACCAGAACAATCTCCAATTCCAACTTCTACTATATAGAAGCCAAAACGTGAAAACCCCTGGTCTCTCCTGTGTCACTCTGCATCTTAAACAGTAGTTGTTCAAACAACAAACTTGAAAATATCGGTATTTCTTTCACAATAAATAGCTGAGGTGTAAGCCGGGGAGACTGAAGCAACACAAACTCAAACCCTGCTAAGGTCAGCCTGAATTTTCAACCGTAGAAACCATCCCAGTGGTGTTAATGCCACAGGCTTCCAACCAAGGTCTACATACAGTAGACTTCAGAGGGGATTAACTGGTATACAGTATTTTCAAATGGGGAAGCTTCTCAAGCATGACTCAATACAGAACCTCCTGACACAGTCCACAAGCTCCATTCTCTGTTGAATTGGCATAAATGAATCCAATACAACACAGAGAAGAGTGGGTTGGATAGGTGGAGAGAAAAGGTAAAAGGCAAATGTGTGTTTGTGTGTGTGTGTGTGTCACAAAAAATGTGAGAATGCACTGCTTAAATAACCCAACAGGGTTCTGTACCCTCTGATTCGGCCAGTTTGAGAGGCGGTCACAGGAGAAGGGCCAGAGAGAGAGAGGGGAATAGAGGTGTCGCACCCATGATGATGATGATGGAGTATCTACAAATATGACTCCAAACAGGGGTCATTTTGATTTGGCGGGCTGTGTAAAGGCCGGCCCGTTAACTCTTGACCTTTTGAGCGTGACCTGCGTGGGCGGGGCCACAGCGTCTGGAAGGGGGACGGGGACGGAGAGAGAGAGAGGGCTGTGCAGTGTCAGGCCCATTATGACCCGCTAAAAACTCTCGCTGCTCTCCGCCGAGGAGCCATCCATCATCGGGGCCTCTCTAATCAGCATGTTTGTCACTGTAACTAAACAGTGGGCTGAGCCACGCTGCCATGCTATTGGCCGTGACAGGGAGAAATAAATCTGCCGCCGGCCAATGGGCTGCAGGCAGCCGAGCGTGACAGGAAAGGTGACAGCCTCTCGAGGTCTCAACTGGAGAGAGAGATTAGGGGAACTAGCGCAGACTCTGGGGCAGAGGAAGCATTTCAACGTTTTTACTGGTCTTTGGGCGGTGGTTGGAGATGGGAGTGAAGCAGGACTGCAGTGGTGTGGGTGTGAAAGTGAGAATGCTTTGTTCTCTTGCACACAGACAGATCCATTTGTTCAGTTAAGAGGGACTCTGGTCACTTTGTAAAGGGGAACAGTTAGGTGTTCTGTTCACTTTTTCACCCATCTTCCACTGAACATTCTCTCTGTGGACACAGGCTTCAGAAAGGATTAACTATGAAGGAAAATATTGTTGTAAGAAAAGGTGTGTGGCAGCATAAAAAATGGCATCCTTTAAATAGTACTGACTTCAAATGTTTGTTCTAGTCAGTCCAGGAAAGCATAAATAAGGCAATGTAGATATCCGTTTTTATAATGTGCAGAGCCATGCAGTCTAATCCTGATGGAACAAAGCCATTTAAGTAAGTTAATTTAAATAAATAAATGATAGATAAATTATGAATCAGAAAAATATGCTTTCAGCCCTGTGGGGTATTCAGTTTGTTGGTCTGCTTCTTGGGCTTGTCATTGTTATGTTTGGTTTGTCCTGAACCTACTTAAATCTCTGTGGGCGGGGAATGAACAGAAGCTTAGAGCTGCAGCAGTTTGACCACTTGGAAGGTGCTGCTTTTTCCACACAGGGCCCGGCTGCTGTCGGGAAGACCAAAGCTTATTCAGTGGCACTGCATGTGCAGTTTACTGCTGCTGAGATTCAGTACTGAGTTCCCCAGCATTTTTCTATTACAATGTAAAATAAAAAGATCTCTCCAATAGTCAGGAAATCACAACTGGCACTGTTATTTTGAAGGTTTGATGGCCAACATCATAACAGTGGACCTCCTTCTCTCTTGTGCTCTCTGGCTCGGAGCTCAGTAGGTCCTGGATCCGTCCCAAACAGCCCCTCCGGTTGCAGCTTTTTTACAGCTGAGAACAGTAATACACATCAGTCCTTTCACAGTCTGTCAAAGCCTTGTAGTTCGCAGCTTTTCGGCTCCACTCCCCAACACATCCCACAGAGAGAACGCAGGGAGAGAAGCTAGTAAAAGCCCAGCCATAGAGGACTGGTGTCTGGGGTGTCGATTTTGTAGTATGGAGGGATGTGGATCTAGTTTGATGTATGACAAGACTGAAACATTGTTCTCAGACTTCAAATAACCAGAACCAACTGCTACATTATTCCACCCCAAACCCCACAAAAATACAGCAAAATGCACAGAATTGTGTTTTGCCACTTTTGATTGGTCAAATCCATTTTCAATCCATCTAAAATACATGTAATACCTGATCACAATAACATTGATCACAATTGCAACTAATTATAGGCCGTTTATGAAAGTAAATCTTAATTGATATTGATCTTGACTTTTTTGTAAATGCTCAAGAGACTGTCTTAGGACACCAATGATGTTCAACAGTGGAATGCATTGTGCCAGTACACTGACCCAGAGGAGAACCAAGAGGGCACTGTCTCTTCCTCTGCTCTACTGTCCAATGCATTAGATCTCTTATCAGTGAACCAACATGCAAAGAGGAGGGCAACTTATGGTCTAAGACCATAAATAGCATAGCCTATACCTCCTATCTACAAAGTCCTTGTGTCAGTAGATAATGGTTTAATAAGAAGTCTGTTTTTTATTTCTTATACTGGTAGTAACCCTGGATCACATGTCTCACTCCGTGGGTTAGGACAGAGGGGAAACAGGGGGGGAAATACATACACTCATTTCTGCAATGTAAAATGACACTATATCAAATCAAGCATTTCCATATGTGGGCTGTTGCTGCTGCTGCCGCCGGGCTGGGCTGAGCGCGACAGGACGGCCGGGCTGCATGGTCACCACAGTGAACAGAGAGAGAGGGATTCAGTGGACTCTGGAGCCTCCTACTGAGAAAGAGGAGAAAGTGCCTCAGCACTGGGTCTTAGTCAGTCATGTCTAACTTGCAAGAAAACCTTGGCATCTTCATCTCACCTGCCTGTACCGTCACCTCCTGTGCCGTCACCTCCTCACATGCACCAAAGAATCCAGATTATGTGCAGATTATATAAAGCCATGAACCACGTGTAACGCGAAGCAACGTTGTTCAAGATGTCCGACAAAGACACAGTGAGAGTGTCTGTCTGATACGCTGACACAACATAACCGTCGCAAGCTTCAACCCTCCGCTCTGGTGGACACAGCAGAGGCTACAGTTACACAGGCACTGAAAGTAAACTTCTGCAGCCCCAGGGAGCAACGGGGACACAGTGTGTGAGACAGACTTTACCTCTGCTGCTGAACTATGACAGGTTAATGACTTCTACTTCGCCATTAGACATGGGAACTCGTCTCATAAATCTAAAGGGCACCAAGGACCTGTCCGGGGGCCAGCTCTCATAATTGCACAGAGCAATCCAGTGTCTGGCTGGATGACATTAGGGGATGTCTTTCCATACAATGGAGTCACATGTTGTCCACTATCAAGGATAAGAGGCAAAGGTCAAACTGTACCCTTCAACTTTTATCAGCACCAAAAGAGCATTTTTCCAAAGCTTACATTTTCCCAGGATGGTAAGAGCAGTGCGGAGAGCTTTGCCATAATAAAAACATTGCCGCTTCCTCCACCTAACGAAATCAAATGAGCCACTCTGCTATGGCATGGGTCAGTGGAATAGCCAGTGGCCTTTAGTGGAAGCTCCCCTCGCCAAGCTTGTCTTTGCAGACATAAATAAGCTTGGGAGTGCTTGGCTACAACATGTCAGGGCCAAACGAAGATTGAGCGATGAGGTCGAACAGGGGAGACTCGGGACCAGGGGGACAAGTGGGAGAGAGAACCTTTCCCCCCTCTTCTCCTAAGCCCCCAAAAAACATTTTAAAGGGGGAAAAACGTCCAGTACATAAGTTGGCACAAGTTAGAAGTCAGGAAGTCCAGGAGACGCCTCTGCCTGCCCTGAGAGTGAAACCCAAAACCAGTGACATAGCCAATACATGTCATATTCTCTCAGTCATGAACAGTTTATTTTTCAACTAGGAATTTCTACCTAAAACCTGTTCTTCATAATTATCCTGATTTGTTTGAAAAACCAAGGTGGACAGTCCTGGCCAAATCACCAACAAGAGACCTGTTGTTAAAGTCAAAGAAAAAAATGGTTTCCAGCTAGAGACATTCACTTTCACATTTCTAAAACAATAACAAAAATGACATCTTCAACTGTCAGCTGAACCTCCTTCATCTACTATCTGAGCTTGTTGTCCCAAACTCACAAGTCTTTTTGCTGTTTGGAATACCTCCAGGTGAAGTTTTAAATGTAAACTACCTTAGTCTTTGGGATTAGTCTGGGTAAATCTAGAGTGCTTTCTGTTTTCCTGCGAGTTTTATTTTTTTTAAGGAACGAGAATTACTCTCAGTCTTAAAGCTGGACCATCTCCCAGAGCTATGTTGAAACAGATTGTAGGAAACAAATTCAAACTGGTACAACTGAGAGGTTTAAATTGTCTATAAAATCTGAATCCCCTGTTTTTATGAACAAACAAAGTAGTCTTCTTTCGCCAGGGAATCTCTGATACTTTGTCAAGCTGCCAATAATTACCGGCTTTCCATGTTGTAAATGGTATGCATAAGTATGTAAAGTTAATTCCCAGACCGGTTTGCCTCAAATCATTCATGTAAATGCACTGTCAATACCATATATCTAACTGGCCCTGTATATGTTGTTTTGTGTTTGGTCCAGTTTATAACTCTAAATAAGGTTAAATAGAGCTATTAAGACATTCAAAACCAGATGACAGAGTGGGCTACTTTTTTTGGTTTCTGTTTATTTAGAAATACATTGTACATTTTTATCACAATGAAGTTCCTCTGTTTTAGAGATGCTGGCAACCTCACTCCTGTTCTGAAAACAATGCTGTAGATTCCAATGATGCTGTAGATTTAAGACCAATTTAAATTGACTTGGTTTGAAATACAATTAAAACAGCTGTATCATTAATAATTTCTCATTTTGTAAATGTTCTCTTGTTGACACTATGGATTCTTCCATAAAGGAATCACGCTTGAGAACCCCACAGATATTTCATGAAAGAAGTTGAATCAAAGTAACTTTTTTTCATTTCCTTTGCAGTTGTGTAATTCGCAAAGATATCGTAAAAAGGGAGGGTCTTAGAATTACATGGAATGTTTTGTCAATAATGAAGCATCACTAAACTTAATGACCATTATGTGAAAATGTGCCATAAATACTGAGATGAACACAGAAAGCTTAATTTTAATGGTCTATTTTGTTGACTAAATAATGTATTTGTTTGTATCCCTCTCCACCCTTATTTTATATACAAAGAAAAAGCAAAATACTGCACAAACATACGATTGTTTAGGGAATAAACAAAATAACTGAGCAGTTTAGATTTATAATGCAAAATTCATATTTATAATTTAATAGGTTATAACTTTTTGTTTCATTTTAACAGCTATATACATTGGCGTATATAAGTGCAGCGGTGCACTCAACAGAACGGGAGACCTTGTGCTCACCACCTTGGTGAGACTAGAAGCAGGGAAGAAAAGCCTTTCCACACTGTTTGTTCTGTTTAAAAAACCCTGAGGTATTAGGGTGCACTAATCTTTAAAGGTTAATTTATTCATAGAGATTTTGACAGAGATGTATGGCCAAGCCAACATCTCAGGCACCTCTTCCCAGAGGGAGACGGCTGGTGCTACGAACAGAGAGGGAGAATGAGGAGGGGGGGGGGGGGGGGGGGGGGGGTTGACTGAGGGAAGGAGGGAGGTAGAGTGGGAGATGGGGGGTGACTGAGGGAAGGAGGGCGGTAGAGAGGGAGATGGGGGGCAGAAAGATGGAGTGCAGGAGAGAGACAGAGTAGGGAGTCAACATTCTATAAACACAAAGACATAATTACCTCATTGGGGCTGGCAATGACTCTGGCCTTTAACCCAGTACACTACAAACTTCTGGCTCCTCATAGTTAGCTTGGGAGGGGAACAGATGTAACTTGAACAAACATACAGTATATAAAAATGTGGACTGACAAATGTAGCACATGAATTCCTAGTGACCGAAAGCGTACATTTCATTGTGCTGCAACGTGTAGCGTGCCTTTGTCGTTTACACTGGTGAGCAGTGTATAAGGTATACAACTATAAAAAAATGTCTAGCCAATGTTATCATGAAAAATACAGACTCTTGATTGCAACATGTCCCCGCATGGGGGATATGGAAGGGCTATGACATAACAAATGAGGTAATAGATCTATAAATAAATCAATTTGCGTCAACTAAACTGGACCAGAGTCCACAGCATGAGCAGCCTAAACCCCATGGTTTAAGCTTAATGATGCTGAAAGCATAACGGGGGAATTTCTGTAATTTTAAAAACTTTTTTTGCAGAGAAAAAAAATAAACAGCAAAGTCTAAACAATTAAGGGCGCTCCAACAAAAACCTAAACATGGGACGGGTCCGTGTGGTGGCACGTCCAAAAGGCTGGCCCTCTGGACCTGTATGGGGGTGGGCAGGATCAAGTGATTCTTTGTGAAGCTCTGTTTATAACATCCATAGGAGGGTTCCACACATATCAATCACCCACGTCAGACACTATAAGCATTGATCTGTTGCTGAGAGAGACTGCAGTGACTCGCCAGGCAAGACATAATTAAATTTGTACCCAGGTTTTTTTTTCCACTAAATGGCCACGCATCACTGAACAAGGCCACATTTTAATTTTCTTCTATGGACCTCCACTCTCCTGTGTAGTGAGGTGGTAAGTTGTTCCAACTGCCTTTAATCTTTGGGTAGGGGTATTATCACACCCAATTTATATTTCTTTATGAATCATGTAACCTTTCTGATTTAGATCTCTTAGATAATTTACTATGATATTATTATAGGAAAAATATGTGGATGTTAAATGAATAGAATGAAGTTACTGGAGTCTAAGGTTAAGGCCATCCGTTTAGGTAGATTACACAGGCAGAGGGAAGAGGGCCAGGGAAAGGTCAAGAGATGCTGTGCTGATTCAGATTCATTGCTGGTACTGAGGGTTGAAGTTGGGTATTACTGCAGTATATTGGGCTGCTTGCCTTTAGCATTTCCAAATGACATCAGTGAAATGTTCCAGAGCACCAAGACCACGTCAGTTCTATTCTTGGTTTTCAGATTGAAAAACCCGTGATAAAACAGGCACGGAAAGCAAGGCAAACGCCAATGTGCCATCTCCAATTCTGTTTTAGTTGGTCTTGAGAAGTCACTTCTGACACAAGCAAGGATGCATTAGCCTTTAAAGCTCCCTTGCCCCCCTGTGTCCTCCTCTGAGAACATACAGAGGCCTTTATAAGGCCTGCTCTCTAATTGGATAGGTTTTGGCCTGACAGCTTCTTCCACCCACTGGCCGTCAGTGTGGTAGAGCGGTTGTCAGGTAGGGCAGCCCCGTTGACTTCCATTAACCCCACTCAGACATGACCCGGGCAGCCTGGCACTGGCACGGCCAGAGAAGGGAGAAGGAGGTGGGAAGTGGGAATGCGACATGCCCCCTCTTCTCTTTCACCTTTCTTCACTCCTCCAGTCTTTTGGGCCAGGTCCCCCACCCTCCATCTTTAGTCCCTTTGCCCTGGGCGCATCTAATTGAAAGCGATCTCTGGGCTGAGAGAGTTCCGTTTCTTCTCTAATCCCTCCACTGGGGGAGGCTCACATGGTCTCAATTACCCCCCACCCCACAGAACACCGGGTCGCCTCCGCTCTCTCTCTTCTCTCTCTTTTTCTCTATTCCCCTCTTCCTCCGGCCTGCTCCTCTGCCAACGCACCGGCCCGAGCCCTTTTTCAGCAGTTTATGTTATTAACCGCGCGCTGCCGAGTTCCTGTCCGTCACGGAGGCCTGGAGATGTTATCGCCGCCGCCGCCGTCTACGGTTACCTCCAAAATATTCCATAAATTAGATTGGGATTGGCAATTCAGAATATGGAAGTGGGGCTGGGGTGGTGGGGGTAGCGGAGGGGTGTTGAGGAGAAGAGGGAGGCGCTGTGTAAGTAATAGCATGAGAGGATCTCCCGATGTTTACGTTGGACAGAGAACCATTGGGAGGTATGTCACTGGCAAAGTGAAGGGGAACACACGAGGAAGGCGCTTAAGGGCTTTCGGACGAGGAGAAGACGAGACTCAAATCCAGGTCTATTTGGATAGAGATTCATCTGGTGGTGGATTGGAATATGTGGACTAAGAGCCAAAGCAGGGTGGTGGACTATGGGGGATCTGTGTGCAGTGATAGGCGTGCATCCCCCCTCCTGTAATTAAACAAGGCTGTATTTGGACAAGTGACTTTCCAACCCCTGGACGGCCCTGTCAATCCCTGGAGCATGGAGAAAGGTCCTAAGCAGAGACATCCATGGCAGATTGGATCAGGAGGAGCCTGTGAGGTCTCCAAGCACTGGGCTCTCAGAGGATCTGAAATAACACAAACATGGCCCCTGACACTGAACTGCACACATCAAAGAAGTTATCATTCTCTTCTCCAGTTTGCAAATCCAGTTTATGTGAAGAAAGTGAGGGAAATGATTTGCCAGGGAGAGTTTACTTAGTAGTCTATCATACAGTTCTGTGCTCATGGTACCAAACTGACGCAAAACTCCTCAGCACACCGCCATGATCTTATACAAACTCAGCTGACAGGAAAGGTGTAGTCCCATCACCCACTGTTACTCCAGGCTACGTGTTCTTGAGCAGGGAGACAGAGGACCTGCTCCTGGCTCCAGTGGGATGGTGACTGGCCTCAACGTACTGTACTCACTCTAGTGAACAACGTACTGCACTCACACTAGTGAACAACGTACTGTACTCACACTAGTGAACTCCCCCCACCTCCCTCCCCAAGATCCGTATTTGGTACAATACAGTCTTAATCATCAGATAGGACCAAAGAAGACTAATTTACAAACACTGTACACAACTGCACATTGTTATTTTCCTAAGCAGGTAACCCTTTCCTCCTAGCGGGGTCAAACTAGTATGGGTGGAGGTACCTACTGGAGTTCTACCAGGGCTAGATTCAGCTCTGAGAAGGTGGTAACTATGGTGGTGGGGGGAGATAGAGGGGCTTGGCGAAAGGGAGGGAGGGGTGGGGGAGGAAATGAGAAACTGTTTAGTCCCCTGTTCAAGCGAAAGCAGGCAGGCAGCACAACTAAGTAAGGCAAACACAAGGGGGTTACATTTTACATTTACATTTAGTCATTTAGCAGACGCTTTTATCCAGAGCGACTCACAGTAAGTACAGGGACATTCCCCCCGAGGCAAGTAGGGTGAAGTGCCTTGCCCAAGGACACAACTTCATTTGGCACGGCAGGGAATCAATCCGGCAACCTTCTGATTACCAGCCCGACTCCCTCACCGCTCAGCCATCTGACTCCCATCTAGTCAGATGGTTGCAGGGTTGCAGAAGAAGGGGGGGGTCAAGGGTTCAGACACCGCCCCAGGGCCAGCCTGATCTAAATTCTGTTACCTGCTTGACTGTAACTCCATGCATGGCTAATGTGGCACGGTGTCCCTTTAATTAGGGCTGACCTCCTGGAGAGTCAGGCGGAGCTTAAAGCTAGCATCTTGAGACCTGGGAGTGGGGGGGGGGGGGGATTCACTTTTAGAGAACACTTAGCATCTTGTACATCTGCATATTGTGCATCCAGCCTCACTCAGTGTGAGGAATTGTCATAAAACTTTATTTGACTGAAGCATGGAGACACATCATGGAACAACAGCAGTGAACCATTAGCTGCGCTCATCCAGAGTGGGTTTCTCTCAGCACGTCGGTTTTTATGAGGAAAAACACCACAAACCCTATGTTGCTGGTCGTTAAGACAGCGGCAGTTAGCCTATGTAGCCAAACAGCAGCTCTCGTGATAATTCTGATGAACATTCTGATGACCTTTTAATGATAAACAGACAATAGTGAACTTGTCAGCCCAAATTCCAAAGACAGCCTACACTACTTGTGGAGAAACAAATGGCAGTAACAGATGAAAATAATATGTAGTATATCATCACTTAATACAACCCAGGCAATATTCAAGATAGTACCACATCAGTGCAAATATCCTTCCTACTTAAGATGAGGAACCAAGAAAAAGAGGGCGAGAAATTTTAATAAGAAAATTAGCATTTAATTGCCTCTGACCTCCAATGCACACAGGGGAAGTAAGCAGAGCTGTGGATGTCAACCAGTGAGGCGTATGCTTCAGCAGAAAACCCTGGGCTCATTCCCAGAGGACACCTGGCTACCTCCACATGCTTCTACCATGAACAGTCCTGCATAGAGACCTCCAAAACCTGGCTGTCCTACATTTGAGCAAGTCTGTGCTTCCTGAAAAATATATTTTAATAATAGAGTTTTTAAAACCATGGCCATCAAACCATGTCTCTAAACCATGTCCAGATCTTCAATCTGCTTAGTGATTTTTTTTTTTTTTTACGGAACATTTTTATGTGCTTTAAGTAGCTAATACTGAGACATTGTAAGGCATCTGAAAACAAGTATAGTCTAGGAAGCCTTTAATATGGCTCATAATCAAAACTTGTGGTGGCAAAAGTGCTTTTCGTTTACCATCTGTTTAAGAAAATAATACATCTTTAACTTGTCAAAACATTCAGCAGTACGCGACATGTTCAATTGTGCTTAAAATGTGTTGGGCCAAACTTTCGTTTTTTTCTTCTTTACTTCGCCCGTCTCCTTCCACCATTGTTGCGAGACAATCTGTTCTTCATTTGGGTTTCCAGATACATATAAAAAGCAAAATGTTGAACAAGAGTGTGGCACTGGAGTCAAGTAGCCTCTAAGTCCCTGATAGGGCAACAGCTCTCCCTCTGCTGTGTGTGGACTGAAGGGCTGTCTGAGTCCGTCTGTCCTTCACTCTGGAACATGTGGTTTTGGTTACAGAATGTTTTACTGCTGAACAATGTTTCTGCCTTGGAGCTCGGCACACCACATAAAGAGCACTTTGTCCCCGGTGCCCACACGGGAAGAGTCCACCCCATCACACACACACCGGGCGATGATGACATCAGCAAGGTCCATAAAAGCACCTTTTTACCCCACTAGACAATCGAGGGGCACTACTGCAACGCAGAACCCTAACTTCAGTACCCCTCTGCCTAACTTCAGTACCCCTCTGCCTAACTTCAGTACCCCTCTGCCTAACCTCAGTACCCCTCTGCCTAACCTCAGTACCCCTCTGCCTAACCTCAGTACCCCTCTACCTAGCCTCAGTACCTCTTTATCTAACCTCAGTCTATGAACTGATGCATCGTATGCTGATGCCTCCAGGCAGGTGATGCTATTGCAGGCTTGCCTGCTGCCCAAGGTCTGGTAGTAAAAGAACCCAGCATAACTGCCACATCCCTGCCCTATGACAGAAGGATCATTAGATCAAAGAGAGAACAGCAGATTGCACCACAGAGCCAAGTGCTGCTGACTGAAACTAATAAAGATCAGACATACTGAGTGGCAGATCATATAAAAAATAATGAAACAAGAACTTAAAAAGTGGAATTACATATGGGTTTGTAAAAGCCAAATAAAACTTCAAATAGGAACTGTAAATTACCGAATTATAACAATGGGATCTCAACAGCTAATATACTGCACCAACCCAAACTGTATTGAGTCAAGAAAATGGAATAGAAATACATTGAATGTGACTGAAGCAACATTACCACTCTGGTGCCATTCATTCAAAAGGGTGTTTTAGAACAGGAGAATCAGATTTTCATTTGCTGCCCCGATTTAAAAGGGGTGATTAGCACACCCAGGGGTGCAAGGTGAGGGGCGAAAGAAGTGAGGAAGAGGTCTGGCATGGCGTCACTGTGGTTGGCACACTGACTCGTGTATCTCAGCACCTCACTGAGGCTCCAGAGGAACACTGGTCACTCACATGTATTGACACAGCTGCTGTACTGGGGCCATTTAACAGCTCCTGCACTACATTACAGGCAGACTCCATTTCCCAGCAACACCCCCTGACCTCCCCAAGAAGATGTGTTGTGCACAGTGTGTTTGAGCTATAGTTCATGCTCATGTTTCTCACTGCACATGCTTCATTACTTATAGGCTTGTTCACTCATTGCTGTCTCGTTATGTAAATGTATGTACTGCCACAAAATTAACTACAATGTGTATAGAAAAAATTGTATCTTTCTTTGCCCAGAAATAATGACAGTAATGTCATTTTTAGAGCATGATTCTCCATGACAATATCCCCATGGCATAAACTACACTCCATTTGAACTTGCACAGTCCAACAAGGCTGAAAGTAGCAAGTCTACTTGGTCCATTGGAGCATACATCTCCTTTATACTCGCTCCCCAAACTGTTTCACCACACCCTGAGGCCAACAACATGTGTGACACCCAGCACCCTCCTAACCTTGGACATGGTAACAGACGGAGCCAGGTCACATCACAGAAAATGACAGCCAATAACGGATTCGGCTGCAGTGAGACAGAAAGCCAAAAACACCTCTGCTCAGCTCAACTCAGGAGAAGTTGAAAGGTGACATTTGTTCAACATTACCTCATGTAGGGTTCAGTGCGTGGATGGGAGGCTCGCACCTGCTGGTGTCCAGGACTAAAGTCATTGTTATGAAGCCCTCTGCTTAGAGGGAGGAAGGCAAACAGCCCTATATGCTTCTGTACAACCATTACAGTTTCATGTATGCGGCTTGACATCTGTGCAGTTGCTGTAGCATTAGCAGGTGTGGTTAAACATACAAATGTGGTCATGATCATATGTGAATAAAATGTACATGATAGCGATTTATCACCCTCACAGCCCTATGTCAGAATAAGCTGCTTCAATATGGTAACTGTGAATTCATAGGAGGGGTTAGATAGAATAATTTAATATAACATTAGATCACATATATTACAGCTCCTGTCCTGGCATATGTGTACAAACTATTAAGGCCATGATTAAAGACATTCTACAAACGCAGAAGGTAGTGTTACTATTAACAGCCTATCAATACGTTAAACGTCATTTCATGTTGCCGACTTCACAGATGCTTTTGTAAAAAAAAAAGGAAGCATTTCCACGTTATCTAAATCCGTTTTAAGAGAAAATTGACATTATAATAAAATAACAATCCTTTATTAACCCGGACTGCGCTCATCATTTGAAAGTATTTTAAATAAAACGACAAACCTCACTACAATACCCCAAATAACCTATAACAAACTATTGTTTGACCAATTATCCCTTAAACGTCCCATTCAAAATGATTTGGCATGGACAATGTTTTATTGAACTATAGGCGAATCTGCGTCTAAAAAGGCGCTGCTGAGGTGACACCCATGTGTCGCCATGGGGTTCGTTAGGCTACTATATCTGTGTCAGAAGCTATTAATTTGAATGTAATTGATTGGAAGACATGTTGTGTCTCTCAGTCCTGCACACCAAGGTATACAGGCCAAAACAAATGGAGCTGCGGGTTGCTACAGAAACCCACATTAGCTTCCTATAAAACAGCCACAACGTCGATGAAGTTATATTTACATTTTTACGGGAATATTATATACTATTATATAATAGTATTACTGTAGCTTACCTTATATTTTTCTTAGTTAGCGTTTCCTACTGGGAAGTCACTTGATGGATTCAATTTCTCAGGATCTGTAGTTTTCAAAATCAATATGTTGTCGCCCTCCTCTGGGCGCATAATACGAAACATCTTGAAACGAATGAGGAAAATTGAATTTATACTTTGAATAGCCTATACATGGGATTCAAGTCAATATTTTCAAATTGTACTAAACAAAGCTGGCAGGCTTGTTATACATTGAAGAATTGTACATGTTTTATGATGCAATGCATTAGTCTAGTCAAATAGAATATTTTACCAATCAGATCAGCTCTTCAAAAGTTTGTATTCGCAGTATCTTTATTGGACTTTATTAGATAACAAAGACACAGACTCAAGGGACAAAAGTGTGTCATTAGTAAAATATTATTGCAACCTGAACAAAACAGTTGTGCTGATATAACAAAGACGTGATCCGGCATAAATTCCCCGAGCATATAAAACACAACATTCAGAACCTGAAAAGGGTGCGTGGGGTGGTGGTGTGTGTGCAGGAGACTGGGGGTGATGAAGTTGCTCATTTGACTGTGAGAGCTTGTTTCCCTTCACTGCTAATAATAATTAACATGCAAATGAGTCTGGGGACCATAAAAGGGGCTCAGTGGTCCTCTGTTCATTACTGGCTTAATTACTGTTTGAACAGTGTAACAACATGGTTATAAATGGGAGACTTTCAAATACTGGACAGGAACGTAATTTGGGTTATGACTGAGACTGTAGTCACAGACAGCATAGCCATGTCAGCAAAAGCACATTTTTATTTTAAACTAGGCCTTGTCATAGCCATGCCCTTGTTTTATGTAGGCTAGTTTTCCCTGCCCTTATGGTTCTCTGCCCAATTGCTTTCACCTGTGTCTTGTTGAGTGGTTTCAGTTTGCTCATTAGCATGATCCCTTTCACCTTTGTTTTGTTTTGTATTGAATTCTCATTAAAGATGGGAAATAACGTACACATACGTTACTTCACTATTCATTTTTCTGACAACTTTTTTACTTTCAAATATCTATACTTTCTACTTGTAACGTTGTAAATCCAGGCTTGTTAGTTTTAATCTGTATTTGTTGTCATTATCAATATAAATCCATTCTTAATTTCCTGTTTCAAAAAAGGTTTCAAAGTAAAAGTTTCAAGAGGTTGAAAATACATTTTCTCCAAAAGGTTTTTACTGTTTGACAATATATTTTCGAAAAAACATTTTGAATTTTCTCTTCTCCCCTCACTCCTCTCCCATATCCTCCTCTCATATCTCCTTCCACTCTGTGTGAACAACATTTTTTGAAAAGCTGAAAAGAAAGTTTAGACAGGTTGTAAAATATATTTTCGACAAAAAGTTTCTACCTGGTTGATGTAAATCTAAATGGTTTGAACAAAAGTTTCATAACAATGGATTTTGCCACTAAATGAGTGACTTGGCTTTATTTCTGTACTCCAGTGCGACCTGTACTCCAGTGAGGCCTGTACTCCAGTGCGGCCTGTACTCCAATGAGGCCTGTACTCCAGTGAGGCCTGTACTCCAGTGAGGCCTGTTCTCCAGTGAGGCCTGTACTCTGATTAACAAACACAAAGCTCCCATTCTGCACCTTGATAATGTCATGTAAAATGTAAGATTAAAATTAACTTCTAAAAAGCCTACGTTTTCTCTGCCTACCCACAAATATCCTTGCACAATATAATATGACTGAGAAGTAATCATTGTAAATGTGAATTTGACTTTAAATACATATGATTTTGTATGAAGGCCTATTGTCACATCAGTACAATGTTAATTCTTGTTTTATCATTTTGATAGTTTAGTGTTTTATATTACACAAAAATTTACATTGCAACGATGTGACAATACATGACATGTCAAAACCTTCCAGTCTTTATACCTAAGGCTAGTTTTTGTACACAAACTTACATAGTAAAGGTGCATGAGAACATTTGCTATTAAACTATACTGTATGTTACTACAGCTAGAAAATATTGCCACAGCTGTTATCACACTGCACGTGTCTTCCATATCAGCTGGCAGTGGTTAAACAAGTGAGGAGAGGGTATATAAAGGATCAAGTTAGACAGAGATAAAACATTATAAGAACAAGAACAACAATGGAGACCACTGTGGTTGTGCGGCTGTCTGTGTTGGACACAGGCTCAAGGGGACACTGTAGATGGAGTCATTGGGAATAACATCCCTCAAGATGACGATCCAGGGTGCGCGCTCCCAACAGACCTGTCAACCTGACATCCATACCGTGCTGAGACATGGGCTTAAACAGACCGTCTCAACCAGTCTAGGTCACAAATCAAGAGCGTAGTAATGGTACTAGGTCAGCTAGCGAGACATGTCACTAACTGTGGACGCCTCCAATGCAGTGTCACTACAGCTACAAACATCTTTGTTAAACTGGGCTTGAAGATGATGTTTGACTATTCTAATCATCATTGTACCTTCAGTGGTTACCAACTTTTTACAATGTTAGGATGGCCCCAAAAAATTAAGTGTTAATATGAATCACAGCATTGAGTGTAGGACAGTAAGTGTGTGAAACTAAGGCTCCTTTACAAGACTATAGGTTTCCTATGGTGTCAACTTTATTACTAATATTTACTTTGACGGTTAACATGACAACAAATCACAATGGTCACTGCATGCATATCTACATGTTACAATCAGGCTTAAACCTTCTTGTGTCTATCCAAACATTTAACATGCTTTCTGACTTCTTTCGGCTATTGGGAAACAATATGGAAAGCAGAAATGAAGAACAAAATGAAACTAACAACAGCAGAAAAAACTGCAGCAAAGTATAAAGTGCACATTTGGACTCAAGAGTGTTCTGCTGAAGTAGTCTTCCTCTATCACTTGGCACAAACACAATCCAACATAAGAGACTTTGGTTGTTGCTTATTTACAGTTTGGTTTAAGCAGATGCTTATTATTTATTGCCATTGCTTGCCATTCTTCATTTTCCTTTTTTGAAGAAAAGGTTTTGAAATAAGTTTCAAAAAGTCCAAAGAATATTTTCGAAGAAATGTTTCTACAGGTTGAAAACATATTTTCCCGAAAAAGTTTTAACAGGTTTTAAACATATTTTCCCCAAAAAGGTTTCGACAGTTTGAAAAAATATCTTCCCAAAAAGTTTCAACATGTTAGACACAATATTTTTGAAAAAGGTTTTGAAATAGGTTTACAGGTTGATTTAGTTTTTTGGGGAAGAAAAGTTACAAAAAAGGTTGCATCATTGAAGAGCTCTTCATGAGGACTCTACAATACTCTATTGTACTGTGCTTTGCTTTAATCTACTCAGTTTTAGGCTTCTCTCTTCTCCCCTCTCTTCTCCTTTCACTGTGTGTGGGAACTGTGGTTTTGAAATGCTGAAAAAAATATTTATGAAAAAATGTGTCTAGAGGTTGAACAAATTATTTTATCAAACACAATTCTACAGATATATTTTTTTTGTTGCCAAATTCAACAAAAAAAGATCTGAACGTTGAAAACACATTAACAAAAAAACATGTTCCTAAACTGATTGCTTATCGCATTTAGTACATGAATGATCGTCAGTTCAAGGAGTGATCCTTTTTTATGTATCGTATTTTATGAAGTGATATTTGATCAAACCAGCTAACTACTGTATTTGCCCAAATATGCTCCAGTGTTTCTGTTCAGTGATGGTGTTGCATCCGTGTCTTTGCAGCACAGAAACTTCAGCTGAGGGCGATGGAGGAAAAGACAAAGAACGAGTTTGAAGGTATTTTATGAAGAGATATTTGATAAAAACAGCTAACTATACTGTATTCGCCCAAATATAAACTACAGTCATCACTTACAGCACAAGCAGCAGGCCTGACCTCCACTGTCAGCCAGGTGGAAGCTCTGAAGAGGACCAACCAAGGTAAGGAGATTGGATATCTTGGAATTACACTGATGTATTTTTTTAAGTATAATGTGTCCAACAGTCAGACAGTTTATGTAGATATATTTTATAAAAACAGCTTACTGTACGGTATTGCAACATGTATTTACATGTTTGTCCATGTATTAACAATATATCTCCCTTACAGCACAAGCAGAAGTCCTTGACTCCATTAGAACCAGGTCAAACATCACTGAAGGCCAGGTGGAAGCTCTTAAGAGGAATAACCAAAGTAAGGAGATTGGATATCTTGGATACCTGTTGTTTAAGGTAGCAGTTTATAGGCTATACAAACACTGGTGTATATGTACAGGTAACATGCTTACGTCAGATCGATGACTGTGATGTTGTTGTGTCCCAGTCAGACAGGTGGCGTTCTCAGCCTCCCTTTTGGCCTCAGGCTCTGGAACCCTGGGACCCTTCAACACCCACACCAATCTGATCTTCAGACACATCGTCACTAACATAGGCAGAGCTTACAACCCAGACACAGGTATGGGGGTACATTGGCCAATAACTAAATATAAACATGGTTGTAGATATGAACCTTCGTGAATTCTTTCTAGTTTGACCCTTTTTTCAACTGAATAATAATAACTTTTTTTGACACAGGTTTCTTTATTGCACCAGTAAGAGGGGCCTACCAGTTTCAGTTCTACATAGGTGCATATGGGCACTCTTTACATCCCTCAGGTGCATTCTTGGTGAGGAATGGACAACATATATTCATTGCCTATGAGCACCAACCTTCTGGTTATGAGAGCTCCTCTAATGGAGCCTCACTTCTGTTGGAGGAAGGAGATATTGTCTTCCTTAAACTGTGGCAAAACACAAGGATATTTGATAATGAAAACAACCACAACACCTTTAGTGGTCACCTGCTGTTCACCATGTGAGGTGGAACAAATTTGAGTTAACCTTGTACTATCCCTTATTAGATTTACACTAATAACAAGTCATACCATAATGTACTATAACGGCCTAGCTATATAGCTGATGTTGGAGGCTCAAAAGTGGTAATTATATGTTCAGTTATATCCTTAACTCATGTTTCCATATAGTCAGTGATTATATGTTCTGATACATAATTGTAAATAAATGTTTAAATACAACCTGGAAAAGAACTAGAATAAGTCTTGTTTGTCATACCCACTGACCCTTCCACCCAATTAAAAACAGAACTGTTTACTGTATGTATGTTCGTATAACTATTACCTCCATGACTCAATGTTGTATTTATTTGTTGCTTAAATAAAATATGGGAAAGTGTTTGTGTACTTCATGGTCATCAAGTGTCATACTTACGTCCAGTGACAGTCCTAAACCCTAATGGTCTACTCTACAGGATGCATTGATTGGTGTCCATACACATGAATAGCTTATGTAAAAAGTATAATGTGCCCATTTGGACTCCAGAGTGATCTGCTGAAGTAGCCTTCCTCTATCACTTGGCACAACCACCATCCAACATATGAGACTTTGGCTGTTGCTTATTTACAGTTTGGTTTAAGCAGATGCTTATTATTTATTGTCATTGCTTGCCATTCTTCATTTCCTGTTTCGAAAAAAGGTTTCAAAATAAAAGTTTCGAAAGGATGAACAAATGTATTTGAAGAAAGGTTTCTACAAGTTGAAAATATATTTTGCCCAAAATGTTTCTACAGGTTGCAAAAATGTTTTCAAAAAAAGATTTGAAAAAGCTTTAACAAGTTGATATAGTTTTGGGAAATGTTTTTTTCAAAAAAGGTTGCATGATTGAGGAGTACTTCATGAGGACTCTACAATCTACAATACTTTATTGTACTCTGCTCTGCTTTAATCTACTCTGTTTAAGATAATCTGTTCTCCCTGTTCTCCCCTCTCCTTTCACTGTGTGTGGAAGAAAGTTTTAAAAGGCAGATGAAAAAAGTTTCAAAAGGCAGATAAAATATTTATGGGAAAATGGTTTGAAAAAAAGTTTCTAAAGGTTGAACAAATTATTTTACAAAAGAAAATCTACACATACATTTTTGGGGGGACAAATTATTTCAAAAACATCTACATGTTGAAAAAAAATAATCTGAAAAACGTGCTCCTAAACTGATTGCTTATCTTAATAAGTACATGAATGATCATCAGTTCAAGAAATGATCAGTTTTTCTCTTTGTTTCCTCAATAAAATAAGGGTGTAGAGAACAAAGACCAACCTTCACAGCAGCAGCAATAACATCACTATAAAGGTTGTAAATAGGAAATATGCCATTGACATTGGCAATGCACTGATGAAAACAATAAGGTAACAACACCTAAACTAGATCTCAATAAATATATCCAATATCTAAAATCTGTAGAGAAAAAAATACAGGGAGAGATATGACCTAAACAGGTCTAGAGGGGTGCTGGTTGGCGCTGTCCATCCATGATCTTGGGTTGTCCATGCACCTTCTTGATATTGTCATGTAAAAGGTAAGGTTTAAAATAACTTCTAAAAAGCCTATGTTTTATCTACCTACCCACAAATATCTTTGCACAATATAATCTAGCTGAGAAGTCATCAAAATATGAAATTGACTGGAAATATGATTTTTTTCTGTGTATATGCCTATTGTCACATCAGTATAATGTTAATTCTTGTTTTATCATTTTTATAGTATAGTATATTACATTACACAATAATTTACATTGCACTAATTTGACAACCATGACATGTCAAAACCTTTCAGTCTTTTACACCTAAGACTAATTTTAGTACACAAACTTAGGTAGTAAAGGTGCAGGAGCACATTTACTTTTACAATATACTGTATGTATGTTACTATAAATAGAAAATATTGGCACAGCTGTTATCATACACTGCACGTGTCTTCCATATCAGCTGGCAATGGTAAAACAAGTGAGGAGAGGGTATATAAAGGATCAAGTTAAAGAGAGATAAAACATTATAAGAACAAGAACAACAATGGAGACCACTGTGGTTGTGCTGGCATTGCTGTGCGGCTGTCTGTGTTGGACACAGGCTCAGGGAGACACTGTAGATGGAGTCATTGGGAATGACATCCCTCAAGAGGTTCTGGAGATGAGGACCCAGGGAGCACGCTCCCAACAGACCTGTCAGCCTGACATCCATACCGTGCTGAGAGAGATGAGCGCTATGCTGGCAGAGCAGAGAGTCGAGATGACACATTTGAAGAAAGAAAATGATGGTAACTAAGTAGGGACTTCAGCTTCAGTGTTTCTGTTCAGTGATGGTGTTGCACCCGTGTCTTTGTAGCACAGAAACTTCAGCTGGAAAAGACAAAGAAAGAGTTGGAAGGTATTTTATGAAGTGATATTTGATCAAACCAGCTAACTATACAGTATTCTCCCAAATATAAACTATATTCATCCCTTACAGCACAAGCAGCAGTCCTGACCTCCACTGTCGACCAGGTGGAAGCTCTGAAGAGGACCAACCAAGGTAAGATGAGTGGATATCTTGGAATTACACTGAGGATTTTTTCATGTAAAGCTTTGCGATGTTTTATTTCCAACAGTCAGATAGTTTAGGAAGATGTATGTTATAGAAACAGCTTACAATACTGTATTTCAAGATGTTTGTCCATGTAAATAAATCTCCCTTACAGCACAAGCAGAATTCCTTGACTCCATTAGAACCAGGTCCAACATCACTGAAAGCCAAGTGGAAGCTCTGAAGAGGAACAACCAAGGTAAGGAGATTGGATATCTGTTGTTTAAAGTAGCAGTTTATAGGCTATACAAACACTGGTGTATATGTACAGGTAACATGCTTATGTCACATAGATGACTGTGATGTTATTGTTTTCCAGTCAGACAGGTGGCGTTCTCAGCCTCCCTTTCGGCCTCAGCCTCTGGATACGTGGGACCCTTCAACACCCACACCAATCTGATCTTCAGACACGTCGTCACTAACATAGGCAGAGCTTACAACCCAGACACAGGTATGGGGGTACATTACCCAATAACAAAATATAAACATGGTTGTAGATATGAACCACTGTGCATTCTTTCTTCTTTGACCCTAGAGAATAATAAAAATTATCTTTGACACAGGTTTCTTTATTGCGCCAGTAAGAGGTGCCTACCAGTTTTAGTTCTACATAGGTGCACATGGGCACTCTTCACATGGCTCAGGTGCATTCTTGGTGAGGAATGGACAACATATATTCCTTGCCTATGAGCACCAACCTTCTGGTTATGGGAGCTCCTCTAATGGAGCCTCACTACTGCTGGAGGAAGGAGATGTTTTCTTCCTTAAACTGTGGCAAATCACAAGGATATTTGATAATGCAAACAACCACAGCACCTTTAGTGGTCACCTGCTGTTTACCATGTGAGGTGGACCATAGCTGAGTTAACCTTGCACTATCCCTTATTAGGTTGACACAAAAGAAAAGCTATACCATAATGTACTATAACTACCTAGCTATATAGCTGAAATGATATGTTCGGTTATATACTTACAGTAACTCATGTTTCCATATGGTCAGTGATTATATGTTTTGATACATAATTGTAAATACATTTTCAAATCCAACAAGATCTAGAACAAAAACAACAACACAAGTCTTGTTTATCATACCCACTGACCCTTCCACCCAATTAAAAACAGAACTGTGTACTGTGTGTATGTTCATATAACTATTTCCTCAATGACGCAATTTTACATTTCTCTTTGTTGCTTTAATAAAATAGGGGAAAGTGTTGGTTTACTTCAAGGTCATCAAGTGTCATTCTTAAGTCCAGTCCTAAACCCTGATGGTCTACAGAATGCATTGATTGGTGTCCATGCACATGAACATCTTATGTCAAATGATTCAAATGAAAACAGGATGCATAATAAATCAATATAGTGTGTTTCAGTGTTATGGTACACAGAGACACATAAGAAAATTATCGTAGTAAGAGCGTAGTAATGGTACTAGGTCAGCTAGCGAGACATGTCACTACTACTGTAAACACCTCCAATGCAGTGTCACTACAGCTCCAAACATCTTTGTAAAAATGGGCATAAAGATGATGTTAGACTATTCTAATCACCATGGTACCTTCAGTGGTTACCAACTTTTTACAATGTCAGGATGGCCCAAAAAAAAACACGAAATATAAAAACAGCATTGAGTGTAGGACAGTGTGAAACTAGGACTCCTTTACAAGACTATAGGTTTCCTAGTGTCAACTTTATTACTCATCTTTATATTGATTAATGTATCGGTTAACATGACAACAGATCACAATAGTCACTGCATGCATATCTACATGTTACAATCTAGCTGAAACGTTCTTGTGTCTACCCAAACATTTATCAATCTTCCTGACTTATTTCTGCTATTGGGAAACAATACGGAAAGCAGAAATTAAGTACAAAAATGAAACAAACAAAACAGCAGAAAAAACAGCAGCAAAGTATAAAGTGCACATTTGGGCTCCAGAGTGCTCTGCTGAAGTAGCCTTCCTCTATCACTTGGCACAAACACAATCCAACATAAGAGACAATAGCTGTTGCTTATTTACAGTTTGGTTTGAGCAGATGCTTCGTTGTTTTTGTTAAACTAACAAAACAAATGAATAAGATAGCCAGAAACTGGACTCAAAGAAAATGTCATTTACAATAAAGGTGCCAAACATGTACATGATTTCCTTATTAATACAGCTAAGGAATGCAGCTGCTTAAGCCAGACAGAGCAGAATAAGCATCAGCCACATTGCTTTCCACCTGGAGGACAAATAACAATGTTAACAGACAAGGAGATTGAAAAACACATGTAAGTTCATAAATATGCCATTCAGTAGATAGTGCTAATGCCTGTATGCATCATTCTATGGTATATGCCTACACAGTGAGTATCTGTCCTGTACCTTCATTCCTCTACATGTCACCTGTTTGGGTCAAGGCTTTTAATATGCAAACAATTGTATTTGTTTCCTATATTGACACTTCAATAAATTATGCTTGAACAAACTCAGTTGTTACAACATGGGCAGACACAAACAAACTGTCCACGGACATCTAAAAAGATGTGCAAGTTCATTTTTTTATCCCACCATATCATCATTACCCACCCGTCATTACCTAGGATTTCAACAGTGCAGTTAAGGTGAAGAACTTCCATTGAGGTTGGTAATATATGTGTTTTTATTAAAGTATAGTGTTTGACAAGCTTTCTTTATTGTGTACTTCCTTCCTACCCGCTATTTTGATTACATCTTAACTGGAGCCTAGAAACGAACAAATACATCTGCCAGACAACCTAGCTGTATCCAACCAGGCCATGCCCATATATGGATACAACACGACAACTTCTCCACCATGATTGTTGAAAGTTCATCAGGCGACTGATTGGACAGTTATAGAGCATATATTTCTATTTGACACACCCTGATTTCTATCAAACCAAGGATGACATGAAGTAGGCATGGCAGAAACATGAGCCCAAAAGGCATGTGAGTGCATTCAAACCAAGCAGCCCCTGCATGGGACAGCCCAACGCCATGTCAATGTATCATGGGAGTTTGTTCATGCAGACAGTGTCATTTCATGACCACAATACCATTTCGTAACCACAAAGTATGCAGTAGTATTGTAATTCATAGGAATAAATAATCTATACTTCTGGAATTCCCTGCTATTTACAAAATTGAGTCATTTTTTCAATCTCCTTCTTTTAGGGTGCATTTTTTAGGGTGGCACTTCCATGTTCAAAGGCATGACTGTACATCAGTTACACAAAATAATACATCTAGCCTCTTTGCTCTACACAACTTACATGACCGAACAATATTTGGTGTCAAATAAACTCCCACTTCTATAAAAAGCACTGATAAAAAAATATTCTCCACAAATTAATGAGCAAAACAATAAGCAAGAAAAAGATGGTTCCTATAATGGCCATGAGAGAGTGAATGACTTGGGCAAGGGATTTGTCTTAGTAGCAATGACCCTCACTTTCTCTCATGTACTCTGGCTTTCTCTTTGCTCATACACAGGACACACTAGGTCTTTTCCATGGTTATGACCCTGCACGGTCCCTCCTTCCACCGAGCGTCTGGGAGCGGGGGTGATGGGATCTACCGGCCTTGATGCAGGTACTGCTGGGTAAACATGTTCAGCTCGCTGTCCAGCCAGCCTGCCTTATTCCTGCACACACACACACACACACCCCACATCCAACACATTATGCTTGGTGACAGGTAATACTTGCATACTTCAAAAGCATAAAGCCTGTTCTTGGTTGGGGGACTTTGTTACATCTACTCATACAAATGAAGTCTGGAGTTCAGACTGAATTGTAGTTTGAAGATAATAAGCAGAAGCTGACATTTGTTTTCTTCCTCAGTGCCTCTATTTTACCTGAGCAGTTTAGCCTTGCTCTGCAGTGTGTCCAGTAGCTCAATCTTGGTGTTCATGTCAGTGATCTCATCCTCCAGGTTCTGCCGGGTCACGTCCACCTGCTGGCACAGCTGGGCAAAGGTGCCTGCAAGCTCCCTGACAGACACACAAACAGCAGGGGTCATGGAGGAGGGGTGGAGTCAGTTTGAGTACACTTGTCCAGTAACAACATGCTCCATGCTCAAGAGGCAGCAGTGCAGCTCTAAAGCAGAATGTTCTTCAGCGCTGTCAGTCCCTCGTGTCTCCACTAGAGGGCATGAGTGAGCCACCAGGACATGGCGTTCAATATCAAATCTCTTACACAACACTGTGGCAGATTGACTGGCCAGTGGGTCCACTAACCAGCTTTAGCAACCTCCACCCTGATAATGTTGTAAACATACAGGGACTAGATAAGAGGAGGGCAGGAGGGGCTAAGCTAAAGCTACCAAAAAGGCCAATAGATATTAGTGGTATATAAGGATAGAAGAGTGGAAACTGAGAATTTACATAAAATTTACATAAACCTGGGGGGGGGGGGGGGGGGGGGGGGGGAAACCTCCATCTAGATATGAACAAACTAGACAATGAATCTGGGTGAGATGTAGAAAGATATATGAATGTGAGTTCCCAGCTGCTGTGTGTCCACTCACTGCTGGACCTGGTGGCTGCAGTTGGAGCCGGTGTAGCTGACGATGAGCTGCAGCTTCTCGCTGGCGTACTCCACAAACTGACGCTTGAAGGCGCGCTCCTTAGCCCTGGTGGTCCAGGTGAGCCGCTCGTACACGTACAGCAGGCCGTACAGCCCCACCGAGAGGGCGATCAGACGCCACCCCACCGCCTTCCAGATCTGACACACACACACACACACACAGAATACTTGATGAGCTTCAACACCAGGATTAACTGATTCACATTTTTCCCTCCCAACTTTTCCCAGATGCCCAGCGTGTTCTCTGTCTACGTACCACACCACCGACCACGATGATGCCCATGGAGGTGCGCGAAGTGAGAGAGGCCAGGCCGGTCACCATGGAGACCATGAGCTCCTCCTGGGTCATGGAGTTCTGGGGGAAGGGGGGCATACTGGTGCTGACTGGAGTGAGGGCCATGGGGCGCGGAACCTGGGAGGGGGAGAGACACCATCAGCTGGGATTACTCTATATTCACCTCACTAAGAACAAGCAGGCAAAACAACTCTTCAGAAAACATTGGTTTACGTCCCCAGGGACTGAATGGTGAGCAACCTGGTCGTTGTAGCCCATGAGGGCTCTCCGCGTGTTCTTGGGCCCCAGGAAGCGGTTGACCAGCATGGTCCAGCCCAGGGAGAAGTGGAAGCCGATGTCCTCCTGGAAGTCGGAGCACAGCTTGTCGCAGGCCAGGTCGTAGCTGAGGCTGAAGCACTGACGTGGCACCAGCTTGTCCACCTGCTCTCTCACCGGGCCTGGCAGCAGGGGCTTCAGCCCGTCTGGACGAGCCAGAGACGGAGGGAGGGAGGTGTTAGCTGGCAATGACATGAGCCTGGTGAGGACCCCCACTCCCCCCCCTTGAGGGCATCTTGCTGTACGTACCGATCATGTCGGTCTGGGTGGTCTGCAGGGCGGCAGTGATGGCTGTGGAACACCTCTCAGACATGTTCCTGCCCAGACCCTCCTCTATGTGTCTGTGGAGCTCCTGCAACACACACACACAGCACTGGTGACTAACCTTCATTCAACCTACTGGTACAGTCCACAGTGTTCACATGTGTTACAATATCCCTTAAAGCACAAGACCTTGGAATGCTTGTTGGGAACAATGCAATGTCAAACTAAAAGCCCGATAAGCACATCAAATCCTTAAAGCTTTCCAAGAAATTAAATACCAACAGAAAGGTACACACTCACTTAAATTCCACTAATGACATCATTTCATGTGAAAAGCAGAAAGGCTGCAGGCCAGATTTGTTTCTCAATCTGAGTGTACTGCCTGACCCGGAACCCGAGCACAGAGTGGCCGTCAGGCTGCCCTTGAACACAGCTTCAGGATCGCTCTCAAAGCTATTCTCTTCATAGAAAAGGAACTGGCTGACGTCATTTCTGCCTGCAACATGTCTTTCGACAGCCTGTCAAGATCCTAACTCATCTAATCATCAGGCTGGTTACGGTATTTGGACATGGACTATGTCAGTGTGTTGGGATAACTACCTGTCTCCCTACCTCTAGTACTGCCCTCTGCCTAGGGAGAAAAGAATGCTAAACACCCCAGGGTTCAGATTCCACATTCCAGACCTGACCAGACAGGAACAGGTCATCATGTGACACAAATGAGATTTTGTGAGAGGAATGTTCCGGGGGGGGGACAACAACGGCTGGAGCCAGAGGCCTTAGAGACCCCAGCAACATTGTTTATGAAGAGGGGCCTATTTACACCTCCACTCAACAAGACAACAACAGGAGATGATTCCAGGCTGCGGGAGCATTCGTTTAGGAGAACAGCAAAGCTGTGCCAAGCATGGGCTTCTGACCGAGCCTGTGGCTCTGTGTTGGTGTGTGTGGGACTAATGAAACCCCCCTTACATTCTTGTAGACCTTGAGGACCACCAGTGAGGGGTGGAAGTCCAGGTGGAAGTCGTCCACCAGCACGTTGAGCCTCCTGATCTCCTCGGCCATGGCGTTGGACACCTGTCTCTCCACCTCCTCTGTGATCTTCTTGATCTTGCTCTTGCAGTCCTGTGTCAGCAGGTCCAGCTGTTTGTCGATGAACTCCATCCGGTCCTGACGGTCCTCTCTGGTCTCCATACAGTGGATCCTGAGCACAGTCACCACCACACAAGATTTAGTTTCAAACAAGGATCCCCCCCCCCAGCCATATAACTACTGTTGTCTATCATGCATCACATGATCAAACTAATGGAATGGAATATTTAGCGTACGGAATACGGAAAAACAGGATTCGCATCGAAGCTCAACAAACTGTTGGTCAAATGACACATTTATGCTCCGTTCTCATTGGGCGTCTTGAAGGGCCAGAGTCTGTGTTGGATGAGGTCGGGGGAAAGCTGGTGCCAAGAGCTTGATGGGATGAGCTCCACAGTCTTGACGTGCTGCTACCCTGTTAAGCTTCCTCTCAGATGCATTATGGGAAGGGTGTCTGACTCTGGGCCTCACCTCTGCTCCTGTGCGGCCACGTGGACAGAGTCCATGATCAGCCGCAGGGCTTCAGAGATCTGCTTGGCCCTCACGGTGTGCTGCTCAAACTTGGTTTTCACAGCCGACTGGGAGATACACTCCTGCAGACACACCAATGAAAAGGACCAAAGACAGATTATAGTATCTCTCTTGGACATGCTGATATGGTGTATACAAGTGTGTAATAGTGATGTGGCATGCTGGTATTTCGGTTTCCAATATTTGCAGCTAATCTTACCTCAAAGCGCCTCTCGAAGTTCTGGAACTCAAACATTCTGGCCTGGAAACCTTCGGCTAGAGCCCCACCTGAACGGAGAAGAGCAAGTCTCACAAACGGTGTGTTTTGTGTGTACGTGTGTGTTGTGTACCTGATTTGTTTGTGTGTGTGTGTTTGTGTGTACGTGTGTGTTGTGTACCTGACTCTGGCATGCCCTGGGCCTTCTGAACTCGAGCCTGAAGAACCTCCTTGGCAGAGACGAAGAAGATGCGGTCGCTGGCCTGGGCCCGGTCCACCACGCCCAGCTCATCCACCAGGAACCCAGAGCAGCGGTCCATGTGCTGCCTCCTCACCTGGGGGAAGGGGGGGGGGGGGGGGGGGGGGGGGGCAGACGTGCAGGGAGATGTCAGCCAAACACACAAAGCTCTGGGAAAAATAAAGTTGAGACCACTGCACCTTTTTGTTTCATAAAAAAAAAAAAAAAACCTTGAGAAGGACAATTTTGAGTGAGGAACAGAAGGGTATCATTTAAGAGGCCACGGCAAATGTTATACTCATGTTCCTCCTGTATAATTGGCCAATGTATACTGTGCAGCCGTGGCCAGTATTGGGAGTGACATACTTTTTGTGTTTGCAAAGCTTGCTGGGCCTTGGCATAAAATGACTGCTAACATAATTTCAGTAAGTCATATCATCAGCACAGGGGAAAGTGTGAACTAGTTCTAGCCAGGTGAAATCAGTACCATTCTGATTGGATTTTAAGAGCAGATTGACTGCTGTAAAAGAGGGGACTATTTGCATATATTGAAAATGTTTACCCCAAAAAAGCTTAAAAAAAATTATTGTGATGCCAGTATTCTATAGAAACATGTGAAAACATTTTCCTCAAATACTGAACCAGCAAACTTTGCAAAACACAACATTTGTCATTTCCAAAACGTATGGCCACGACTGTACAGTGGAGAGACTGTACAATGGAGAGACAAGTCAACGGGTCAACAAGGAAGGACAGTCAAGTCCAAGTGCAATCCTACCTGAGGCAACCATCACTGTCACTCTAAGTCTAGCAGGCTTCAGTCTCCTAAGAGGATCACATGGCTGTGTAATCTGAAGGGAGTGTCATCAGTATAAGCCACTGTGGGTTCTTGTCCACGTGACGTGCACAATGTCCCCAAACCGTAAATGAACATTTAGCTCTCTCCGACGTAAAGCTATAGCTATCACACAACCAACCTATTGAGCTGCATAAGCCCAAAGAGCAAACTATACCATAGTATCACTTACAACGAATAAGGTAAACAGACTAAGACTACCAGACACCTCAGAGAGTGAAGCTAACCCACCTCCTCCATGTACTCAGGCTCAGAGAGTGAAGCTAACCCACCTCCTCCATGTACTCAGGCTCAGAGAGTGAAGCTAACCCACCTCCTCCATGTACTCAGGCTCAGAGAGTGAAGCTAACCCACCTCCTCCATGTACTCAGGCTCAGAGAGTGAAGCTAACCCACCTCCTCCATGTACTCAGGCTCAGAGAGTGAAGCTAACCCACCTCCTCCATGTACTCAGGCTCAGAGAGTGAAGCTAACCCCACCTCCTCCATGTACTCAGGCTCAGAGAGTGAAGCAAACCCACCTCCTCCATGTACTTAGGCTCAGAGAGTGAAGCTAACCCACCTCCTCCATGTACTCAGGCTCAGAGAGTGAAGCTAACCCACCTCCTCCATGTACTCAGGCTCACAGAGTGAAGCTAACCCACCTCCTCCATGTACTCGGGCTCAGAGGCAGACGCATCCCAGCGGTTGTTCAGGATAAAGATGTTGGGACTGGAGAGGCGCTCGTTGACCTTGTGGAAAAACGACTTCTCCTGGAGACATATAATAGTTGGGTTAAAAAGTTCTTATTGATATGGAATAACATTTATTTCAAAAGTAACTTCTTTAATGAAACACGCCAGAACTACAGATTGAAACCGACAGGAGTATAACACAAAAACATTGAATTAAAAGCTTCAAATCCTCTCTCACCGTCTGCATTAAAGTGGATTCTGAGTTGGCCACTAGGACAAAGACGTCGGCATCCAGACAAAACTTGTCGATCCAGCTGTCCAGCTCTGTGGTGACATCGATGCCAGGGCTAGGGAGGCAGACAGAACACAGCCCACTTCAGACAAGCAGACAGACCACCAGAAACATTTTGAGGGAATCGAGGGAAAGTTCTACCTAAAATAATCACATCCAACAAACCTGATAAATGCAGAGCCTAATGTTCTCGGTTAACGGTGAACAATAACCTTAAGATCTGTGATACTAAGCTGATTAACAGTTGCGATTAGGGCAAATATTGCTTGGGCATGTGTGAGGAGCTTCAGAAGCATGTCTCTCACCTGTCCACCAGCACCAGGTCGTCCCTGAGCAGGGCACACTTGGCCTTTGGCCACATGACACACACCAGACTGCCTGCATCCAGGTCCTCATCCTGGTGTAGAGCGTGGGCTAGCTGGTTCACAGTCTGGAAGAGGAGGAGGGGTGGGGGAGTGGGGGCAGACAAGGGGCTGTTGAGGTAGATCCAATATTGATGCAATTATGTCTGTTGACTTGATTGAATACAATTATTCCAGCAAATGGCATCTTGGTGGATCATGCATTGCGATCGTGGCTCACGGGAGCGAGCTTCGGTTTGCTTATGATTTTGGGCTTTCGTTGGCGATCTCCACGAAACTGAGTGTGAACTTGGTATTTTTAAATAACTAACCCAAAATAATTTAGTTACACTGCAATTGTATTCATTTCAATGGGATTAGCTAAGCTGACCCTGAGAGACAAAGAAAAGTCATAAAGTAGTGTTTGAAGGAGACATTCTATGAAGCAATATGTGACCACATTTGACTCCAGGCATATTGATCTTAATGCCACTGTTCCGCAAGAACAGATTATAACAACAGTCTGGAAATAGATGACAATCCATTTGTCCCATTGCATATTCTAGAGGGTAAAGCTATATCAAAACACAATTTGTGCAAAATGGAGAACAGATGAAAGGGGAAATGACCTAAGATTTGTTTCCATAAGAAGCAGCCTGGGAAAGCCAGCAAACACAAGGAATGTGGACTCTGATAAGACATTCGATTGGACTCTAGTCTATGCTTTCTGTTGTAACTATGTTTGGCCATGGCTTAGATGACATTTAGGGGGTGTGTTGGTCAGACGTGTGTGGTGACACCACATGAACCACGGTCCCTGAGATACGGCTTGTATCTAGGCCACGGCCATGACAGTGCAGAAACACAACACCTCCGACCTGCTCACGGTGGCTGTGAGAGGGTCTGACAGATGGTAGAACCTGGGTGACTTACAGCACCAGGCAAAAGTTTGGACACATTTGGGAAAATGTGTACAATGATCTACCATCTGCATAATTATAACAGTTTACTAAAATGCTCAAACAAATCCATCTACCTCTTCATGTCATTTCGACAAGAAAACCTCTTTCACCAAGACACCAAAATACAGCTGTATGGAGCCAAGTCACATTGTGTTGCATAAACAAGTGTGGCACATTTTCAACTGGCAGAGCCAACTCCTAACTAAACCAAAACGACCTCTGGTTACTTCCATACTGACGCACTGGGAGCATGAGAGTCAAGGCCGGCAATATAACTCCAGAGGACCTGTAAGGAACTAGCATGAAGGAGAACTTAAGAAAATACTGAAGTATTCAGTAGTACTGAACCAGCACATAGCAGTGGTACTTGAGGAAGTGGGAGACCATACTACAAGCTATTAGTAGTAATAGAGGACTAAACAAATATTAGTAGAGCTATTCAAGCATGTGTTCTACCCCAACACTGATGACGACTGGAAATCACAACACAATGTCTGGTCAGAGATATAAAAGGCTTCTTTACATGACCCTGTCCAAATGGCATAATCAAAAATAGCTGACTAACTGCTGTGAGAGTCTTGGTAGTGTGACAGCGGACTATTGGCTTACAAGGCTCCTCACTGTTCACTCAAGCAACAAAGGCTTAGCAAAACCGTTTGTGACAGATCTCTGTTTGGTTCCAATCATGAACGTGTAGATAAGATAGTGCCCTGGCTGTGCATTAATCACATTAGTTCCTTCTATAGCTGGATGCTCTTTCTTGCGAAACAGTAATTAGAATGTCCAATAGAAGTTTGGATTGGTAATTGAAAGGGCCGTTTGAGTCCCCAAAGGCACCTGGGTATGAACGTGTCTAAGACGAGGGGTAAGTCCATCATGATCATCATGCTGTGCTGAGTCTGCACTAAGTTTACAAACTAACTTGGAAACGTGTGAATTTCATACGAGTTTTATATGAGAGCCTTGAAAACACGTGTCGGTGAAATCCTCACTTTGATACTCTTCTTCTCCTCAGAGCCTTCGGTGAGCAGGAAAGACTCGTGTCCATCTGTGCCTTCCACGCGCAGGAAGCAGTTGGTGGTGTGGCCTATCCCCGAGGGCAGCACTTTGTCACACAGCATGGCGTTGATCACAGAGCTTTTCCCGTTACTCGTTCTGGAAAGCAAAAACAGATCTTATTCACAGTTTCTTAATAATCCTGTTGAGCAACTGTTCTTTGAACGAACTCAAAGGAATGAGTAACAATATGCTGGGAACAGCAGAAGAGTACAACTGTGTGTGGTGTGGCAGACGCACCTTCCAAAGAAGACCACCTTCATGTGCCTGCGGGCTAGCACCTCTCCAATCCCTGACACTTTGGAGAGATAACCTTTCACCTCCTGAACCTGCTCCTCCGTGGTGACGGGGTCCAGCTCATCGTTCTTATACGTGTCTAAAACAAAACAAGTGGATCTTTAATATATGTCAACATGTACATGAGTATTCAACTTCAAAGATAGTTAGTACCCATGAAAACACAACGGTATCATGTGCCAGTACATTTCATTAGAGTTTAAATCAAGTCACTCCCATGACTTCAATTTGATCACGCATACAGCATTCCTTTGAGGAACAGGCATGTGCAGGACAAGGACTTTCAGTACCCATTGAGACTTATGGTTCTTTTTACACGAAAGTATATTTCACATTGAGGTTGTTTGCACAGTTTGGTAGAATGTCATACATTCCAGTTATTTTTAGGGAAATATATTCTAGTACATAAAACAGATGGTCTACCTCTGGCAGGATATGTTGATTTACAAAATCTAATCTTTATGATGAAACATTATTCGACTTATATTCAAGGTTGTCAAAGAAACCTGATTGTACGGGAAATAATCTATACATTGTCGATGACTACACAAATAGCAGTCCAAAACTTGCTTACATTTAAGACACCAATATAAGAGAGTCAAGATAGAGTAGTAAATTACCTTCTAAAAAGGATGAACTCTCTTTGATGTAAGCAGCCAGCTGCTCAAAGATGCCATTGATCTTCTTCTTGGCTGTCACAAAATGTTTTAACGGGGAAGCGTTCACCTCTGCCATTAGTCTTTTGTCCTTCTTGCCGATAGCGTTGGTATTGGGTCTCGTAAAAACCAGAGACATTGCACTAAAAGACAGAGACAAAGACATGACAAAGTAAGGTTTAGTTGTGGTTAACAGTCTTGACGCACAGAATGGTTTTATGCCATTTGTGTTTGTAAACATTTGAACACATTATTTAAAAGTAAAGTGGTTTCGATCGGCCCCTTGCCAGAATGACAGCAGTGTTCAGCTTACTACATTCTGCTCATTCCAAAATGGTGGTGTGATGCTGCCTTAACAACAGGCTCTACTCTAACCTTTAGTCTCACACATGATGTAAAGAGAGGCCTTTTCCAGAACCCTTTCAACTGGACTTTCAATATGCATTCATTGAAAGACAACAAGCATGTAATGAGTCTATGATGGAATTGAACAAATAATAGGTGAAGAAAATGGAGACTTGAGGCAAGACCAGATTTTTGGAAAACAGAAAGCTAAACCAGCTCAATTTAGTACAGTACACATGGTGAAAACCATTTAGACTTCCAAATATGCAATCCTGTAAAAATAAACTGAATCCCAAATTCAAAGAAAAAGTGATTTGCCAGATCTAATGAAAAGGACTGGGGCAAGGTAACTACTTGTGACCAAATGGGATTACAGTCTTGGTAGACACAAATGCATAAGGTATGTCCAACAGCACATGCAGTATGAAGTACGTGCAACACCACCTCATTTCCCAGCCAGTAGGCCCTCTCTCTCTCTGAGCTTTTGGCTCTGAGTTTAAAGTGTCGGGTGTCATCCAAGAAAAAAAACCCTTTGCATTCAGACTCCAATTTCAAATTGAATATGTACATATACATAAAACCTGAGAATTAGACTTAGTATCAATTTCCAATAGTCTACCTTAATAATTATAAACCACAAATATTATTCATGAAGAAGTCAAAAAGAATTAGAGCCACAGAGCAGCTGTGAGAGTCACCTTCAGTGCTCAGTGAGGGAAAGCACTGCTGTCCCTTGTTCGACTGTTCACATGGATCATTCTACTTCCCTGACAGTTACTCAAACATCTTGCAATATTAATTGGTCATTGAAATAGACAATTATTTGGGATACATTTGTCCTTATGAAATAGACTATAAAACTAAATCAAATAGTTTTACATAATTCTCACCCGGTTATTGTCCTCAGCTCGCAACAAAATGAAGAATAAGGAAATATGTGCAGGCTTGAAGCCCAGTGACTTAAATTAGTGGCAATTCCATATATCCCAGTTGAACATCCAGTCCAAATCTAAAACCATTTGGCTGTTGCCATGCGAGACAGTCTTGAAGATTTGCTCAAGTAAATCACCCTATATAGTAATGCAAACCAAGTACATACTGTTCTGAGCAAGTACATCTGAAATCGCTTGCGACTAAATCACTGCCATTAACAGTTAACGGTTCAGCTACTTTGCTTAGACAGGCATGGGAGAACAATCTTGACTCTGATAGGACACTCCCACTTGGATCAGTGGCTGCGCAAATTAGGCTGTCTCACGTCAAAGGTGATTAGGAAATACTACAATGGTCTGTGTGCTCAGTCTATTACATATTGGGTGTCATACGGGGATAGCTAGCTTGCTTTTAACTTTTATTTTAAGTGCAAACCCGGTCAGGGAGATATGAGCATGACTCACGTTGTAAGGCAAGTATGACTATGCATTGCTAACACTTGACCGTGACATTTTACCTACATAGACACACTGATGTAGCCCTACAATACAACGCAGACCTATCTAGAGCGAAGTGAACATGAATCATCAAATTAGGCAGCATCATACAGTTAGTTACGTTATAAATAACAGTACTAGAGTAGTGCCTCGACAAAACATGGATGGACGTAAATTATGAGTTGAGCTTTTACTCTGTTATTGAAAACGCATGCAGCTTGCAACGCCGGTTGCACGCAAATATACATGATAATACTGCCACCCAAAACGTAAAACGAAACTAGTAGGATTGACTTGCTCGGACCTGTCTGTTCAATGTCAGACACAGCTGACACTAGTACTGGTTAACTTAGCTAACATATCACGTTAACAATCAGGTGTCAACATAGAGAGAACAGCTACAAGCATTCAATCAAAATGGGTTCCATGTTATGTAATATGCGATACCAAAATCCTGTAGGGCCATCAGTCCATCATCGAGGACAAAATACTCGTTGTACTGTAGCGACTTTTTCCAAGTAGCTAGCGTTAGCTATCTAGCAGTAGTACTTCCTGACTGGCATTCTGTTAGCTAGGTACGAGGCTAGGTGTGTTTGTAATACTACAGTATGGGTTAGACTTACCGGGAAGGGGCGGACTGATTCTATAACCAGTCGACTTGCATTTTGATTGTCTTTTACAGCTTGATGAGCCACCCAATGCGTTCACCTATGTATCATCAGTTAACCTTGCTAGAGCTAGCTAGCTAATCTAGCCAAAATGACGAGGGGTGATGTACCAGTATTACTGTGTAAAGGCAATTGCTACAGTACTAGCAAATACAGACTAGCTAGTCTAGTAGCAGATAAACGTGCCGATGAAGCCCCCAGATATAATTTAGCAGTAACTGAACTTCATCATATAACTCAAATTTGTAACCGCGTTTACTGGTAGCTGAAAATCAACTGACGTTTTTCTTCTTCGTTAATTTTGTTCTTCCTTCCGTTTCTTCTTCATCGGGGTTAAGCATGCCATCAGAACACCATGCACAAACGTACTGCCACCAACGGGACAGACTTGAGATGTACTACAGTCTATTGATTAATGTTATCAGTGGGTTCTCGTTCTGACACTTGTTTTATTCCATAGCATTTCAACAGTATAGTTAATCAAGACTTTTTTGTGTGGTTTGAATTTTTTGGTTTGAATGCTGTTTTTGCTTTGCTCAGGCTAAAGCTAATAATAAAAGTCGGCACTTTGGGTGCGTCCATCCATCCACATAAAAGGTTATGCATTCACTAACTGTTGTTAATATTTTGTGTGACAAAATGCAAGTTGTGAAATAATATTTTCACAGATTAGTTTTGATGTGTTTAATTGTCTCATGAACAATATATACACAGTTTCACAACAATCCCTATTCTAACATTGGGTGCACAACTGCAAATATCATTTGAAATGATCACAAAAGACTATTGCTACTATTAAAAGGAACATGTTCTGCTTTCAACATGAACCCTTAAGAGGAGATGGAGAATGTGCTTGTAAGTGTACAGATATTGCACATTCAAGTCTTTGGCATACTTTCACAAACTGTTTAATACAAATAAATAGGACAGATGATTGGAACTGCTCATTGCAGAGATTACTTCAGCCCCCTCATTAGTGACCAATACATTAGGAGTGTTGCAATGCAAGTTGAAATACTGAACATTTCATATTATCCAATAAAAAGTATCTCATGCCTGTGAACACTGCCCAGTTTCTAGCATCAGAAATGATTATTCAAATAAAATGCTAAATTAAAAGGAACATCTTAAAAATATAGACTTCAATAATACATACAGAAGAATTGGCTTCTGGAGTTTTCCTGAATGAGCCTAAGCTCAGCAACATATATAAAATGACCTTTTGGCAAGCCCATGAAGAGACTCATACTGGCAGGTAAAAACGGTCTAAGGACTGCATCAAAGACCAATGTCCAAGTGATAAACCTCATTGACAACTGATTTAAGAAAAACACACTAAACTGGCTCTAGACAAGCATCTAAAGGCAACCTCACCAACTCTAAAGTGAATCTGAATAGGTACTCAAGGGTCAACAAATGACACTGCAATGTATCTGACGCCCCCAGTGGTCCGCAGGCCTTCGTGATAGTGGGTGAGGCGTCCAGGGTGCATAAGGGCCCAGCCTTTTCGAGGGGCCTCAACAGAGCAATTATAGCGAATGAACCTGCATCCACCGCCCTTTCAGAGGAAAATAAACACAAGCAACAGTCAGGAGACACATCTGGATGTAACATTTAACACACTGAGATGGCTTCAAAATGTCTGTGTATAAAGCTTTATGCTAACGTTAAGAGCTCAAAACAGCTTTTAAGGTATAAATGCAGAGGAAGTCACTGTAAAAGAAAATCAAATTATATGATGTACATTGTACAATTACAGCGCACAAATGTCTGACACATTTATAATACTTAAAACAATTCAGATGGTTACTGAAATTATGAATGATGCAAGGAAAAGTTAGACAAAATAACTACATATTTTAAACAAGTCCTAATGTTATTGTTTTTCTGAAGTGCAAAGAAGAAAGAATGAGAAGTAACTGAGAAGTCTTTAAAACACAAAGAGGCTGGAGTAAAAACATTCACACTTTCATTCTCTTAATGAAAATTTAGTTGAAGATGCATGCTTAGACGCCATCTAAAACACAAATGTATATAGAAACTATGCCATTTGAAAATAAACATATCTTTATATTCTACATGTTTTGCTCAGGTTACAAACCTTTTTTTCTGTTTTTTTTTGTGACTTGTTTGTAACTGTCCAATTGTTTATTTGTTTGAGTTTCCAAACAGACTCTCCTGACACACCATGTCAACCAATGAGTCTAGGGAGGCAACCCATCAGGAATGCCAAGCAAGCTAAATCCATCACACCTCACATTTAGTAATGAGCGTCGGTAGTTAACAAATAAGCACCTCAGCAGTACACAACCTCACTCACCTGGTAATCAAGTCCCACTTGATTGAGTGCAATGTTTACAGTGAATGTCGAGGCATCATGGTGTGGCCTTAAAAGGGGCTGCTCGTCTGGCTTATATCTAACTACAAAGGCCAACTCAAAATGAGCCTGCAAAGAGAGACAGACAACACCAGTGTGATGCAAAGAGTCATGCAAGCATTCACAGCGCTCTAGTCGACCAAGACGGGCCAGTGTGTGTGCTCTTCCACCTTCTGACATACGAAGCGAGGGAAGGAGACTCCATACGCCGGCATTCAGTCCCATACAAGAGGAAGACAAAGAGGAAGGAGGAAAAAAAAAAACCTGCATCCAATCCCTGGTTGCCTCTTTCACTTTTACCTGTCATTTTTTTTTTACCTGGTCTTAATGGGCATAGCACTCATTTACCTGATAATCAGTGTCTTTGCTGTTGAGAGCTACATTAATTGTAAAAGTGGATGCATCATGGTGAGGTGTGAGCAGTGGCTGCTCGTCTGGTTTGTACCTCACCACAAAGTTGAGATATGAAGTGCACTGATGAGAAAAGAGATGTTTATCAATCAAAACACAACCGTGGAGAAAAGAAGCGGAAGAGATCTCAGTTAAATAAAATATCTTCAACCATTCAATGTTGTCTCTGGCCATTTAGCTTTTCAATTTTGTTAGATAGACATCTTTTGAATATTTGTTCACAGTGGTTACCCGAATACAACTATTTGTATTTCTACTTTTTATTACTTCTGTGCCTGAAAGTAAAAAAGTTAAAAGTACTCCCCAATACATTATGAAATGGCCTATTTAGGAAATTAAAGGATACACAATGATTTAAGATACACAAGACTAGAAAAGAGATAAGATAATAAGAGTTAAATTCTGTTAAGTGCATATTCTAAAGCTCAACCCAGTATGCAGTATTCAGTTAACTAGACAGAGCTTCATACAGCTTTATACATCTCATGTATGTTTCATTGTAACTGGCAAACAAAATTGTATGAAAAACCTTTAAATGTCATTTTACCTTGGTGTAGTATCCAGGATACATTTTCTCTGTAATTGGTGCAATGTAATCCAATAGTATTTTCTGCCACTCTTTCTCATAGCCCACTTGGTTCATGTGGATATCAATGGTGGGGACATTTTCATAGCCCCCCTGGATTCTTGTGTCCTAAAATAAACGATAATCTTCTTAAAGTAAGTAATTACATATGAATGACATCTTAAATCTTGAACATTTATGAACAATTGTGTTGCATTTCATTTGGAATAGCAACACATTTGAAGCAGTTGGCTGAAGCAAAGAATTGTAGTTTACGTCATTATTGCCTCCTGACCACTGTCCGAAGTTTTCCATTTCTTCGACAATGTGGTTACAACCAATATCAGAGAAGATAGGGAACCAGTACACATCAGGGCAGGGCTATGGGGAAAGCCAGGATAAACAAGTGGTTAGAGATGTCTGCTGTACGCTTGGTTCAAAACACCCTCAGGAATATATTTTGTGTAGTTTGTAGATGGAGCCATTTGCAGGACAAGAAAATTCAAAACTCACAGTTTCAATCAGTTTGTCTCTCATTATTCGGGAGTAATTCTCATGAATGTATCTCTCCTCCCAATCCTGAGGAAAATTATAGGAGTCATGCATCGCTACAACATCATGTAATTTGATGAACGACATACTGTGAAAGCCATAAGAAAAACAGGTAATATGCATTGAATACAAGTATTCAAATCACAAATGTCAAACTTGTAATAAACTCACAGCTCAATACTTACAACTAGGTTTTCGTACATCTGCCAGAGGTCATTATGTAGATGGTTGGTCTGGTAGTTCTCTGTTGAAAGGATACGCCCAAAGTTGTGCATGTTTGTGACATACATGAAGACTCCCTGAAAAAATTGAAATCAAAACAGATTAGTACAATACTTGAACACCTTAAGCTTTCCCTTCATATCATCATATAAAGCTATACATAAGTTGAATCCATAAAGCCCAATACAGTGAAGCAATTTGAATGAGTTTGTTTGACATCCATTACACCCCTCATTAAGTCAACTAACAAATAAACAAACTGACCAATGTTTAAGTCTGTTTTGTCAGTTAAAGCCAGATGTTACCTTGTTTCGGACGTTGTGACAGAAAACCATGTCGGAATCCATGGAGTCTGAGCTGAAGAGGTCCTTAGCGGAGAGTTCTGTCTGAAGGAGGCTGGCCTTTACCAGGTACACACGGGACAGGTAGGGGACGTTCCAAACACCTCTGAACAACCACACCGTATTACATGTTACACATACGCAATTTATACATAACTATAAATGACTAGGAGGAACATCACTGCAAAGTACTTGCCAAAAGACAATACATTTGGACTTACACCCTGCGTCCTTGCACAATGTCCACATAGTCCTCGGATCTCGCGTAGTAGCCGTCCGCACTGAGCGCACCCCAGAAGTTGCTCCACAGTCGGCCTGGTCGGGTTATCATTGGTGCAATGATAGGTCTGGAACAGGAGAGGGTTTATCAAAAGACTCAAACAGATGTCCATGTAATAAAATCACTAGCTACTGCATGACTCTTGTCTTGTTAAGACAGCCAGGCCTATAGTAATTATTGGGCAAATGCACTTACTGATTTTGCTCAATGAGTATTCTGAGAGCGTCTTCGTTCTTAAGAACCACTTCAATGTCTATGCTCAAGTAATATTCACAGTCCTTGTCCTGACGGCAAAAGTCACTGAGGAGGACATGGGAATGTCAAACATATGGAGGCTGAAGAGAACAACTTAATGGTGCAATACAGCAATAACAACCTTAACTGAAAGAAATAGGGAGTAGATGTTCCCTAATCAGAAGTCAGTTTCAGTTTCTATAAATACCAACGTTAAGATATAGTGCAGGGGAGATGTGTAAACTCACAGCCCAAGGTTTCGAGAAGTCACGTGGTCTATGTTCTCCTCAGGACCAATGATCTTCACCTTCTGATAGCGTGTCCCATGATCCTCCATAAAAGAACGTACATGCTTCTCATGATGTGGCTCCTGGAAAAAGAGATAACACAGCAAGTAACATAGTAGTTACTACTGGGAACTTGCCACCTTAAAGCCAGAGATTATTTATTGTTCAATAATTTCTGTTTGGCATTACAGACCACTCATTTGGTGGAAATTATTTTAACCACACAATTTAGCTTCCCATATAGCCTCACATTCCAAAAAGACCGTTCACATCAAAATGTTAACACCAGATTACATGAACCTTAACATGCATTTATCTAAAGACAGCAATTAAATAATTCTATATGTGATTGAGGCATACATCTAGTATATCTGCTGAACATATGTTTTGGGACACGCCTATCAACATGAAACTGCTTGACAACCTTTAATCTTGATATGTGAATTATGACAATTTCATTTTGGGCGTCAGCATTATATGGCATATTTTTTGTCTTTTTACTTACATATTATATAGAGATCTTATGCATTTTAACTTGGAGAGGGTTTTGTATTAAAGGGTCCTATACTTGCAGCGCTGTAGCATTCCTTTTCATTGTAACTATACACAGAGGCAAGTGGGCACATGTAGAAATTTGAACATTTGGAAGATACCAGCTCAGAGGTTGAAGAGTGCATTGTAAACCTGTTACATTCCTCCAACATGATTAACCAAACATTTAATATAGTGATTTAACTTAATACAAATTATTAATGAAAAGTTATGGAATTCTGTTAATAATGGCATTGGACATTGATTCCTCTCATTTGCAAAAAATTCAAAGAAAAAAAATACTTTTTACTTTTAAAAATACTTTTAAACTGAACACCAACCAGTTGTAACACAGAATACACCTTCTTCAGCTTCTTCTCACCTGATTGTAGATAAATAGTTTGAGTCTGTCCATGGGATACTTGAGTTTGAGCAGGCGCTCAAAGAAGACAGTGACAAAGGGAGTGGGCTGCTGGATGTAAATTCCAATGACAACAAGTGGATACTCACTCTCCTGAACACAAGACAAAGTTGAATTAGAAACAACAATTAGAAAAATACATTACAATGTTTGTAGTACACACTTGTGATAAAACTGTAAATATGCATGAAGTTTGCTGGTTGAGGTTAGGGTTATTGTTGTTCATGTAAAAGTCATTTTCAGCATTGTCCTGTTCACAATCTTTTTCACATAAACTTCATTAATATATAGTATGGATGTGTTTCCAAAAAAGGAGCTTTTTACAATGTCACCCTGGTCAAGTTTGTCAGCTCATTATTTTACTAAAGAAAACAAAGTCTTGTTGCTGATGAAATGAAGAGTATTTCCTTTTAAAACACACACACACACTGTTCTAATTAAGTAAGTTAGTTTGACCTTTAACAAAACTCACCTTGAGTGCAGAGAGTGGCCGTAGATCCTTATGACACACTGTGCATCCATCCTCAAATGTCCACACTTTGGGGATATAGTTGCCAAGATAATTGATCTGGAGCTGTAAAACAAGGATGGCCGTTTCGGAGATAAGAAAGTCTCACATATCCTGTTATAGTAGATGACTGCACTTGCAAACCTAACAATGAAATGGGTGGAAAATTAGAGTGCTACCTTGGTGGGCCCGTTTCCATGAACAATCACTGGTAGCGTATCATAGAGCACATTTCTGGCCCGCACATGCCCATCCTCAAACTTCAGCACCACCTCATCTACACAAACATTCACAAATACATACACACATAATTTACATAACTTACTTATTGTCCTTTAGTTTAGGTAGATTCAGGTTGTCAACTTGTACAAGACAATGATATTTAAACTTTATTTTATATTCAGACCCCTATTAATTTGTCATCTTGAAATCTTAAACTTCAATTGTGTCCATAGTCCATAAAAGTACACAGCCCATAACATTAGATAGAATCTTTACTTTGTTCACTGGGGCATAAGGTTGGACTCGCACAACAGATGGCACCTCATTATTAGCCCAATTAAAAAGGTCTATAAAGATCTGACTCACTTGGATTTTGGAGGGAAATATCCCAAAGTGGATAGTTACTAAAGAATCCAGTTGCTGGATGTGGAGTCAAATGATGTTGGCTCTTTACTCAAACATGCCTCTATAGACACAGCTGTTTTATACTTGACATAACTCTCCCAGCATCTGGGGAAGGCTGTTCCCCTACTCCCGCCTTTCCCTTCCTCTCTCCCTTCTCTCGTCCTTGCTGGACTACGTGAGTTGAGGCACATCTCTGTCTCACAGCAAACTCATAAATTCCTAACACAGGCAGCGTATCTAGCGGCAGCCAAACGGAAGAGAAAAGATGGAGGCAGGGAGAATAAAAGAGTAGGAACTCAGGTTTCATAAAACTCTCCAATGCCAACAAGCTCAGGATACTCATATACTGCACTGTGAAACCTTGCAGATTGACAATCCCCTCCATCCCTCATCAAAAGGTTAAACCAGTCAACTATTAGCATACACCAGGAAGTGAAAGCAGGGAGGAGGTCTCATTTCCCTTGTTCTTTATTCTCAAGGCATGCTGAGCGGAAATGCAGTAAACTAAACAGCAGCTTTGACTATCCACTGAGTAGGAGGTTGGGATAGGCTGAAAGTGTTATACATGATGATTTTTAGGATTCAAACTCAATAAGCAACTACGCTTTAAATGTAAAATGCTTACATATACATACACACATATCTATAAATTGTGTATATAGTGAACCCTTTTCGTTGTTGTACATGTGACAACTAAAATTGTGTTTACAATTTAACTTACCTAGGGATCCATGAAGATTCTGAAACAATCTGCATTTATGGTCCAGTGTTATATTTATGGATTTCTAAAATGAATCATAACAATGCAATACATACATATTAAATCCCTTAGATATGGTATAGTACTAAATATATAAAATTGTGTACCATTCAAATATGTAGTGTAGGCTTACTCTTTTCTCAGCGTTGATGTAAATCTTGGTAAAGAAAAGTTGATCACTATCATTGTCTTCTCCTGACCAGTCAGCAACCAACTCTTTGAGGTTGGCAACATAGCCAATAAAACCTGTGGACAAAAAAACATAAGCTGATTCCTGAAAAAATTCCCTTCATCCTGTATTTTGGTGCTTATGCTTTTGGACATCACCATAACTCAAATTCTGACATTCTGTTAGAGTTTGTATGGTTACATGTACTTTATATTTACAAGACATACCTCCCGATCCCAGGAACCTCTTGCCTTCTCTAACATGGGGATGCTTATCTTCCAAATGTCTGTCAGGCCAGATGAGGGTTTCAGAGGAGAAGACTACCTGGTGTTTCGTCTGCTGGAATTTTTTCAGCAGCTCTTTGGGACCAGAGGCAAAGACCACATCATAGCTGCACAGAATGAGAAACATAGAAAACACTGTTCCTCAGGGGGGTAAAACCAGTAGCAGGTTTTAGTGGGAAAACATGTTACTGCTTTGACACTGGCATTCTTTGTAGACATATTTGAGTCATTACATTCTTCAGAATTTCAATGGCAACATCAAAATGTTACCTAATAGGGGCAGATATTTTTTCCAACCTAAAAACTACTTACAAAGCTATCTATAACTGAATGTCCACCTTATATTGTGGTGAATTTCACTAGCGAACATTAAACAGTTGATTATCTACCTGTCAATGAAGAGAATGATCTTATCCTCCTCTGTCATTTCCTGCAGAGCAGTTTTTAGGAGCCGTACTTTCTGCCCCCCTCCTGGCGCCGACATGTAGTCCCCACCGTTCCATTTCTCGTCCCTGCCAATCACCTTTAAACCGACACAGAACAAATATGAAGCCCCCACAATACACGGAATACCTCCCACAATGCACTGACTCATTTCAAGCAAGTCAATTATCAAGAGACAAAGGGTATCTGTTTTCCAACTTTGGCTTCATGACTTTTGCATTCCATCCTGAATGCAGAATTCAGTTGGCAGAATAATACTTGTTTTTTAGTAACATAGATGAAGAATTTAATCAATATACATCATTTATTTTCCATACCTTTACAGTGTAGTTAAAGTGCAGAGCAGACCTCATGAAACGCCTGAAACCATCAGTCTCTTGGGTTGCAACAGTCACAACAAGAAGCTTGCCTGGAAGACATAAGGTCTCTATTGCAACTTAAGGTATAGGGGTATGGAATGTCATCCCCCCCCCCCCTCCATTGTCTTCAACCAAACCTGCCACCCTCATACAGCATCTTGATTTAATAAGTAATTCATTTAACCATGGTTTTCAAGTACTCTTCAGATGAGAAGTTGCCATGTTTAGTTGGAGGGTCTTTGACTATATTACGACATGTGCCTGCTTGCCCACAGAGTTCCTTTACCCCAGTGAAAACGGTTTGTTTCATAAATGTTGTCTGTCCATTCTAAGCTACATTTCCAAAGAAATATAGCCCATTATGTATGTTAGGAAAATTGGCTATCGTTTTCGATGTCAATAGGCTATAATAAATCTAAATACGTTTCCAATTAGTTTCTTAATGGAGCAGTTTGCCCAAACGCAGTTATGTAGGCCTACTCCAGAAGAAAATGTAAAATCCACGCATTCTGTTCACGTCAATTAACACATTTCTGCAGGATAGATCGACTGTCCCGTCCACGTCAGCGGCATGGAAGACTCGAGAACCACGGTGTGCATGCTCGGCTTTGATTTGAGTTATCGGAAAAGTTACATGGCATAGACGTAAACATTTCGTTGAATAATAGGGTCCGTGAACTACTCAGATGTAGAGGGTGACAAACTTCTGAAACATTGCCTACATGCAAGTTAACATGCAAGATCCTACCTTCGGATATGTCGTGCTGTCCTGTAGCACCTATCAGTGGTAAAAATGTAAGCGGTAAGAACCAAGCGATGAGTGAAAGTGCAAAAGTTTTCATTTTTGGTTTCAAACTATAGCATACAGCTGTCTCAGCACATTAGTGATACCAGCCCGAAATGAAGCTACCGGTATAACGGATTCCTTAGTTCTTAGTTTGTTTATTCTCCCACAAGTAGGCTAATCCCCTCCCATTTTCGTGAAATTTAGTCACTCCTCCCCTCCGATTTATATTGTATTGATAGCTGTCCCGTTTTCAATCGTTGCAATTTCACTTAATTAAAACGTATTTATCCAATTTGCTAACACAGACTTGTATAATTATTGGTCAGTGGATTTGTTTTTATTAGGCCCTATTGACTTTTAGGATATTATATCATATAACTATAATTTGAAAATAGCCTCATACATTGACTATTTCTAAGATGTCGAGGCATTGGATTTACATTCTCCGAAGTGCACTTAAGATATTGTAAAATGGGCAAGTCGCACCACCCGCATCTCGACTACGTGACAGAGGGCACGTAACAAGCATTTAAAATAGCTTGTATGTAAAAAATTTTTTTTAAAAATTAAAAAAAGAATTCACAATTCAAATCCCAAACGAATCAGTATTGGTTAGATTTGTATCGTTTTTGCATTCTACAATTTAAATACACATTTTAGCACTGACTATATTTAGGCGTGCTATCGCAACTTTCTAGAGCTATATATGGAGTGTCGCAAAACACTAACGTCGAAGATGAGTCACGACACTTCCGGATGCTGTCAGCCGTATACTCACGTTGCCTTACGGTAATTTTTGTAAACCCAGAAGTGTCATCGAGAGATCTATATAGGAATAATGATATAAATAACTGTTACATCAAGAAAGATGACATTTAACAACCACTAGAAGCAACCAACGAATGACCAGTTAATGCAGCCTTTGGGCAGTGTGACAATAGTAATCATGTGAGAAAAAATGCAAACTTTCGCCTGATTAGCAGCGCGTCGCTAGTCATCCAGTTAAAGACGCAATAGCTAGCTAGCTAGCTTGCTGACTTAAATCCATCTTCTACTACTGGTACTAGCTAGCTATGTTGATACCAAGTAGTGTTTGACGTTATTAGCTGGAATTGTAAAGAATTAGCCAAGGGTTGAGTTTGTTCGACAGTAACGTTCACCAGTTTGCCATTGCTTGAAATCAGATGGTAAGAGGGCTAGCTTGCTAGTCAACTTTTCAAACTCAGTCTCTATTAACCTGTAAGTCCGTTTAAATGGTCATATTCAGCCAATAATTATATGCCCACATATCTACTTGCAACTACTTTTTTTTGCCTGCCAATCGTTTTTTTGAATCCAAAACGGATATCATGTGGCTGCAACAAAGATTAAAGGGTCTGCCAGGGTTGCTGTCAAGCAGCTGGGCGAGAAGACTCCTTATTGGACTGTTAATTTTTCTAATATTCTACTGGTACCTGGGCTCGGATGGTGCATTGAGGCTCTTTGGTAGTTCAGCTCAGTCAGGTGGAGTTGCTGGGCAATGCCTACAGACTGAAATCCACCGGTGGAAGTCCCTTGTTGAACGAGGGGAAGGAGTTTACAGCACACCTCTGGAGAAAGTAGACACACCGTTTGTATCAGGTAATGGCCACATCCTGGTTGATTTTGAGTCTAATAAACTCTGGGTAGCCTCATCCACTCAGCCTGGCTCTGCCCCTGTGCACCAGACTGAGTATTCCCCAATAGTGGGCGTTCATCTTCCTGGCAAGCGAGTAGAGGCCCAAGCCACCATGTTGTGGTTTCGCAAAGGGGCTGTCCTGTCAGTCCGGTGTCTTTTACCAAGCACCTCGCAGTCCGTCCGTGACTGTGTTACCATCAGGGAGGAGTTCATTGCTCATCGCAGTCGTCCTAACGTGTTCCTGCAGAGGATCCACGTTAACAACCCTTCAGACCGGACTGCCACCTTGGAAGTTTCCTCTGAAACTCCCGCGTTTGGGAGTAAGTTTTCTGCCAGTGTGGAGAAGATAGAGGAGAAGGACATTGTTCTGTCATCAGGGAGAGTTCTGCTAGAGAAGAATCGCATTGTGCTGGTGGTGGTGGCTACCAAGAAGCTGAACAGTAGGATCCAAGTCCTGGCCAAATCTGAGTATTCAGACAATGTTTTATCTGTGGTGTGGACCTCAGAACCCATTGAGTCTTCTAAACTGGAGGAGACCTTCACCAGGTTGAGAGACGGAGCCAAGAAGGAGCTGGGGGAGCTCCTGAGAGCAGATGTAGAAGATGTGGTTCAGGACCATCAGCAGGCTTGGATGGACCTCTTCATCTCAGGTAAGTTTTTTTTGCAAGGTTTAGATTAAAACACAATTTCTTCACTTTAAGATTGAACAAGTTGCAAATTATATTCTTTACATGTAGAAGTCAAATAGATTTCAAAATAAAAAAACTATAGATAAGTGACTACGAGCCTACAATGTATTAACTTCACCTAGATTATACTTTATTTGATTGTTTATTAAAGTTAGAGGTCATTTGTTCCCGTTTGTGTCTCATTAGGGGTGGAGATGAAAAAGATCACTGACTCGCACACGCCGTCAAGCCACACGGTAAACACCACCCTCTACTACATCCTGTCCTCCACCATGGCACCCCTGCTGGACCGGAGGCTTGGCGGGGAGCAACATGCCGATCTGGAATCCAGCCTGAACTACGCTGACCACTGCTTCAGCGGCCACGCCACCATGCACGCTGAGAACCTGTGGCCAGAGCGCGTCAGCAGCGCGGCACAGATCCTGCAGCTGGCCACCCTGTGGACACTCACACTCCAGAAGAGGGGTTGCAAGGTTCTGGTAGCGGCTGGTGCACATGGCTTAATGCAGGGCATGGTGCTCAGTTTTGGTGGTCTCCAGTTTACCGAGAACCATCTGCAATTCCAAGCAGACCCAGACGTTCTACATAACAGCTACTCACTTCGAGGGATCCATTATAACCAGGATTTGATCAACTTAGCAGTGTTGCTGGATGCAGAGGGGAAGCCCTTTCTCCATGTGTCTGTGAAACCACAGGAGAAGCCTGTGCAGCTGTATGCTTGTGAAGCAGGATGCATGAACGAGCCTGTGGAGCTGACATCAGAAGTCAAAGGTCACACGTTCCCTGTGATGGTGACACAGCCAATCACACCACTGCTGTACATCTCCACACACCTGCGCCATCTGCAGGACCTGCGCCACACTTTGCACCTTAAGGCCATCGTGGCCCATGAGGAGCACATGGCAAACAGATACCCCGGGCTGCCCTTCATCTTCTGGTTCAGCGTGGCATCACTCATCACCCTCTTCCACCTCTTTCTCTTCAAGCTCATCTACAACGAGTACTGTGGGCCTGGCGCCAAGCCTCTCTTCAGGAGCAAGGTATAAACACACAACAAAATGCGTTGAACTGAAAAGACAGCCTCAAAATGACACTATTTTTCTGCGGTTAGCTTTACATTTGTCAGTCGGCAAAGATTTCCCTTTTCTGTTTCAAACCTCCTCTGGTGTGTGTTTTTCTCGGTGTGTTTTTCTCGGTGTATCTGCTTGGTATATTTTGGAGTGTGAGTGCGGACAATTTTCTGATTGTGTGCTTTGGATGTCCAGTGGATTTGCAGTGGGTTGACATAGTTGCGGTAGACATCTTCCCCCTTTTCCCCTCTAACTAAAGACTTATTTTGGTTATGTGTTAATGGAATCAATTAAAAACCAATAGGCTTACTTAAATCGAAGGAAATACACAATCTTTGTCACCTCCTGAAACTTTCAAAAAAGTACTAAAAACAATGTTATATTATTGAAAGCACCAGTAGTAAGCACCTACACCGTATTTAAAATAATACTGTAGTTGTTGATGAAGTTCAAGTTTGGTTTGGGACAATAATTAATATTTTCTTACATGTACTATTCATAGTTACAATTATGACAAGCTACAGTAAATGGGGTTTCTAGTTTCAGTCCATTTGAGAGAGAGTGAAAAAAAAGTAGTTTTACTTGTTCCTGATCCATTCAGTTTATTTGAATTTTGGCTATAGCATCGGTGGGTAAAATAAGTTATCTTTTCATTCACAGTTATTCATTTGTTCAGTACTTTTACTGGTGCCTTCAATCATTCTCACACTCGTATGAAATGGGGTTTCTTTGTAAATATTTCAACCTGCGGCATTTTTTTTTTTTGCTTGTGCTTCAGTAGTTGTTTTTACCACCTCAGTTCCAAAATTTAAAAAAATTGAGAAAAGAAAAAATAAATAAGATAAAGAACAAGATAACAATTGGAAATTCAAGTGGGGTGGTACTAACAAGACAAAAACTAAAATGTCTTTGCTGCCTGTCATCTGTCATATAAAGTAGGCTAGTCCACTACTTGGATTGGAAGAGATGATGTGTGTGGGTGATGCCCTGGGAACCATGAGACACATCTACAGTGAGTGGTGGTCAGCTGTCCAATCAGCTTGGCCTTAGACAACCATGCCTATCTTTGCTTTTTGTTCATTCTTTGTGTTTTGGATGGTGTTTTATATTGATTCACTTTTTATTAAATTAATGATGCATTTACAGGTTGACTTTGCCTCATTAATGTTCAGTCTAAGCCAAGATTGATGATCAATTGCCAGCTCATACCACCATGGCAATTTGCAAAAAACTGAAAGGATTGGATGAATAAGCAATACAGTAAAAGCACCATGCAGCATATGCGTTGAAGCTATTACTTAATTGCGCATACAATCCTATCAGATCTACGCTATACTCGTGCTTACGGTTGGAGTCGGTTTGAATTTGGGATATATTAACTGCTTCAGTAAACCATCCTGAATTTCTGCTTCCTGTTTCTAATCTCCCCCCTTTGACCTTAGCAGGTGACAAAGACAAGTGAGGAAATGACTCCTTAGGAATGCAACCATCGCAACAGGTGCAGATAGCTGAAATACTGCCTGGGTGAACGGATGAAGTGTCATGGGTTCATTAAATAGGTGTGAACTTTGATTGTTAAAAGTTTATTTATGCAGTTGACACCAAGTAAATCTCCTAGCTAAATTCCACTTTACCTCCAGGGCCATTTCCTCATAAACGCTTCCACTCTATTTGACAAGACAATCCCACTGTTTGAGCTTGTCATCCAATCAGAGTCACTGTTTGAGCTTGTCATCCAATCAGTCACTGGATTACCACAATACACATGAAATTGGAGTCAATCTCCAGTCACCATTATTTAAAAATGTTACCTCTTACCTGCTGAGCAAGCCTTTTTATGGTCATTCATGGGGGACTGCTGTTATTACCTTTTTAGTAGGCTACATACATTTATTTGAAAAATATGAAGAAATGATATGATGACAGGATTATATTCTAATAGTCTTGTTCTATTGATTGTTAATCGTATTTGCAGGTTACAAGCAATGTTTTGAGAGCCATTATCTTCAATATTTGTGCTTTGAGGACCAAATTCTTTCAACCTCATTGAATTGATTTTCTCTGTCTCTTTTGCTCAGCCTGTACCACCTGATTGTTAGTGAAATCTTAATCCTAAATTGCATTCCTGCTTTTTACATTTACTTGGGTATTTGTGAATGCATGAATACATCCTTAAATTACATTGATTAAGGCTTTAGAATGTATTTGGAAATTATTGAAGTGAATATGGTCGAGTTTAGTGTATCAAATATTCTTTAAGAAATGTGCATATTTATTTTTAAAATATGTTTTTGAATGAATGTGTGTATATGTTTACCATAAATTACCATATGAACTGTTTCTCTCAATTTCTCAAGAGTTGGAAGTGAAATGTATTGTTTTTTTCTGTTTTTTCAAACTATTGTATTGTTTCAGAGTATTTTAAGGGCTTTATACTAATTATTTGGGTTTTTATGATAATCTGCTGAGTGTGCCTTAAATTAATTTTGATTACACATTATGGTCTGTACTTGAATATTGTTTTGATAATGTGAATTGGGAGTAAGAGGTGTGTGTTATTGTAGCTTGAATCAAATGTCAATAAAATATAAAGTAAATGAGTTACATCTAAGGATGCTGACAGGAAGGTTTAAATATAGGCTATTTGTGGATGTGAAACGAAAGTATGCGAATAAAGTAGCCTATGCTAGGTGGAGGTTGCATATAGGTCACTGGTCTGCAATTATTTTAGAAAAATACAACGTGAATGTTTTTGTTTATATTATTATTTTTTTAACACAACTGTAGAACGTGACTAAAGATTAACGACACGCTTTTTATCATCTAAAATCTACTGCTAAAGCAAATGTAGTTTGTTTCAAAACAACCCTAAACCCATTCGTGTCACGATTTTTTTTCATTGCCTTTGAATGTCCTAATTGGGACAAAATGGACATGTTTCTAAGCATAATTGTCCATATTTATGTTAACAATAGAATGTCCCAGCTGGCATGTAGTCCCTTGATTTAACAGAAGCACTTCAAAATCAGGCTAGACCATCTCACCAACACCTCCGTGAGGGGAAGACCTCCCTCAGGACAACCCAATCATGGATAAATGATTTCACAATCGCAAGATATGCAAATATCTCGTTTGATACGTTTAGATTATGTTGTTGGCTACACCTAAATCTGAGTGTGGTCTAATGTAAATAGCCAATTCAACAATTAAAGACAAAGATATAGGCTACATTTGGGTCGTGTCTTGCTAAAGACGAAATTGCCAGGCTACAGGCCGAATTCTCTCCTGAAATGGAAAGGTTATGGACGGTCACAAGACATGTCTTCGTAATTTGTGAATAACCCTACAACAGTTTATATCGAATGAAATGTGCAAATCTAACTGTCCAAACGAGAGCCCAATGATGGAACTCACGTCAGGGGTTGCTTGCATCTCATTACGCATAACCCGACGGAGGATGAGATAAGCAGTCTGCACACAAATGACAAGACAATTGTAATAATGGCTACATCTTGGCCACAGCTAAAATGTTGCATTTTACATCTGGACGAAGAGTGAGTTCCATGTCATCGTTTGAGTAGGCTACATGAAAAAGGAATGTTTTGCATCTGGGACCCTGTCCTCGGCTTCGCTGAAAGGGACTTTCACCAAAATTCGAAGCAGGAGGCACAGAAAAAGAAGGGTTGCCCCAAAGACGCACGAAGACTCTGACAGTGACTGCGATATTTGCAGGTGCGTTTTAATTTGCTTCAAATATAAAGATACGCAAAATGTCTATTCTGGCTTCAAGTTTGTAGCTTTTAGCCTATTTAGCGACTCATGCAATGGTATTTAGGCTATATTAATTTAGGTATAAATAATAATGCAATCTTATCATTAAACAAAACTAACTTGTCCCATGTCTGATTTTGTAATGATTGTGTTTAATAAAGTTTGGGGCAAACAAAGGGAGCTAAGATTGAGCTTCTTTTGTAGCAATATTTCGAATGTTTCAGAAGAATTTAAATCAAACAAACGGATCTTTTGCAGGTGCTCATTATCTCCCTGCCTTGGTAAAAGCCGCACAGTTCGTCACATTCTAACAGCTTGTCTCATGTCTTTTCTGGCATTACTTGGCTCGGTGTCCATTGACCTGCACTCCCACTTGAACCTGTTGCACACCACAGACGCTGCTTTGGACGAGCTAATCTCGTGTAAGACTAAAACAAATCTCAGACTTTTTGATGAATTTCAAAATATGAGAAAACTATGCAACAAGTACAGAGACAATGAAACATACCAACAAGCGTGTAAGAGTCCGCCGGCCGTCATTTTGCCGGCATTAATTCAAGTGTGCGCAGAAATGAAACAGCAAACCAACGCCAAGGGCCTCTCCTGCAGCATGGAACTGGCTGGGTTTTGTCGTGAGAAGAGTGATGATTTAACAAAGTTCATTAACGAAACATGGGAAACTGCGGACATAAATGACACCGACAAGTCATTTTTCTCTTTAACCATGCATAGACTTCTGGATACCTGGGGCACTGTACAAGATGATATTATCAAGGTCAAGCAATATTCATACTGGACTGATGTATTTGCTCTCAGACTTATGGTAATATTCCAGGAGCTCAACCACCAGTTATGTGACCTCCCCTCCTTAAGAACTCACGTGGACTTCCAATTTAAGTGGGCCCATATACTTAGCCACCTAGCCTTCACCAAACTCCTGTCTGAAAGACTGAATGGCTGCTGGGTAGAGAACATAGACGAGAAACTCAACTTTACTGATAATTTAAAAGAAGCATATATTTTAGACTTGACACCCTGGTATATCTCTGGAGAAACGACAGATGAAGCCATGGCTGGGTCCCAGATTGGCATTGAGGCCCTGAAGGACACCCAAGGATGCCTGCTTGCCCACGCAGTGCCAGCCCTGAGGCTGGCATCCCGAACAATGTTTTCAAGTTTTAGCATGAGGATTTGCCTGTTGGCGATGGCTTGCCTCATTTATCCAGTGGTACTGGTGTCCTTCAAGCAGGTGACAGAGTGGATTCAGAACTATGCCCGCAGCCTGAAGGAGAAGACTGAGGATCTGAAACGCCAGAGGCAACTGGCCGAGGATCTCCTGCACCAAATGCTTCCCAAGTCAGTAGCAAAGCAGCTTCGCCAGCAAAAACACGTAGAGGCTGAAAGCTATGAGCAGGTGGGTTCTAGTCAATGAAGTAAAATTACAAATAATGCAGATGTCACTGTCATGTCTGCTTCCATGCATGGTGCTCCTGAAGAGTTTCTCTTTTACCATTTACAATACACTAGTTATGTGTTGATAACTACTTTCAGGTCATGGGACACCCAGTTTTCCTTAGCATAATGTGAAATGTAATGCCATAAGGTCCTGTCTCCCCTTCACTTTTAACATTTAACCAAATAAAAATGAGAATGGGCCGTGTGATGTGAAGAGACTATGCTTGTGTGATACATGGGCCAGATCACCCAACATTCTGAATGAACACATGGGTCCGCTTTCTTTGTTCTTATTGTTGTCGTAATTACCTATAATTATAGTATTCCATATTCATTAGGAGATAAAACAGGTTATGTGGGTGAAAATTGTATCTAGCTCATTGAGGGGCTTGAAGCAGCTGTGCCAAAAGCACTCTGTTCAGGTTTATTATCTAATGTGATCAGGGCTGTTTTCACACACACTCTTAAGCCCCATGAAACATTCTGCCAAGAGCAAGGAAAACAAAAACAGTGTATAGAATCTTCAAATTCATCTACAACAAGACTTTCACCTTCTGTTTTTGAGAGGTTTCATTCAGAAAGGACATTCACTTTCTTTCTTTCTGAGCACCCCCTCATAAAATATATGGAAAGTGAATACAAGGTATGATGCATTCAGAAATAGTCTTTCTTATTCCAAACATTTCATTTTTCTTGTTCCATAGGTGACCATTTTCTTCTCTGATATTGTGGGATTCACTTCGATATCTGCCTCCTGCACTCCTTTACAAGTTGTGGAGATGCTGAATAACCTGTACATGTGCTTCGACACGCGTATCGACTCCTATGACGTCTACAAGGTAAAAATGAGCATGCAAAAAAAGAAAATATTGTCTATACAGTCAAATTCCTCATGACTGATTTTTGCAAAGCATAATTGATGGGTCACACCATTCAGGTGGAGACTATAGGAGATGCCTACATGGTGGTGAGCGGGCTACCAGAGAGGAATGGTGACAAGCACGCTGACGAGATTGCCAAGATGTCCCTGGACCTGGTGGCAGCAGTCAGGCAGGTGCTCGTCCCACACATGCCCAACAAGAGGCTTCAGTTAAGGGCGGGCATACACACAGGTGAGACGGTTATTTTCATTTCCATCTGGCACGAAGGTTATTGTTTAAAATATAACAAAGCTACCTGAGCCATTGCATTGCTGTCGTTGCTCTAGGTCCTTGTGTGGCAGGTATCGTAGGCTACAAGATGCCCAGATACTGCTTGTTTGGAGACACTGTCAACACTGCTTCCAGAATGGAATCCACTAGCCTGCGTAGGTCTATTTTTCTTAACATAGTGTCTCTCCCACAAATGTAGCCATTGTATTTCATACACACACACTTCCTCTGAAATGTACAGTAAATGCATATCTCCATAAGATGTTCCATATCTACATAGCTTTTAAGCTTCATGTTGACTTGATGAAGTTCAATACAGTGTGAGTGTGTGTGTGTGTGTGTGTGTGAGTGTGTGTGTGTGTGTGTGTGTGTGTGTGTGTGTGTGTGTGTGTGTGTGTGAGAGAGTGTGTGCATAATGTTTTTGTGTTTTCAGCCCAAAAGATCCATACCAGCTCAGCTACCTACCTGGCTCTGATGAAGGACAATGCCTATGAGCTCCAACTCAGAGGAGAGATAGAGGTCAAGGTGAGATTCAGTGTTTCCTTCACCATACAACACTGCATCATTCCTTGCCAGTCTGAACACACATTAGTAAAAAAATGTATTATGGCACTATGGTCACTCTAAAGGGTCTAGTGTGGGGTATATCATGTTCATCTTGTGGTAGTCTAGAAACGACCTCCTCCACACAATACACATAAAACCCACACACACTTGACAGAAGTGTGATGGTTTTGAGTGACATTTCTCCAGTTAATTAATCTGAATTGACTCTGCATAATTAAACACTTGATTATAGACTGAGAGGAGTTCTTCAGCAGTCTCTTGTGAGTTAATGTCACTATAGGTGAAGCTCCTAATTATTGTAACAATGGAATGTTGAAGTACTGTAAAAAGTTTTAATACACTGAAGAAACACTTAATTGTTAATATCAAGCCTTCAAAATGTGAATGTGTTTTGACTGATTTAAAAAACAAAAACAGTTATCTTCTTCAACTGCAAAGGTAAATAAGGTGTTTGAATCCATCAAAAAATCTGTCCCTTTTTTTTTTAAGGGTAAAGGCAAAATGAACACGTACTGGCTGATTGGGCATAAGAACTACAGTGTCCAGAATGACAGCCTGGTGTGCCACTGGAATCCCAACATGGCCAGGAAGAAAAAGACTCTTATTGGAAGCGAGGGCTCTATGGGAAATGTATGTTATGTTTATACTGTACCCAATTGGTGTCTTGAGTGTCCATATACTTTCAACCATGTTTGACTAGATAGTGTCATTCAATATACTGTCTTAGTCTTGTATATATATATAATACGTATATATGTAGTAATACCTGTATGTAGTAATACCTGTAAAATAACTTGTAAATGTTTGTAAAAGTGCTTTGCCTTGGAATAATTCTTAATTTCTCTCTTGTTGTTCACACCTTCTTCTACCTCTTCCCGTTTCCCTTGTTCCAGTCCTGCGCAACAGTGCAGAGCATTAGTGAGAACACCACTCCCATCTCCCTTCTGGAAGTGGCCCCACCCTCTGGCTCCACCCAGCCCTGCCTCCAGCCCAGTACCCAGGCTTCCGCAGGCCCCGGCCTGTGTGTGTCTGCTCAGGTGGAGCCCTGCGCCAGTAGCTTTGGAGCCCTGGGCTCCCTGATTGGGGGCCTTCAAGGGGAGAGTGATGGTCCATTGCCCAGGGAGAAGAGGACCCATGGAGGGACAGGGGAGAAGCCTGAACTGCTGCCTGGTTCCATCGTTCACATGTAAAATAAGGTCTTGAAGTTTAGATACAAATTTGTGAATCTTTGATTTATTAATGCATTTAGATTTTGGTTTTATTGTGTTGTAGTGTACGTTTTACAAACTGTAAGGATTACTCATTTAGTTTTGATTAAATTAAGGAGATTTAACCAGAAAATTACCAACTGACTCTTTAGTCCATCCTTAAATTTGCACTGGAAGATTAAACTATGTGGATAAAGAAATTGCCCAGCTAAAATTATATCAGGCATTGTAACTGTTCACCATTCAGAAACCTGATACATTTGAATAATTTCAGGATTTTAGCATCTTCTTTGTTATTTGATTGTTTTTTTTGGTTAGGTTTAGATTTAGTAATAAAGGGCTACTAACTGCTTGTTTATCGATGCCGTGTTTTGTCATATAATGAATCAATGAAATATTTAATAAGTTTGAAATCCAGTCTAACCACAAGAGGGCAATGTTTAATCATATCTCAAACCAGCCCTGCAGTCCTCAATAGTTTGTTTGTCCACTGACTGAATGCCGTGACAATGCATGTAACCTGTGTGGTTTGGTTCAAACAGCTTTGAATCAGCACTTTAGTTCAGTTTTCTTGGATCTGGTAGAATGGGTTGCCGGCTGGTAGTGCCACAGGTCCACATCACATGACTCATGCTGTGTTGGTCTGTAAACACTGTGGCTGTGAACCACTTGCAGGCATGGCACCCACGCAGAGAGGAGAGTGGTATGACTGGAACCATCACAGATCATTGTTCACATTCTACAACCTTATATCTTTTTGTCACTTTTTGTCAAATGGAAAAATATGCATCTGTTTGCATTTTGTACGCAATCAAGCAAAACCCAGAGATTATTTGTGCCATTGTCTAGTGTTCCCAAACTGAGGGGTAACATCTTTGGATAGCTTTTGTTAATTCCTTATTGTGAAACAACTGCAACCTGGGCTGTTGAATGCCAAGATGGCATTTACCTCAAATGCAGCAAACAGCAGCCACAAACGTGTGTAATCAAGCCAAATGTGAACAGTATGGCACATCAAGGCTTGCTGAATTAACACACAACACACTAATATGAAATGGAGAGGAGCCCTTGTCGCCTACTGTAGGAGAGACAAGTAGTTTGAAACAAGACCTCAACTTTGTTCTACAATAATGAGGGATCAGATGAACAGAGTACCAATTTGTTGGAGGTCCTTTGCCAACCTGACTGATGCCTCTCTTCTTCTCTCCCCCTTAGCTTCTCTCTATTCTCACTTTTCTGTCCTTCCCCCTTCACAACTCTCCCCCCCCCCCCCCAACATTCAGTTGTGTGTCCTCGCTTTGTGTTCTCCAATCTCTCCCTCCCTCTCTATTAAATCTCCGTCTTTCTGCAAGCCACATGTCAGGCACACTCACTTGTCCTGAGGTGTGGAAGGGGGTGGGATCATTGGTGGAAATGACTCTTGTGTTGCATTCCACCCTGATAATAAAACTGTCACGGGGGGACAGCATGATGACTAGATCACAGAGGCGCCCCTTCTCTTTCTTTCTTCTCTTTCTTTCTTTTTCTATCTCTCCCTCTTCTGACCCCCACCTGCCTCACTCTTATGGTGCTCAAAAAGAACCTCCTCTGCTGTGTTATTGTATTCTCATATTTCATGGATATTATGTTCTGTTTTGGAATAGCTCAAATACATTCTAATGTTTTCAATATCAGACATAGCTATTGACTGTGGTTCCATCCTCTGAAGATGCATAAAATCGAATTTAATTTGCAGAAGCTAGTCTGTTTCACAGAATTCACAGCTGAGCTCATGAGAGAGTCAACACAAAGCATGTCCTGAAATTTTTACGGTGGGCAACATGTATTATATGGTTTATGAGTCTAAAAGACAGTTTATCAATAATGGTATTAATGCTGAATTCAAATGTTGCTATGCTATCCATATCCTGTTTGACTTATTTAACATATGTCAAGTTCTCTTCCCCCCTTTCTCTCCCTCTCCCCTGCACATTTCAAGTTATAACGCATAGTTCAAAACTAAACAGAGGACACTAATGAATGCATAAAGATTTGCTATTAGATTTTCACTTCCTCAAACCTTTTTGTGACAGTGTATGTCAGGCACCATGTGGGGTGTCCTGGCACATTGAGGCACCACACATTCCACCCCAAACATGGCAGCAACGTGGGGCAGATAGGGCAAGCGGGAAGGGGCTTGGCCCTAGGGTGACAGCACAGGAACCAAATGTTGTTGGCGCTAAAAAGTAGGACTTGCAAACTTCAGAGATATTGTATAAATCTCTCTGTGAGGCAAGCTCCCATCCAACTTCAAAACAACGACAACTGTAAAAGCTGTGTAACTTGTTCTTTGCATTTAAAGAATTGGCATCCATCTGCTTTGCAAACACGTTGAGAAATCCCTGCCTTCACATCCTTATGAAAAAGTCACTGAACTTTCGAAAAGGCTAAGAGGACACAAATTACCATAACTGATGTTTATATTTATAGGACTTCCTGTTTGCCTTCTTATTTCTGACCATAGCTGACTTTTGAATGTGACTTGAATTGTGAAAGTCACAGTCAGTGCTGTGTTACTGAAAACAAAGCCACCTGCCCACAGGGCAGACATTGAGCTCAGACAACCATAGGAATAGGAAAGGTTGCCATTATGGAGATATAATAACCAGTATGTGTCCTATTATTTGAACCATTCAAGACTAATTATTCAAAGGTTCTAAGCACTGTAACGCTTGTACAGTCACCCTGTGGCAACTCTAATACGTTTTTTTTTAATAACCCTTCACATTAGCATTTTACCTTTGTAAAGGCAGGTGGTCACACTGGCCTCTCCTGCCAAAAGACAACGAAGCACTTTGGGTGGAGAGTGGACAAGGCGTTTGTCATCATTACTACATGTTGTGTCTTGTACATTAGCCACAGTGGGGGTGCTTCTGGCCCCAGGTTACGCCATTGATATCTGTCACAGAACCACGGGGGGTTGGTATCATGAGGGAGGGCGAGGTAAAGAGATTTTAATGACATTGTAAGCTGCTCTTTGGATTTAAACTTTAATGCATTGTTTGTTTGGAAGGACATCTAGACGCAGCCTGTAAAAATGGGTGGAAATGTATCTTTTATGTGGGTTCCTAATGAGTTGAATAGCTGTTATCCTTTGGAATGGAGTTTGGTTACATGTGGCCAACCTTTCAATGCTTTAAATGAGGGGAAGAAAGTCTAAGATATTAGTCAACAAACGAAAAACAGACCATTAGCAATGAATTTTACTAACACAGTATTGCCAATACAGTGTTTCCTGATAAATTCATTACAAACTGAGAAATAAGCCATGTTGACTATGCAGTCTGACCTTGCCTGACCTCGTATTTTGGGCTGATAAGTAGGCTATTTTTTGCGTCTCTTTCTCTCAATACAACACTGTCACAATGAATAAAATAACGAATATTATATATTTCAGAGTCTATCTGCAGTGAAAAGGAGATGGATTTAATTAAAAGACACTGGGAAAGTGTGGAAGTGTAAAGGGCATTGGTGCTCCTGCAATACACTGAATCAGCTTATGATGATAAAAACTCATTATAACTTCAGACGGTCATATCAGACCAATAACGTGAACAGACTAACCTAGTTTTAATTATATAATATATAATTATATAGCAACTGCAATGACTAAGCGCAACACCTGGCATCAAAGTGGGTCATTGCTAATAATTATGGGTCTTCAATTCTACAATCCAATATTACAATTTCTGTAAGCCTTTTTCAGATGTAGATTATTAAACAGTCATTGGTCTGGACATGCATTCATTACCTTATTAAAGAAAATACTTATGAACCAGGGGGCAATGACAGGTATCGAGACAGGTATTAGAAGAGATTGAACAAATGAAAAAATGTATACAAGAATCATATTATAAGTATTCTGTATGAGTAGCCTGTCATGCCTTATTTACATGATGCATAAAAATAGCATGATCTAATGCTAAATATATGCAACAAGGTCTCTGACATGTTAAAATAGCCTTATCTTTGTGAATGGTGCCACAGGACAAGGCTATGATGTAATCGGCCTGAAGTACAGCTCAGAGTTGGGAAATGATGAAGCTGACATGCAGTCTGTATCCTGATCAGATCCTCTACCTGCTCTCGTGCTGTTGTTTTCACATAGGAGAACTGATTACATTTGATATGGGAAGGTCAGCGTTCAAGACTGGCTTCAGGTTAGGATTAGAGTTAGCATTACCATATTCTTTGTCTGAGTTATTAGGTGAGGTCTTGTGTGTTAAAATAAAATTGGGTTCCTTGGCCTGTAAAGTTCATCCCTTTATGAGGTCACTGCACACATCGTTTTAACCTTCCCAAGGCACAAGCCTCATGTCTCCCTCTACAAACACACACACGTACACTGACCGCCATTCACATGTGCACACACATGTACACATTCACACTTCACATGAACATATACACTTTAAACTTGAATCATGTACGGTAATGGTCTTTCTGTGAATGAGTCATTATAAGGCTGCCATGGAGAAATCACGTTCACTCGGTTCATAGTTCATACATAAAAATAACCAGTGACACTGTCTTCAAGTATCCTGTAAATCTGTCCAGTAAATAGTCACCAAGATTTACCACATTCTTGAAAGAAATCGGTTTGTAACTGATATTTTTAGCATCATGGTTGATGATTGACTACAAGTGGAAGTAAAGTGTTCACAATGTATGATGTACACCTTAGGCATCCCAGTCTGTACTTTAAAAGAGAGTATCCGGCATGGTGAATGTTCTTGGTCTGCTTCAGCAATCTCTCTGCGATAACAGTATCTAGGATGTGTCAGGGAAGCGCAAGGACTGGCAGACAGAGATGGGTCAGTTGAGAACATCCTTGACTGTCTCTCTTCATTCCATCACTAATCAGGTGATACATTCTTGGCATTGGTTGCATAGCTATATCATATGTTTGTGTAAGTCAAAAGGGGACTGCACTGTTGTTATCATATTCATTAAAGACACAGGCATTTTATTAGTAAGATGTTTTTTTGGTTTGTGAAAGTAACAGTAGAGATGAGACAGGAAATGAAAGGGAGATAGAGAGAGGAGAACATACTGGAAATGGTGCAGGCTGGAATCAAACGTGGGCCCCTGCAGTAAGACCTAGGCCTATGTCCTACATTACCTGTCCAGAAATGTATATTTCATAGTGTACATTAAAACAGTATTTAGCTATTTGTTTAAAGAGAAATGAACAAGTTATGTTTATAAAGAATTTGTGTCCTAGAACTGGCTCAAGATCACACTGATACTAGCAGAAGGTGTAGGTGACTCTGCTCTTTCATGTTTCACTCAGCTCAGTGTGTGTGTGGCTGTGTGTGTGTGTGGGTGTGTGTGTGTATGTGTGTTAGTAAAAGTGTGGGTTTGTGTGTGCGTGTGTGTGTATCGCCACACAAGAGCCATTCCAAGTTTCTACACCTCAGAGCCCATCCCCCAAGTGAGAAGGGGACAGAGGGCAGATGATGACTGATTACCCCTGTAGCCTCAGCATCTGAGAGAGCACAGTGGGAAAATGGAGGGGGACTAATTGACATTTCCCCTGCCTCTTAGCACAAGGAGCTATCATGCTAAATTGACTTAGACCTCAGGGCACCTGGAAACAATAAACTTTCGTATTGTTTCTTAAATAATAGTTTTCTGGCAGACATTTAAAAGGATTTGGTCTTTGATTAGAGTCTTATATTCAACAATAGACTGTTGTTGTTGTATTTCGAAGTATTCATATCAACAGCTTTGTCCTTGAGAAACTTGTACCCTGTACCCAGAACTACAGTAGTTCCATGCAATCATGCTTTTACAATATATTGTTTTACATTTGTAATACGATTAATTAAACATTACAATGTACTATACAATACAATGTATTACATTTTTTATAATGTTGGTGAGCATTCAAATCCATTGCTGATTGAACCACATGACTCTGATAGTAAGCTATAGAAGTGTGACATTTAAGCAGCTGACCTGTCTCTCAGAAGAAGAATGTGTGATCTACATCTGGTTCCCCCTCATTAAAAATCTTAATGAGAACATCAATGCTTTATCATCTAAATGAGGATATTCAGTGAACTGGAACAGGGTGAGACACCTCAGAGTTGTTGAAAGGTAAGCTTGGGAATCATAGGCTAGAGAGTCCGAGAATATGACTCATGAGATATATGAATGTAATAAAGACATGAAATTTGCAGTCAGTCATAGCCCAGCAGTTTGCGAGATAAATATAGGGTATAAACTGTAAGTGTGCACATAGATTTGCCATATTCTTCATCAGATTTCACATTTCATTCCTATGTGTGAAACTCTTAACTCTGTATTAGAGGATTTGCAGACGCTGTTAAGGTCCCCAGAAGAGACTTCACCAAGAATTGCGTGTGAGTGGTTGAATGGGATAATGCAGATGTATGTTTGAAATTGTGCTTTATGCCTCAATAACTAGCACCATACACTCTACTTATCCACAATGCATTGCCAGCCTGAAGGCATTGCACTTTGAAGTGAAACCTGTTCCTGTATCCATGGATACCAGGACAATTCTCCACTTTTTTAACTCAAAAACTTCAGTGTTCACCTAAAAGGCAGATGAATAAACCCCGAAAATATGTTCCTTGCTCATGAAAATCATAATAAGTCTGACAAGACAGTTACTTCATTGTTTTTTCCCTATTTTAAGGTGTGAGATTTGACTCCACGTGCTGCGGTTTTCTTACTTTTCGATCATGTGTCTGACTTGTTAAGTGGATAAAGAGGAATGTGAGGGTTAGAAAGAGAAAGTGAGTGGGAGAAATACTAACTACCAAACCTCAACAGACCTACTGTGTGACTAGTTATTGATATGATTCAGACATGAGGCAAGGGAAGGGATTCTATTGACCTGTCTGTGAAGTGAAAGACTAGGTTTTTCATCCACCTCCTCTTCTGAGAACACTTCATAATAACTATCCTTTATAATCCCTTTATAATCAACTTGTTGAGAACTAACAAATAGTTAAAAGCTCCAAAAATATTTTTCAGCGATTAGTTAATATATACATTGAACCAATCAATAAGGGTAATGCAGATGCTGTATAAAGCCACAGTCGGAGCTTGACAACTAAAGGGACATATCCCTGCTTCAAGAGACCAGGGAGATCAACCTCATACAGGGGTTCTGGATTTATTAATTTATTGATCATGTGAGTGTTTACAACCCATTAGTAAAATTGATAATTGAAGTATAAACAGTCAAATGGAGAGCGTTAGCTCACTCTTTTCAGGAGAACTGGTAAATAGTTATTGCTAAGCATGACGCAGAAAGCGAAAGGTAAACACTGAAGCGAACAAACTACACTGCCTCAAACAGGCTTAAGGTGGTCTGTCATTTCATGTGTAGTGATCTTAGCATCTCAAATGCAACATTTGGTTAGATGCACATATTAATTGAACCATAGCAACCTGCAGCGCCTAAAACGTTTGGCATTAAGTAGCCTATTTATCCACTCATGACATGGGTATGGCAACAGGGGTAATTGGGTTGAGGACTCTCAGCGTCACCGTTTTAAGCACATGTCAATTGAAGTGGAAATTAACTACACTCCCACGAAATTGTCCGTTAAGATTAGTCACGGTTCATTTTTCTTGGGCCTCCGTGACGAAATCAAGACGGCTATAAAAGCGCACCTGGTTGCCTTCAGTTTCCAAAGGAGTAGGCTACAGGAGGACAATCAGTTAGTTTGGTCTATTAACAAAGATAACGGAAGGATACAAATTGCACATGAAAATGGTTTCAAATATTCCCTTTTGTTGTTTATCTGCACTTGTGCTCCTTAACTTAGTAGGAGCCAAACCTGTGTCCAACCTTCAGGTAAGTTGATGTGCTGCACACATGTAGCCTACGTGCAATTAATTTGAATTGAAGCCTTTGCTCAGTATCTTAAATCATGTTTTCCTCGTCAGACGCTGAAACAGATTCTGGAAGAAGAAAGTAATGTGCCATATTACGATTCAGAGGAGACGGTAGAATCAGATGGCAAAAACTTGAATACAGAGAAGGCGAGTTTCGATGCTGCAGAAGAGCGTCAGTGGGACTTGAGGAATTCTGCGCTGGAGGGAAAAGACAACGCTCTCGCGCGTCTACTAACTGATCTTATGACAACCTCCAAGCGTTCGTGGGGCCGATACAAGAAGGGCGGCTTGAGAAGTTGTTTTGGCGTCAGGCTTGAACGAATTGGTTCATTCAGCGGGCTTGGATGTTAAAGAATAATAGGTATGGCACCTTACTCTCAATTAAACTCGTATTTTTCACCTGGACGTGTACCTATAAACTACACATAAACTACTGCAGGCTATGTTTTGCCAAGAACACTTGTGAAGTGCACTTGATTGTCATTACATTCTTAACCGAGGCAACCAAGTGCAATCCCGCCATATGTTGCTTACGGTGTCATGTTCTTTCGTTACAGGTTTGGATGGTGGCGGATCGGAGCACAAGAATCTGGGCTACCCTTACTTGAAATCTGCATAGATATGTACCTCTGCAACTCAGAGTATTGACTGAGAGTTTACAAATTTGCTATAGGATAAAGTTATTTAAGTTTGTAGTTTGTATTTGGCATATTTAATGGTTCTTAGAACTGTACATCCTATTTTTCACATCATATGGTTCTGGCTGTATTCTGTGTATTTATCTATTTATTTTATTGTTAAACAAAGTATGGTGTGAAGAAATGCTATAGAATGTACTGAAGTGAAATAAATATTTTGCATAATAGAATATGTGGTGCGTCCTCATTTCTTATTTTGTGACGTCTGGTTGTCAGTAGCCTAATTTGACAAAGATTGGGTCAACTCTATTAACATGCACATTTTTGTCTGGCGCTTGTTCTACAGACGAGATCCGAGGAGATATTTTATATTTCCATCAGCAACAGCAGACAGCCACTCATCACAGCTTTTTGTCTGGAACAGTAACCGTTATGCCATAGATTTACACAAAAATCCCGTATAACATTCACGAAAGAAGATATTGCCAATAGTCAATCAAACTATTATAGTTGTGACAGAGGTTGTTTGATACTGTGGTCAAAATAATTTTCCAAACAATTATCACATTGAAAGGAAGTCGTTTTGTGCGCATACAATTTAAGCTGTTTTTGATAGGTGCCATACACGAACATACGACCGATTCATGTCTTAAAACAGTAAAGGAGACATCAGGTGACGAGGACATGAAGTGTATGTTGTTATTGTCATGGCAAAGTAACATACTTTTATGGGATGTATTGTGTAATTAACCATGTGCCAGCCTTAATATTCAATAGTTTACAGTGTCAGGAACCACAAGTGAAGACATGTATAGAGGCTATTGATTGTATTCATACAAATTCCTACATAACATTATTTAGGCAAGAAATTTACATTTGAAGTGTAAGGAATTATTTGGAGTATTCCTTCACCTGCAGGAGTTGAGCCAGTAACTGGAGGACACTTTGACTGTTAAAGATTCAAATTAACGTTGACTCATCCGAGATGGACAGACAGTTCACATAGGGGTTTCAGGGTCAAATTGAGACAATTACCGTACACCCAATACTAACAATTTTCCTTGAAAGCCAAATGGTAGGCTATTACGCCAGAATGGTCTTATTGGTTTAGCGGACTTTCAGAATTCAACAGCTGTTTCTGTTATCGGACTGGGAGAATTGGGTCTGTGAGTGGACTTGGATGCAATAAAGACTGCTAGCTAATGGTAGTATAAAGCACTAAACATCCAACCCACAATTTACGTAATGCTACGTTGTGCAATACACGTTTGTTCAATGAAAAGGCACAGATGAGTAAAAGTTACTTTACGCACAACTATCTTGATGGAGAACACGTCTGACGAATTAGAACAGATGGAAAGGTAGACTACAATTTCAGCCGCATAGGGATTTCTGGGAACTGAATGATCCATTCGCAAAAACCTTATTGCTTCATCGTAACTCTATTAATGCTCTCGTGACTCCCTGGACAAAATTAAGAATGTATTTTTTAAAAGAAGAATGCAGTTTGCGAATCAATAAAGCGTGTGAATATTAAAATATTTTGCGTTATTTAGTCACTTAATGAACAAACTTTGCCAAACCATGTTTGCATACATTCAGCCCAAAAGAGCCACTGGCATCAGGGCAATAATTTCACACTCATGACAAAAGCCTGCTATACCAGCAATCATAAATGTTAGGCGATTATACTTATTTCATATATTCCACATCGTGGAACAGTCGTGTTGGTTACAAGATGACATATGTAGAGGCACAGTTGTAAGACTTCAAGCACATGTATATTAGGGAAGTGGATGTTATTTGTAGACTATTTGTTGACATCATCCAATAGATCAAATTCACAACCATAATCGTCGATAACTTATCCTCACTAATTTTTACAGATGCACTATAAAGAGCATACTGACTAGTTGCATCACAGTGTGGTATGGGAGCTGCACAGACAGGGGCCGAAAGGCCCTACGTTGTGTGGTTCGGTCTGAGTTCATCATTGGCCGGAAGCTCCCAGCCCTACAAGACACCATACCACACATGATGCCTCGGGAAAGTAGTGTAAGAGACTGTTACCACCCATCCTTCAGTCTTTTTACCTCGTTGCCTTCTGGCAGGCGATACCGAAGCATTTGGTCTAGCACACGCAGACTGGACAACAGTTTCTTTCCAAGGGCCATCAGGCTTCTGAATGGACATTGATATGGACATTGACACTTCTCACTGGCCACTTTGTCACTTTCAGCTACTCTGCTACTTTCAGCAATATAGCAGTATTGCACCAATTGTACCCCACTTGTCTCTATAGGTTAGCGTAGGTTTATAAGGTTAGTATACGTTATTATGCGTATTAGAGGTTTGGTATACCGTACTATATATATCATTTTGTGACCTATGCTCTTTTGTAAAGCTCTCTCTTGGAAGTCGATTTGGATAAAAGCGTCTGCTAAATGCATAAATGTAAATGTACATTTTGTATATTTAGGAGGTTATTATATTTTAGCTTATCATAGATGTAATCTATGTTAAACTGAATACTTATATGTTATGTTATGCCAGGTTGCTTTGCGTTGTCATGTCCCAAGAATTAAAAGACTTGAACTTGAACTAATAATCCTTTGTTCAAATTTCCATTGAATTCAAGTTTGTCAGCAAGTCAAGATTTCCCCTTTTAACTGAGGAATTTGAAATATTGTCCAAATTTTTTTTTTTGGGGGGGGACATATGATTTCCATACGTTTACATATTACACAACCACTAGATTAAAGCAACTAAATTACATATTTTCTGTTAATAGTGTTAGAACAGCCACGCTTTGCTAAAAAACATGGTGCGTAAAAATCCCTTTTACGCATGCTTTGCAGCATTCGGTCAGTTCATTTGGCGACCATTGTAAATCCAATTTTGAAGGCGATTGCATCACACAATGACTACCACTACTTCTAAAAACCAACACAAATGGCAGGCCTGTCATATAACCAACCCTATTCGCAAAGAAATACGTTTATGAAACGCAAAATATGATTGCCCGGAAGCTGCGGAATGTCAACAACTTCAGAGAATATAAGGTTTATTACTGAAAGAATGCTTCTTCAACCACGTAGCCTATGTTAATGACTATGTCATAGGTAGGCTATGGCCCATATCTAAGAGACAACGCTATAAAAGGAGTCATTTCCGACAGCTACCCTTATCATAATCAGGTGTTAGAATGCAACTCCAATTCTTGGCATAACTGTGCGTGTCAGACTTTAGTATAAAAGACCATGGTTACTGTGGAGTGGGTATTGAGACAACCACAAGAGAAGAAAACCCAAGAGAGGAAGGTTTACCTTTATAACGCCGAACAAAACAAAAAAGATGCAGGTCTCTAGCATTCCTCTTCTCGGCCTCCTCTTCTTCTCAAACCTGCAGCTATTTTGCGCATATCCCGTCTACGACGGACTGATGACCAATGATGACATCGACGTCTTAAAGGTAAGTTATTGGAATGTTTTGGGACAGTCATTATTTAAATATTAATAATGATTAGTCTAGAATACGCATTCACGCTAAACTCAGTCTTTGATTCTGCTTTACAGGAGCTTCTTTCCAGACTTGAATCCATTCCTGAGCGGAGAGAGCAAACTCAAACAGAATTGGACAACGTGAATCCAGAAAACAACGTATTGATAGGGCAGGAAGAGAGATGGCAACCGCAGACAGGACTGGACCAGGCCATGATCAGAGAGTTCCTCTCGGCACGGGACTTAAAGACTGTCCGAAACGACTCAGCATCAAAGAGATCCTCGGGCTGTTTTGGACGACGACTTGACCGAATCGGCTCAATGAGTTCTCTTGGATGCAATACAGTGGGAAGATTCAGTACGTTTTATTTGTATTTGTGATGTTTCTGGATGTGTTGGTGTGCTTTTTGGTTTCAAGAGATTACAACATTCATAGACTCTTGAGTATTTATCTTATGTTTTCTCTATTTGCAGATCCAAAGAGGAGATGATGTCTTACCAGCAATACAAGGACCTGCAACGTTATTACATGCCAAAGCTGATTGTATTCATAGGCTATTTATTAAAGTATATTTATTTAAATATGTTAATCGCTTATATTTATTTGAACTGATGTGAGATTAAGTTACCATATTGTTTTCTGTACCACTAAAATATTCAATAAATGTTTACATTTGTGCATACGGATTTTGAGTTGTGTATTGAATTGGTTCCAATGAAAAGTATCCTTGGGGCCATGATTTCACGTCATTGACGTTTGATAATCAGAATAGACTGAACAGCCAAGACACTGGATGTTTGCAACAAAATTAAACTCTAAAAGGGCAACCAGAACGAAGCAGCAGTGATAGTGATTAATAAACGCATATAGCATAATTATAAGCCTTGGAGAGTGAATGCCATTAGGCAACGTATTATAACCGACCACTGAAAGTCTTTGTCCCAATTATGATTATAGTGAAAGTAATGTTCACGTAGATAATTCGATGGAATGCCCCATGACCAAAGCTTGCCTTTTTATCATCCTGTCTAGGTGTCTTCCGCTGGTTCAGGATGCACATGGGCTACTTCAAAAGTGGCGGGTCACAACTGATAACCCCAGTGAGCTAGCGCTGAGTTTCTTTGTCAGGATAAGGAAGTGTCACATTTTGGTGATGAAAGATGACCCTTTAAAGACATTCCACATGAGCATATGATTACACAACAAACACACATTCTTCTGGTCCATCTTTGCAGCCAATTAAGAGTCTCTTGGTCTGAGAATGACAAGAAATCCACAAGACTGATGAAAAAGTACCTTTACTATGGGATGCACACAATCTCACAGATAGCTCAGGACGGCCAAACAGTGTCACAACTGTTTCATACCTCCCAACGTAACCTGGAAAGATTCCAACAAGGTTTTGCTGTCTATAGATAGAACAACAGACCTATTTTAACCCACTATGGTGTATTGAGGCTTGAGCGCAATGGTTGGTATTTGTGTATCTGATGCTGCATTCCTGGCAATGCACGCCATGTCTGAGCTCAGGCCTGTGCTGCTGTTGAGGTCAGGCCACTGTTTTCGTGAGTGGTCTGAATCATGTGTATCCTCACATCCACATACACACGTCACCCACCACCCAGCCACCACTTGAAAATACATTTTACTAACAGCCTTATCAGGTTGAGGTGTTGGAATGCACTTGAGACAATCCATGAAATGATGAGCCACTGACACCAGACTGTCTCCTGTGTGTGGGTGTGCATGGGTGCAGAGACTATATAAACAGACCAGCCCTCTTGCCCGGGCACTGCAATAGCCAGATTCATACAGGGATCAGGGATGATGAGGACAGCGTCACTATGGGGGATTCTTGTTCTACTTTGTCAGCAGGTGCTTGTGAGATCCCATGTGGTGGGCCGGACTTACTCAGCTAATGACCTGGCCCAGCTAAAGGTAGATATGCTTTCAAATGTACTGCCTGATCAATGGTTCATTTATATTGAGAAAAGGTGAGGGCGTGATGTGCTGTGCAATGCACTGTGCCATCATTTTGGTGTTAATTTGAGATGGGAGTTGCTATAAATACTTTATTATTATTATTATGAAAATAAAATGGGCACATAAAATTAGAAGACAGTGAGATGTATCTGAAGCATTTCCAGTCTCATCAATAAACCTGGTTTCCCCGTATGATCACTAGAATCTACTTGAGCGCTTTGAGGAGACCATGGTGGCTGTGGTCCAAGCAGAGGACCCTGTACCAGACTATGAGGAGACAAACCCCAACCCTGAGCAGAGACAGACTAACCTGGGATGGGACAGGACTCCAGAAGAGCCTAACCCCCCTCCATTAGAGCCCAGGGAACCAGACGAAGGCCACAGTCGAACGCAAAGCCAGAAGAGTCGTTTGCAGGACCTACTCATGGCCACGAGGAGTAAGCTGTCCGGGTGCTTTGGGGGAAGGCTGGACCGCATCGGGACCTCCAGTGGTCTGGGCTGCAATGTTAGAACAGGTACTGTAAGGTTGCTCCGAAAAATGTGTTGTAAAATGGTTTACATCATAGTTCTGTTTTTTTCTTTATCCTAATCCCCATCCCTAAAGGAGGCATCTTGTCTTTTACCAAGCCTTTATAGTAATTGTTACCAGTCCTTATTGTAAATATGTTGTTAATTAACCTGCTCAGTAAAATAAGGGTAAAGTAAATCAAAAGCAAATAAGAAGTGATACTTTTTGTCATGTTCTCAGTCAGGTAGGCTCATGGACAAAATACCATACTATACTAACAATTATTATTTTGGTCTTTCTCAATTTTCCCCTTTAGGATAGAATGACCAGGAAAGGTTCTCAGGATACAACGTCATCTTGAGGAAAATAAAACCTTTGGGTAAAACTACTGTTCCACTGCTCAGTTCGATTCAGAATCAACCTTGCATTTTTTAGGGGTTGAGGTTTGGAGAGCAATCCTACAACCAATAGAAGTTCAACAAGCTGGCTCAAGTGACTCATTTAGTTGTTTTGAATATCTGTGTGAACGTCAGCATAGTACATTTGTATTAGCAGTCAGCATGAAAGCCTTGGCAGGGCTGGGACAATTCTATATTAATGCAGTGTTCCATTGGATCTTCCCGACCATACGGGAGGATCTCACCAAATGACTATGGCAGTGCAGAGGGTCCTTGTTACGATCTGTAACACCTCTTCGGGGTGTGTCTCAGTGAGCTAATAAACTGTTAACACACTGTCACTTCAGGAAGTCCTCAAATGATTCATGTTGCCTATTAGGTAGATAGTGGCCTCCTCCCTTTATGGAAGTTACTTGAGACAATCCGCTAACACTTACACTATTTTGGTGAGCTATCCTTACTTTACTTAGATTGGGTAAAGAAGGCGGAAGTATCTATCTATTCTCACTTCTAGTTAGTGTCACGTACCTTAAGCACAAGTGCTAGGTTTCATCTTCTAAATAACGAAGTAGAATGTGTATTTGTGATGTAATTTATGGTTTGTGATAGCTACACAGCTACTAAATGGATGTATTAGTCCATTTGAGTTTGGAGATGGAATTATCTTCAGACTTAAGTTTGAACAGAGCTACAAAATAACCCTGTCATTGTGTGTTCTAACAACGGATTAGAGAAGAGAACAAGATTTGTCAACGTAGATAATAAAGTGTTTTCATTCCGTCTCCGCTGTATGTCTGACTGTTCCTCCAGTTGAGCAAAAAGCAAAATTCACAGAATGATGCACTTAAACATGAAGCACTTTTTAAACGAGATAATCTGCTGGTGCAAGCTCCAATTTTCTACTATGTTAATGTGAAAACGAGTGACAATATAATCAAACCGTTACATCCTTAGAAGCATTTAATCTCGACTGAGCCCTCCCCTTAAAACCAAAGTAACGATCCTCAAACCAATTTATTTTTCCCAATGCAGACAAGCAGTCATTTCTAAACACATAAAACCATCAACAAGGGCAGTGAAATAGCCCTCACACTGAGAACAAGGATTTGCTTGATTCACAACCAAGGAAAAGGATTACACTCAATATAATGTGTCTTGTGTACTGTCAATGTATTCTGACAGCTTGCATGAATGGGATGCCACTGTGTTACATTAAGATGAAACACCGTCACACTGGTGTCTAGTCAGGTTTCTCTTCATTCATTCAACTTGAGTTTGAAGCGTCACTGGACTATCATCACCGATACAGAAAACTAATGAGTGTTGCTGTAGCATATGGGAACTTCTCAGAGAAAAGGCATGTTATTTTATTTTCTCTGTATAGGTGAAATGCACCTATACAGGCTAGAAAGGTGTCTATAAATACAACTTAGTTGAACTGTTTAAATTCCCAGGTTTGTTGAGTAAGATTCTAATCAAATGCAGGCTTGGTAGAACAGTGGGAAAAACAAACATTTTCCACTAAAGATTAGCCTGATTAGTAAATGGACCTTTACCAGTGTGTGTTGTTTTCTGAGGGCCAGTGTTATGTGGAAAACTGGGACCTGGGCATCAGTGCAGCCAACCACAACCCCTCATGTACAACCTCTACTGAACACTGTGTGCTAAAAACTCTGATTAGTGGATCTTTCATATGATTTACAAATCAAACTGGTATTTATTGGAGAGAAATGTCAAGGCACACGACAGTGGAGTTTCTGCTTCTGATCTCTGGAGGGCCTGATGTGTCTGCCATGAGCTTGTGTCCTATATTTGTCAAAGCTTTACAAATTCCTCAACAAGTACAAATAAATGCCTTAATATTCATAGCAGACATACTTAATATGTCACACGGTTATATTGGCAAAACAGTCCCTCTGAATCTGACAACTGGCTTAGCAGTAGAACATTTATAATTTGTTCTAGTCTTCATATAATATCATCTGATTCATGTTCCCTGTACAGATACATTGACATTTATAAAGTATTATAAAGTAACATGATATAAAAACATATCTTTAAACTAACACAAACACATGGCTAGTCTACAAATAATAGTTGACAGGACAACAACATTAGTCCATGTTGTTTCACGCAATGTAATTACATGTCATTTGATCCATTGAGCAAATAATAAAATTACAATTTCATAAAAATAAATTCTTAAATAAAACACTGAGCAAAATAATGACTCCAGGAATCAGGAATGCAAAATATATAAATATGTGCCATCACATTTTGTCATCATGACTGAAAGAAACTGTCAAACTAAGAGTTCCAGGGTTAATAAGTTTGGTCCTAACTTCATCCCTTAGCAATACATGAGTCCTTAGTGCAAACCAAACCTATATTGAAGAGTTAAAACTGGCTTGCAAGAACACCGTATGTTATTGATTTTCCAATATATATCCATATTACGCCTTGAAATCTATCCAGTGACACCACAGCTAAGGTCAACTTCAATTAGTCTGGCTTCAGTCAACAGAATATCCAGGGAGATTTACAATTCAAACTGACATGCCCAAACCAAAATTTCAAGAAGAAGAATCTTGGTCAATGACAGCCCCCTTAAAGATCTATTCCTCTTAAAACACGACCACTGCCTGAATATCAGTGAAATATCTACCTTCTTAAGCTTTATGTAGGTCCAGTGCAATAGTATGGTTTGTTAATGTAATTCCACAAATCTGTGTTGGTAAGAAATTGTTCTTACATTTTGATCCCTTGCTACCACTGAAAGTCTACTTTGATCATAGCCCTTCACAGGACACACATAGCATTAGTGCAAATTCATTCACATACACAGTAAATCCAAAATAAACTTGAAATGTACAGTCCAAATGAAAAGTGCTCCTGTCATGCAGAAGGTAAAGCGTGGTTGGTAAAGCTAGTACACTGACTGTTCAACCATGATGGTAGGAAAGGTACAGAGGATGGGAGAGGATCAGGGGGAAGTCATCTTAGCAGAAAGAACATCATCACTTGATCTTCCAGGTGTACACAACAGGAATGTGTCTGCCTGTCATAGGCACATGGATGCAGTGCTGTTTAGTGGGTTTCTTAAAGAGTATGTGTGTGTGTGCGTGTGTGTCGCAAAAACATATACAGACATAAGAAAGTTCCGGTCAGAGGTCCAGGTTCATGGAAACTTGTGCAGGACCGTGCTGTTTTAAAGCATTTGGATTTTGCAATCAGAAGCTCAAATGGTGATGTAGTGCTGCCTGAGTTTGGCCAACAGGAACTCGTGGGTTAAATTGTGTCTGGTGATGATTCCCACAATCTGAAATGAAGGGCACATCATGCTCTCTTATACACACAATTATTTGAAGCAGACCCCAATTCAATGATCATATGCCAGCAACTATCAGAGCAATCTCACTCCTTAGTGTATCAAAGGCTAATTATAGTTTAGGCTTGAAATAAAGTGCACATTAGTGGAAATACTCTCAGCAAAGATGTAATTACTGTTTAGAAGCTGAATCTGTTCCAGAGTAATGTGTCAATGTGCAACACTCTTACTGTGGCTGTGAATATATGCAGGTTGAGAATATGTGATGGGCTCTGACTGGACTGTTCAGGGCGTTCAGAGCAGGTCCCTTACCTCCCCCACAGCATTGACCACTGGCAGGTGTCGTAAACCCATGGTCCTGAACAGGTTGAATACTTGGGACACATGCGTGTTTGGGGACACCGTATAGGGGCATGGGTTCATGTAGGGGGTGACATCCTACATAGAAACAAGAATTGTCACACAAAGGCATACAAATCAAGAGTATTAATTGGTCGAATTGATCGTGACACAACATTTACACATCCTCGATACACTGACCTATTGAGAATATAATCTGCTATTTAACGATAGAAAACATGCTGTAGATAACTGGGTCATACCACTATCATGCGGGGGTTGAGAAGGGCCAGATCCAAGTCATGGATGTCAGGGAAGCGGGGGTAGTCCTCCGTCATCTCTGCGTAGGACAGTCTGGGCTGGGTGGCACTCTGGGGGTACAAACAGAAACAATGGAAGTTCACTCACAAAGAAACGTCAGTGAACCACAGGCAAAGTGATAAGCATCAAAAAGACACACACACGCGCAAACACACACAAACTGACCGACTGGTTCTCAGCGTAGCAGACCCCTCGGATAAGCAGGTTGACCAGCTGGGAGCGGAGGATGAGCCCGTGGAAGGTGAGGGCGCGGAAACGCTCCTCCATGGTCCAGTCCTCACTGGGGGACTGGTCTGGGTACAGGTTAGGGTACGGCACGTGTCTGGGAACACAGCAACACACTCTCACAAAAGGCTCTTCAACATGTACATTCTCCATGCAGGCATTTTTCCACAAGAGGTGTCTTGGTACCTCCTCTCCAGCATCTGCTGCAGCATGTCCTGGCCCTCCTCTGCCGGCTCCGCCACAGGAAGCTGCTCGTCACACACGTTCTTCAGCTCGCTGGATGGGTACGACTTCATAGACTGGCACCGCCGTCTCTGCTCCCCGGCACGCGTCAGCACGCTCGCTTTCTGGATGTGTGTGTGTGTGTGTGTGTGTGTGTGTGTGTGTGTGTGTGTGTGTGTGTGTGAATTTGACTATTTTATTGAAACACTTCAACATCCACAAAAAGAACTTGGCTGAGAGGAGCAAGTCTCCCAATATTGATCAGAAAACTTATTTTAGCAATTGTCAAGTGAAATATACAGTATAAAGTTGTACAAATCCAATTAGATCCAACAGTAAAATGAGTCACAGTCCAGTCTAAATGGGCTTCCTACATCCCCTGTATCTCAGCACAGAGCTCCACCTCCCCCTGGTGGTCAAAGCAGCTTCTTACCTTGAAGCGGATGTTGTTGCTGACCAGGATGTTTCCCTTCATGAACTCCCGCTCATTGTGGCGGTTCTCGGTTACCACGGGGAAGGCATGGTAGACGGTGGTGCGCAGGATGCTGACCAGAGACTGGATACGGGTATGGGGGTACACGTAGGTCAGGTTGGGCTCCATGATATCACTGGCTGTCAGTCTGGATACAGCCAACAGGTGAGGAGAAATACAATGGTTACAACACTGGTAGACAGCTGAAAAATGCCTTTTTTTCTGTTGTTGGGAAGAAATACTTCCGTTTGTTGTTCTGTGTTGTTCTCCATCCATGTCATTATCAAAGTTTAAGTATTACTATTTGCTTACCTATCCATTTCCACCTCAGTCTCCCATTCCAGCAGTGGCACTCCTTTCAGTAATATATGGATGTCATAAATGCCCTTGTTGAAGAAATCCCCTGTCCATTTGGCTACCTGGGAGGTTGCACATGCAGACTTCTTTAGCTGGATCAGTGAGGCTCTGGTCCCAGAAACATGTTTCTAAGCCACTATTTCCTCAAACAGTTGGATATGTGTATTGATGATTGCACATAAAAATACATGATACACACAGTACCATTAGTGTTATCATGATGGGAAGCCCGTATGTGATTTCATTTGTCGATTCGATGAGAATGACTGTCAGGCTGATGGTCATGCGAACCACGCCCCCGAGGAAGGCGGCTGCACCAATCAGAGCAAAGGTCCCCGAGTAGATGTGCATTCCCAGGTTTCTGTTGTGTGGAGATAGAAGACCCAAATTAGTCAATTAGAAAGAGGCCAATCATGAGGTTGAACACAGAGTATGATATACAGTATGATGTGATAAAGCACAAGTCGTATAAGGCATAGCTGGGTCCCTCATCGTGTGCCATTCATATGTCTCCAATATCAAATGGTATTTTCTTAAAAAATATCAGTTTTCGGATTAAAATGGCAAAGAGTCATCTAAATAACTACAGTTAAGTACCAAGACAGACAGGCAACTTTCTCTCCCAGTTAGGGTGGCCCCAGAGGGGCGCATGCTAACAATCATTACTCTCAGATGAGAGGAACTCAAAGCCCAGACAAAGAGTGCTAAAACTGGGTCAAACAAAGAGAGAGAGAGATAGATAAACACAGAGAGGGAGAGGATGAAGGGGGGTGAGAGAAGGTCAGGCTTCAAACCATGTGGTCAGCAGATTCCTCCCTGAGTAAGTGGCAGAGTGTGTTCGTTTTACGAATTGCCTGGAGACAAAAATGTGATCCAAGCACCTACATTTTCAGGAGGTTGGCCACCAGACGTCCAAAAGCAGCACCACAGAGCAGTGAGGGCACAAAGAGGCCGCTGGGTACGGACACTCCATAGGTCCAACAGGCCAACAGGAAGTAGAGGAGGAAGAACACTGACAGTGTCACAGGGCTGAATGTTCCTAAAGACAAACAACAGGAAGTTCAATGCTGATGTGAAAGCAACAGTGCTGGTATGTAGACCACACCCCTTTAGCCAAGAGTAGGCGACCTGTCTGTAATCAACTGATACACGCTGAAACAGGAGGGTTTATGTGTGTGTGTGTGTCTCACCGTCCTGGTGAAAGAGCTGGTGGATGGCCACTTCCTGGGGGTTGAAGAAGAGAGTAGCCATGTCGTTGTAGGTGTTATTAGGACAGAAGAACTGTCGGATTGTAGAGTTGGTGTTTTCATTCTGATCCACCTAAACACACAGCAGCAATACATGTGTCATCATTAAGTTCATCAAGAAATAAACTGGACTGTATGAGTCCAGTCCATGTCTTTAGACCAGACATTGGCCGGGTTTCCCAGATTCTCTTTGAATGCTCCTAAGAAACTCTTAGCGTTAAGAGCTTCTTAACGGATCTGGGAAACCTAGCCAGTGTCTGTCAGAGGTAAGCTGACAGCTGTGGAGGTACCATGAACACACCTACCAGGGCTGTGGTGTTGTAGATTGTGGGAATTGGAGTTGGAGTGGGCAAATCCCGACATTCACCCAACGTCATGGACACTGTAAATATCACCACCGTTGTCACCATGGTAACCAGCAGACTCTCCAAGACCCTGGAATAACAACATTAGAAAGGCTATCTGAAGAAAACTTATGACTTACTTATGCTTATTTTTAAAATAAGCGTTTCAATGATGAAGTTTGCTTTACTCCATAAAGTTTTATATTTTTACTATTTGAAACCGTTTTAGACAGTTTGATCCCCTCACATCAGAGGAGAGAGGGGGTTCTCCCCAGTATTCACCTGACAAACTTGGCCTTGGGGTGGACATGCTTCATGCGATACTTGGCCAGTCTCTTGTTAACACAGTTGAAGAGAGCTCCCAGCAGCCCACCTACTACTCCCATCAAAACAAAAAAGGCCAGGTCCACCACCGTCCACAGGTGGCAACTTTTGTCCCCGTCTAGACACTGGGAGAGACCCACCAAGGTTCACACACCAAATATACAATGGTGAAATATGACATGAAGACACATATGGCGAAGCTGAAATGTATGTACTAGCAATAATGGCAAAACCGTACCTTGAACTCTCCAAAATTGAGCAGACCAGGAAGTTGGAAGGATCCCCACTTGTTGTAGTTGATTCCCGAGCGGAAGAAGTTAAGGGTGAATGTGGCTGACATGGAGCAGAAGAGCTTGGGAGGAGTGAGACAGAGAGGAGGACCTCAGGCATCAAACTGACCACTGTTCTGTGAAACAGGTATTACTGGACCACTTGTCAGTCCCTTCTCCCCTCAGTTTCAAGTTTATGCAATTCAACGTGGTCACATGTGCACATTGACATACCACTTTCCAAGTGAGCGCCTGGTTCCAGAAGGAGGAGCCCTCCTCCAGACTGAAGAGAGTGCCCCCTATGGGCGCCCCAAACGCAGCTGCCACGCCTGCAGCCGCTCCCGCCGAGACAAAGTCCCTCTTGTCCCTGGGAACACATCAAGCAAATCACAACTTTGTCAGTTCATTCATCTTCGCAAAACACAACTGTGAGCGTACTGGATATTAGTTAGAGGATATTAGTTAGAGGATACTTGATCTGTTTGTGTCTAGAAGGGTTGGTGTTACAGGATTGCTGTACCTGTCACTGCGAAAGTACGGGAAATCAAAGCGGATCTTCTTAAAAGTGATGCTCTGGAACTATAATAAGAAGGCAAGGTTAATAGCAAACTAGTGTTCACAGGCTTTTAATGTCCTAATAATCTAATCAAAGCTACCATTTGCTTTTAGTTAAAAGTGAGGAAAATTCCAAAGATAATACCCCATTTGAGATGAGCCTCGCAGATGTCAACGAGCATCTGAATACAATCTGTAATGAGTAGGTCTCTACCTGGGGGAGGCCAGCTCCTACGATGGCTCCACTGTGGATCATTGGGCCCTCCTTCCCCACAAACAGACCTGGGGAATCAAACACAGAATCAGATGATCACACCATTAAGGAACTATATATATCTGTGGTAGTAGGAGATTTAAGGTCTTGGCTCCTGTTGCACCAAGATCATAGGTCATCTTTAAGACGCTCCTTGGTTCTATATATAAGACAGTAAGGAGACAGTCATTCGTTTAACCACCAAGCACTATGCTATTATGGACCAATGATTTAAGGCCTGTACTAATAAACATTTAATAAACGACAACGACGACGACTAAATTATTTACATAAACATCTAAATTGTTTCGTAGTAATCCATGAGTATGAGTCATTCCAAGCTCAGGAAGTCAGATATGGTGCATCATGCTGGATCTATCTATCAAATAAGAGTCATTTACAGTAACAACAGATTAACCACGGGTGACACTGTATCGCTGAGACATGAATTTAATGCCCATTTTTGTTCATATTTGTCAAATGTGTTCACTGTCCCACATAGAACTGGCCTGTAACAAACAGCATGTTATAACAGCAAGCTCATGAATAGGATGCAAGGACTAAACAAAAATGTTCTTGAATATGATGCAGCAGTACCTCCTGCTACGGTAAACAGCACCCCGAAGACCTTGCAGAGGAACGTTCGAAGTCTGACGATCCCTGGAATTTTAACTCCGTTCAGGTAACTTTTGATCTCTGGGATACCTGACCCTGCAGCTACAGGCTACAGACCAGAAAGACATTCAGATCAGCTCCACCAGATCAGCAGTGGAAAAAACAACAACAATTGAACAGGTAGTTCAGATATGGCAGGTTTACCTCAATGAGAACTAGCACACTGGCAATGAAGATGAAGGCCAAGTTGAAAGCCAGGAGCTGGAGAAGTGACAGGGCGAGGCAGCCTTTCTCGCTGCACTCTTCTACAGCTTCAGCACCAAAGTTAAGAATTTAGATTTCACAAAAACAAGAATTTTACATTTGAAACTCGAGTAGATGATTCAAATGGAGATGAAGATTCAAATGGAGATGAATCAAGGATACATTTTCCGACCAAGCTGAATTTGATCTGGGTGAAGAGTCGTACAAAAAAGTCCACGAGAAAGCCCACCTGAAAGAAATTAAAATTATACATCGGCCTAGTATTTCATGTTACCAGCCAAAGAATGAGAGTTGCCACAAAATGTGGGTTGAATACAATAGTTGAACTTACCAGGCCTATGGATACGCCTATAGCAAACACCATTATCCATTTAACAGCTTCGTACTTTTTGGCTTTCTAAAATCAGACATTAGAAACAACTTAAGAGGCAAATGCAGACAGGCATTCCGATTAAAAAACACATTGATTTCGGTTTATATATTTAGACTAACCTTATTGTCCATACCCTCCAAGACCTCAACATAGGGCTCGTTAATGCATCTGTCATAATCCAAGCTCTGCCAACATTTGCCGACAAAGATCGAGCATTAGGATGTTATGTTTTGTCATTCTGAACCATTCATCAGACAACCACTCAGATCTTAACACCACACAGGCAGAGCACGCTCTTCATTTGATGTTTGCTTTGTTATTACTTACCTCATAATCTTTCCTTGGCAGAATTTCGTCCTCTTCATCTCTAGTTTCCCCAAGTATTGTCTAATGCAGGGGAAAATAAAGTTACACTTCCGAAGAGTGCCAAGGTTAGGTCCTCTCTGCCCAGACAGAACCCACAGATGCTGAGCCTGGAGCAAGCCAATCCCTACTAGGTCATTTTAAACTATGGTAGTTGTATATCAAGATATGTAAGCAAAGTATACTACCCGTGCAATTGTATAAATCAAGTGAACATTGTTCCGTACCAGTTCCTCGGGTGTGCGGGTCTCTCCATCCCGGCAACAGCAGTGACAACAAAAACAGTTACCACAGCACGCCATCTTCGCTGCACTGTCTACTGACGCTTCTGCATCTACCTTCCGGCTTCATGTCATGTGATAGAAACGTAAGACGATGCCAAAATATCTAAACTGCGTAAAATATAAGCATTTAAGGTAACGTTCGCTGATTACATATGAGAATGTTGATATAGTCACCATGCTCTGGCTCAGTATCATCAACAATTTTAATAGGGTATTATGTTTACATATTTGCATTGCATTACTAATACATCTAAGCACATAGTCAAGCACTTACACGGAGTGTTAAGATTATATGCGTAAAGTGTACGCAATTACAGGACACTCCAGGAAGGGATCCCCCACAAACGTCGAGACGAGAAAAAAAAATAAAAACACGAAAACTTATCAGCAGGCACATGTTTTCTTGGAAGATAAAGACTGGCTATGCGTTTCTAAAGTTAGTCGCTCAGAGAACGCGTTATTGCCGGGAGCAGGAGAAGACTACTTGGGAACAAGCACAATTCTTGATTGAAAGGTGAGCTGATAGATTTAGCTAGCAAATATACAGTCTGTCCACCTATTGTTATTTTCATTGGGACTTGCACGTTCTTTATAGTTAAATAATGCTACATTTGTTTTAAAACCTACTGAGCTGACGACAGAAGGGTTGTGCTGGTAATGATATTTTAACGGGTTGAACGCCCATCAATTTTTGTGGTACACAATGCAAATGTGTGCAACGAAGGTCAATAAGAGTTGAGCGGATATTTCCAGTGTGTGTGTGACTGATTTAAGACAGAAGGACAGTCTTGTAGCCGTTCTTTGTGACTTTAGATAATATATAGATACTTCCCGGGATCATGGTAAACCAAGTCCAGAGAGTTGACGGCGAGTGGCAATCATGCAAGAGCGACTCCAGCGGAGCGAGCAACAGCGGAGGCGACAGTTCCAAAGAGAGCTCTCGCAGCTCTACGCCCGTGTTGGACACCGACCGTACGGACAGGCTGCGGGACAAGATGCGTCGGCGGATTGAGTCAGGAGACAATTGGTTCTCGCTGGAGTTTTTCCCCCCTCGCACCGCGAGTGGAGCTGTCAATCTCATATCTAGGTTTGTAAAAAAATTCCTGCCCAAATTCATTGCTCCATAAAGTAAACAAATATTGTTATTCTGACTATAGGCAATTAACCAACTAAAAAGTATTTCTAACAAAGGCATATCTGGATTGCATAATGTCATCTCTTTCTCTCAGATTTGACCGAATGGGCTCTGGAGGGCCCCTCTTCATAGACGTCACCTGGCACCCAGCAGGGGACCCAGGGTCAGACAAAGAGACCTCCTCTATGATGATTGCTAGTACAGCAGTCAACTACTGTGGTCTGGAGAGCATCCTCCATCTGACCTGCTGCAATCAAACCAGAGAGACCATAACTGGCTACCTCAGTAAAGCCAAGCGCCTTGGCTTGAAAAACATAATGGCTTTGAGAGGAGGTCAGTCTCTGTTCCCTTTGAAGATATCGTATTTGTTACCGAGTGGTTATATAGCGTTTATCAAGAAAACCCTGAAATCATCCACAAACATGAACTAAGAACCCACTTCTAACATCCTCAACGAACAATCTTCCTTATTTTGTTTTTTCAAGACCCGGTTGGAGATGACTGGGAGGAGGAAGAAGGCGGATTTAACTATGCCTCTGACCTCGTCAAACACATCCGCAGCGAGTTTGACGACTACTTTGACATCTGTGTTGCAGGTATGTATTTTTTTTCTATACTTAAGTTAATATAGATCCATTTATTCCCCTAAAAGAGACTGTGCTAAATCTTTTAGACACACCCTTTCTCATACTAACAAAAACGTTGACGTCACTATCAGATGGTTTTTCACAACTAATATTCTACATTTTGGGCTCGCTGACTGCTAAGGGATGTGTGATCTCAAAGCCTTCCTTCTGATTGGTCCTGTTTGTTCTGAATATCCATCTTGTTTCATTTTTGCTCAGGCTACCCAACTGGTCACCCTGAAGCAGAGAGCTACACTGATGACCTGAGACATCTGAAGGAGAAGGTGGATGCTGGAGCAGACTTCATCATAACTCAGCTGTTCTTCAGGGCAGACACCTTCCTCAAGTTTGTCAGAGATTGCAGGGCCATTGGCATCACTTGCCCCATCCTACCTGGAATTTTCCCCATCCAGGTACATAGAAAACTGGTTTATCAGGGCAGTTGCATGTAGATGATCAAATTAATAATTAAGGCAGATTGTACTTTTGTAACGCCTTGCCTTTGTATCACATGCTTTCCTAATTTCCTAACTAGCATGGACATGAAATTTGGTTGCCTTACACATTAGTCCCTAAAAGTGTAAATCAAATATTCCTAGAAAAACATCTGAAATGTTATTACAAATAACATGCCAATGATCTTTCTGTCAATAAAGTTTATGGGCATTCCGCGCTGTGCGCACAATGATTAAACACTCACATGAGGTTTGATAGATGATTTGAGATCTATACGACCATTGTTCCTCCAGGGCTACCAGTCCCTGAAGCAGCTAGTGAAGCTGTCCAAGCTGGAGGTCCCAGAGGAGATCACATGGGTCATCGAGCCCATCAAGGACAATGACGCTGCCATCCGCAACTATGGCATAGAGCAGGCGGTGGGCATGTGCCGTGTACTGCTGAAGAGTGGTGAGGTGCCAGGCCTCCACTTCTACACCCTCAACCGAGAGGTGGCCACCATGGAGGTGCTTCGGCAGTTGGGCATGTGGAACGAGGACCCCAGGTCTGTGCCCTGCTACAGCTTTTGTTGAAGGATAGGAACAGAAGGTTTTTTTGGCAAGAGAGAAACCTACGCTGATGACCGCTATATTTAGGATACCGCTCATGATTAGATTAGGTAATGTTACATTTCCAAACAAATGTATGATACTGACCTGAGAGGGTTTTATTTCTAGACGGCCCCTCCCCTGGGCAGTGAGTGCTCACCCCAAGCGCAAGGTGGAGGACGTCAGGCCAATCTTCTGGGCCTCCAGACCAAAGAGCTACATCTACAGAACCCAAGACTGGGATGACTTCCCAAACGGCAGATGGTAAAGCTACAGTCAGCCATTCCAAGTCAACAAATGTGTTTTGACCTCAAAAACTGTTTCAGTGAATGTTACATGGTTTTCTTTTGTTACTGAAGGGGTAATTCGTCCTCTCCAGCCTTTGGGGAGCTGAACGACTACTACCTGTTCTATCTAAAGAGTAAGTCCTCAAAGGATGCGCTGCTACAGATGTGGGGCAAAGAGCTGACAAGTGAAGCCAGCGTTTATGAGGTCTTCACCAACTACATCATGGCCCAGCCCAACCAAAACGGACATAAGGTGACACCTTCATCTCACATCTCAAGGCCACGCATATGAAAGTCCCGTTTCATTGCTTACATAGCCTATAAGTGCCTTCTCGCTAGCTCAGTGGCTCATTCACTTGTGCTCTTTAGGTGATGTGTCTGCCGTGGAACGATGAACCTCTCGCCACAGAGACCAACCTGCTGAAGGATGAGCTGGAGAAGGTGAATCGGAGAGGGGTCCTCACCATCAACTCCCAACCCAATATCAATGGCAAGCCTTCTTCAGACCCCATTGTGGGTTGGGGACCTCCAGGAGGCTACGTCTTTCAGAAGGTTTGTCATCAGACAAACTTAAGAGATCCATCCTCAATATGTTCTGTATGTGTGCAGAAGTTCATAGTTCCGTAGAGTTTTTGGGATGGAAATTGTAGTTTTCACAACATGAATCATTGTTTGTTACTCCAACAGGCATATCTGGAATTTTTCACCTCGAGTGAGAACGTAACAGCCCTTCTCAAAGTATTAAAGAAATATGAGCCTCGTGTAAACTACCATATTGTCAATGTTCATGTAAGTTTTGTATGTTGAGCTAGCACATATGCACATTTAGTAAACAATTGCATTACTGTTGTATTTGTTACACATTTTGAGTCATGGCACCTGTATTTCCTATCCAGGGTAAGAACACAACAAATGCCCATGACATGCAGCCTAATGCTGTGACGTGGGCCATCTTCCCAGGCAGGGAGATAGTGCAGCCTACTGTGGTGGATCCTGTCAGCTTCATGTACTGGAAGGTAAGGTGACATTTGGGAAAGTCCCATGTAAGGACTGCCTTTGGGATAGTTTTTTTTCTTTTTCTGGTACTGATAAATATTACAAAAGGGCTATAAAGATAAACCTGTTGTTGAACCTGAATGTTAAACATTTCTCCATAAGGACGAGGCCTTTGCCCTGTGGATCGAGCAGTGGGCCAAACTATATGAAGATGAGTCACCTTCTCGCATGATCATAAAATACATCCATGACAACTACTTCCTGGTCAACCTGGTAGACAATGACTTCCCATTGGAGAACTGCTTGTGGCAGGTCATCGACGACATGTTCGAGCTTCTCGACGCTCCTCCGGAACCTGTGGAAGTAAACTCTGCTGTTGATGTCTAACTCATTTTAAACACTTATGAACTGCGCTGCCTGGATAATGCATCCAAATAAGCACTACAGTGAAGGAAGGCTATCTGGATGATAAAAGAAAGATTTTGTAGTTTGTAATGTTTTTATTGTAGGTGTTGTAAAAGACTTAACTGTTTTTGAATCAAAGTATACATTGAGCAACACTGGAATGGAAGCATAGGGGTTACAAGAACCCGCACACCATATTGTGTCCTTGATTACCATTGTAATCTACCACAGAACATTGTTACAGTATCAACCTACTGCTGCTAATTAATGCTTTCACAAGAAGCCTTAAAAGTAACAAGCAATTAGCAGTGACGTCACTGCAAGTGAAGTTTAGGGAAGCTTATGGTTGCATCAGCCTACCTTACTGGCCACGTTGGACCTTCTTGTGAATCTGTTGACATACAGTATGGCCTGTGAAATGAGTTGGCTTTAGTCCAAGTATAACTCACCTCTGTCACTATGACCCCCTAAAGCAGAGATAAGCAGGATACCTGATGGTGGACAGTAGGTCACTACAAACTACTATACACCAACAGGACTGTCCAAATATTGAGAGGGGGTTTAAAAAAAGAAATATAATCAATGTGGCTGCTCTTGAGCCAAAATGTTGTAGCTAGGTTGTGTGTTATTCATTAATTTCCTGCAGTTTCTAATGTGTGTTAAAGGTTAGAAGGCAGGAGACAAGGTGAAACCTGAGACAAGCAGAAACACAGGCGTTTTTACACAGTAGTAGATAGCCTGATAGCGGTGAACCATGTTTTGTAACAGTAAACTCAATATGTTTGTTTACAGTACGTCACTGTAGGCTATTATCAAATATACATTAAAACAACAATAAACCACAAAACCACAAAAAATGTTTTTAAAATTATAATAAAAGTTTTATATAATTATTACGTTGCATTACATTATGAATTACAACAAAATTGCATTTTAAAGCTAAATTCTTTCAATAAAATCAACAACACTTCCCCACAGAACCTGAATGAACAGTCGTGGTGCTTGCTAAAGCCCCTTGTCTGCAGAGCTGGGTGCCCAGTGCTCTCAGATTCCCAGCTGTCCTGCAGCTGGCTCACATCAATCACCGGTGAAGGGAGGCCCCAGTCAGGGAGCTATCCGTGTGACCCTTTATACCCTAAGGGTGGGGTGAGCGGGTAAGGGCCATGCGGACAGTTGCATAGCTCAGTCAGCTGTAGCCTACGAGACCATGCCTGGCTGACGTGTCAACCATTGGTCACTGAACAAAGGGCACGTCTTCTCCATGCGAGGAAAACCTACAACAAACACACACAGACATAACTGATGTCGGAGTGGGCAGCAGTGCCACGTAAGTTATGCTAAGAGGGGTACAGTTGGCCTTGTGAAATACGGCACAATCCTATTTGAGCTAATGCAATACACAAATGAAAAGAAATCCCTACATCATCAAATCCTCATGTTTAACCATGCATATGGCTGTTGGGCCAGCAAGTCTCTCATTCTCACCTGAGCGGCCAGTGATCTGTTGAAGCGCGTGGCGAGGTCTTTAGACACCCGGGTTCTGATGCGTCGCTTCCTCCAGGTAAGCCAGGCCCCCTGCTGCAATCTGTCTGTATACTGCCCACACACACACACACAAATCAGGTGTGTCAACAAAATACAAAGCAGCTGTTTGTTTTGATTGAGTACTGTATATACGTGTGAGTGTATGTGCTTGCCAGGGTCCTAAGCAGAAGTGTAGCAGCAGTCTGGTCTCTCCAGTTGTCCCACAGATCCTGGGTGTGTCTCCTCTGCACCCTCCTCAGAACAGCTTCCAGCCTCCACCTCCTTATATACTCCCTGTAACAGAGAAACATAGCATGGAGCAGCACAATGCTAGCATGCACTTATTAGGAAAACCCTTTCTACAGTCACCCACCTAAAGCTGGGTCACTTAGACATAACCTTTAAACTCACCTCAGTATCCACTCCAAGAGACTCCTTCTCTTGTTGCGTCGAGCCGTCGCCCTCTCCACCCAGCATGCATAGTACTTCTCTGATAGGAGGAGAGAACGTCTCCTGCAGGACTGGACCTGAGAAGGAGAGACATTGAAGGAACGAGGGGTGCTACGTTTCCACATCTGCAAATCGCCGGGCATTCATGCATGTTCCTCTTGACCCATTTCACTTACGATGAACTCTTTTATGTCTTGCCATGAATTCATACTGACCTAACCACAGATCCTGCAACTGCAAACACTTATATGTTTAGTGAACTATTCATGTGAAACATAGCCTACCTCCTGATGCCAGGCGTGGAGTGATGACATCAGCAGGCTCCTCCTCTTCCTGTCTGTCACTCTCTGAGCCAGGTCCTGAGAGGCCTTATGGGAAGCAGCACGCCTCCTCCAGAGTCTGAATGCTGACTGGATCAGTGATGTACACACTTTGTTCTCTGTGCTCCTCCATGTGAACACGCCCTCCTTCACGACCTCACGCCAGCCTTGAAAGAACCTACAGTACATGGGAAGAACACTATAACTTAACAAGAATTCACTTGTGATTGATATCTTCAGTTTAGAGATCCATGACAGATGCACAGTCTGCATCGAGAAGTCTAAGGAGTCCCAGGTGTTGACTCTTCATTCGTAAAAGACTTCCAGTACCTGCGAACGAGGTGAGCTGAGCTCAGCCGTGAGGCGTCTTTCTGGTTCTGGTGAACTCTGACCCATAACTGGAAGGCTGTGCTCACTCTGTGGCCCTCCAGCCACAGCCCCACCGCCTCTCCCATCTGTCTCTGGCCTGTAGACACTGAACAATCACGCACGCACACATACACACATTCCGGGGTTTAGTATCTCCCCCAACCTTCACTCGGATGGGTGTGGCAGTAAAATATGAAACTTTTTCTATAACGGAAGATGTGCCTGTTCACATTATAGCATCAAATATGTCAACACTGCAACACTCAGAGATACCCACTGTGTTTGCAGGGTAACAGAGTAGCAGTGTTGATATTGTACCTATGGCCCACTGCCTCCAGGCAAGCAACACTTGCTGGGTGTTTCTCTGTGCTCTCTGCACACACATCATTCTGGCAGCTCTGGATGTGTGTGTCCTTGTCCTCCAGTGGTCGATACACTGTGAAGAAAAACACGACAACTGTCCAAGTCTCGGATGTTTGTGTTTGTGGCTCTGTGCGTGCGTGTGTGCGCGCCCTCTTACATACTTGTTGTAGTCTTCGGTTATTGAGCTGCCTGAGTGCGGTGCTCTCTCTAGTGGCTGTTCTCCAGTAGTTCATGGTGTCCTTGGTCAACCTTCTGTTCCTCTGGCTGAGTCTCTGTCCCAGCACCTCTTGTCTGTGCTGCGCCTGCCCCTGTTCACTTCTCCAGCGGGTCAAACACTGCTGCACCAGCCTCTGGTCTCTCCTCTGCTGGAGGTTGGCACCACAGTGCCTGCGTGCAAGCGTTGGACCAGCATGAGCATGCCAGCTTAGGAAGGCCCTGTGTGGGAGACCACACGAGCAGAGACGCTTTAGGAACCTGAGGCACTGGTGCTTCAAGAGATGACAATACGTACAACACAAACCTCTGACAGAGCATCTGCTGGTGGAAATCCAGACTCCTCCTCCACGACCGATGAAGAGCGACCCAGTACCAGAATCGCTGTGCCAGTTCTCTCCTCTCTCTGTCCTCACAGAACACCAGCGCTCTCTCCCGGTCTGCCGCTCTCTGTCTGGCACGCAGGGCCCACTTCCTGCCCAGCTCCCGTGCCCGCTGGCGTCTCTCCCTCCGCCACATCAGTGCCAGTCTCCACATGCAGAAAAAGCGTAATTCCAGTCTGACTAAGTAGTGGCGGGCTGCCCTGCTGTCTCGTGCCCTAAACCTCCAGTGATGTGCCACTCTCCTGGCCACACCCTGCTTGTGTAAGACACGCCCTCTCCAGGAAGTGAAAGCCCATTGCATGGCTCTGTGTTGTCGCTGCACCTCCATGGTGAGGATGGAGTTCTGCTCTTTCATTCTGTGTTGGGAGTAGATGTTCCATCTCTGTATGACTCTGAAGGACAAAAACATAACAATTCCCGACCTGGATTTGTCATCTTTGGCACAAGTATTGAACTAAAACATTTGGCATGACGACTGAACTAAGAGATATGCAGTATAAAAACATTTTTATGGTACGGATAAAAAAACGAAACAATCGTTTTACCGCTTACCTTCTTGTAAGGTTGTGTTGGTGTAGGTCTTGGGCTCTCTTAACTTTGTGGGCTTCTTGGACCCAAATGAGCAAAGCTTCCTCTACAACTCTCCTTCTGTTTCCCTCCACATACTGACACAGAAGCAGCCGCAAGACACACCTCCCTATGGAGAGACCACACAAAGACGGAACACACCATCAGCCACACACAGACAGAACACACCATCAGCCACACACAGACAGAACACACCATCAGCCACACACAGACAGAACACACCATCAGCCACACACAGACAGAACACACCATCAGCCACACACAGACAGAACACACCATCAGCCACACACAGACAGAACACACCATCAGCCACACACAGACAGATGGACGTGGCCACAATGGCCACCGACACTGGCGTGAGACTATGTGTTGGTCTTACTGCGAGTGTGTCCTCTCCAGTGCTGCAGACTTTCCCTGGCCTGCAGGGCCAGCCTCTCCTCCCCCCTCCTCCTGGCCTCCTGCAGACGGCTGGTCCACCCTCTCCAGCGGGCCAGGGCGCTACCCAGCAGAGTCTGCCGGAGCTGGGCCCGGGCCAGAGCCATCGTGCTCCTGTGGTGCTGACCGTAGCCCCGCCACGCCACAAACACCCTGCAACGCACACACCATGGACCAGGCTGGTGTTGTAATACTAGTGGTGCTGTGGACAGGAAGAATTCAGTGGTTTGGAATCAATTGTGGTGTGGGCGTATACACACACACACACACACCTGGTGAGTGTGGAGCTAGTGTAGAAGGCTGTGACAGCCTGGAACTGTTTGAAGCGTGCTCTCCAGAGTGTGAAGGCCGAGAGTGTCCTCCGCCTCTCGTCTCTCCTCTGTAGCCAGGCTGTCCTGCTGGCCAGCTGGGCCCGGGCCGCCGCCCCTGGGCCAACACACACCCTCCTCAGCTGGGGAAGGGAGGGAGAAAGTCGGATCAAGCCCACCACATCAAACGACAGATCTAAAGGATGTACGTCAATACACAGACACCCTACTGTGGGTGTTCCATACCTGTCGGTGCCATGCTGAGAAGCCGTGACGGACGAGCGCGGCGCTGTGAAACTGCTCAGCTCTCCTCTGCATCTGGGCCTGTGCCCTCTGACGAACTGAGACCCCTTTCCACTGGCTTAAACAGGAAGTCAGCAACACCGCTTCCTGCGTGAGACAGCTGATGTTAAGAGGACGGAGGATAAAGAGACTGGTTTTCACAGTTGCCTAATGTGCATCAGGCACACAGGAGAAGGTAGATGACATTTATACAGGACATTAATACCCTGTGTTTCTCTGCTTGCAGCCAGCTTTGTGTCTGTCTCCTCCACAGGCTGAAGGTGAGGGCCAGCGATGTCCATCTCCTGATGCATGCCAGCTGACCCGTGAGCTGGCGCCGTGCCCGGCTGGCACAGACGTGCTCTCTCCACTGAGAGAACGCCATGCTGAGGAGGGGGTGCAGCATGCGCGCCGTGGCACGCATGAACAAATCCTGAGACACGTACAGGGGAAAAGGTCTTCCATTACTCTCTTTAGAAGATGATCTACAACACTCAATGTGAACATCTGTCTCTGTCATGTTTGGATGCAGAAAGAAGCAGGTCAACATTGTGTGACTGTGTCTTCAAAAATACATTCTCAATTACAATGACTTGTTGATAAGCTTAAGATCCAGGATATAATGAATGGATAGTTGTATAACTTTGAGGAAATTGGGTACTTGGGAAGCAAGGCAGGTACAGTATATCTGGCAAATGTAAGTCTTCTCACAGACACACATTTACCACTCCAGTGCCTGTAATCCTCGGATCAGATACGGGTGACAGCCTGACAGCATTGAAGAGACAGACAGACAGAGAGGGAGGGAGGGAGGGAGGGAGGGAGGGAGGGAGGGAGGGAGGGAGGGAGGGAGGGAGGGAGGGAGGGAGGGAGGGAGGGAGGGAGGGAGGGAGGGAGGGAGGGAGGGAGGGAGGTGAAGGGACTATCTTCCCTTGACATGTTGTCTCTTAGGATCCACTCTGGAAACCCATGACTGACCTCAACCTTGGTCATCTGCTTCTATCAAATAGGGACTTCTATCAAAAGAATATTTTATTCATTTTTATTTATAAATGTCCTTCTCAAGGCAGTACAGGGTAAAGAAAATAGTCGGTGCCTTTGTAGTTCCCTGATGTCCAAGGCTGCAAGGCTGAATTTCAATGACCATGCTAGAGAACAGGGGCTGTTTAAAATACAGCAGCAGCAAAAACAGGCTTTAATTCAGAAATGACTTGACATGACACTTCAAGTACAGCATATACTTGCACATGTATGAGAGTGAAGTACCTTTAATTGGTGACCTTTTTTTGAATCAGTATTCCTGTGATCCGAGTGTTGATACAGATTGACATTTTGGTGGTCTTCTGCAACATCTGAATGTAAGCTGAAAGAGAAAGAGAGAGACAGAGAGCAAGAGAAAGGTAACCTTGACTAAAGGTGCTGGAAATGCTTTGTATGACAGCTCTCATTCCCAGACTATCTACGATCAAGTACAGTATGCACTGACCTCATGTCTTGAGTGTCCAATGGGGAGGAGGCAAGTACTGACCAATTACGGAGTCCAGAGCTGAAGTTGTGATCCACCTGAAACTTTGATTCACCAAGACAAAAACCAATTGCACTCAAAACCTGCCAAGATTGGAGACTTTAAAGTGAAATCAGAAATAACTAGACTCATCTATCAAACACATGGTCCCTGTATTGGTCTCAGGGCACAGAATAACACAAGATGACAAGTTTTGTGATCATAATCTAACAAGTCCTTTCAGGTTGGCAACACAGGTGACATATAGGAGAACCAGTGGCAGTAGAGCACCTCACGTGTGGACCCCGTGCTGCTCTCCAAGCAAGTGGGGGAGGAGGTGAAGGTGTCGCCCAGCACTGCCAGGCTGGCCCTGAACCGGAGCACCTGGGACTCCTGGACCTCCTCTGCTGCACCATGCCAACATTGGAGCACCAACCTGGCCTGCTTCTGCTGGAAGGCACTGCAGTACAGTCTGAGACAAGGGGAGGGGAAACAGAGAGAGAGAGAGAGAGAGAGAGAGAGAGAGAGAGAGAGAGAGAGAGAGAGAGAGAGAGAGAGCGAAAGAGAGAGAGAGAGAGACAGAGAGAGAGAGAGAGAGAGAGAGAGAGAGAGAGAGAGAGAGAGAGAGAGAGAGAGAGAGAGAGGGGAGAACAAAGTATATTCACAGATCCTCACTATAAGAAGAGAGAGGGAGTGGTGTCAGAAAGAGATGGGTGAATGAGAGATATTGTACCTGGCCCGTGTGACTTTAGTTCTCTGCTTCCTCCAGTTGTGGAAGCTCACCTGGAGCTTCAGACTGTCATACACACTCTCCAGTCTGCCAGTGGCGCTGGGCAACCTGGGAGGCAAGCTCAATGGAGCTGGAATAGTGCCAACAAGATCTTGGAGAAATTAACCCAACATCATTTACTGATTAAAACGGTTTGCAGCTGAAACATCCAGAGTACAGTTGAGTGACTAATCAACAACCTCTGCATGAAAATTAAGAATATAAGCAAAGAGAGAAGGAATTGCCAATGCAGTTTTGCAGAGAGCAGGACTGACTGACAGCCCGCCTCGTTAAGCAGCAGGCAGGGAGCCAACCTGTCTGAGTCTGTGGGCTCGCCGTCCTCCTGGTCTCCAGCAGCTGTGTGAGGAGGTGTGTGTGTCGCACACGCAGCTCCCTGGCCCTCGCCCAGGTCCTCAGAGCGCGCGTGGCTGTCCGGCGCTCTCTCCTGCAGCAGGCACTCAAACACGCCGCCTTTCGCTCGGCAACACCGTGCCAGCCCTTTAGGATCCTGTGAGGGGCAGGACGATGGTCAGCTGAGCGACATACCGTACCACACCACACAAGTAGCTGGGGGAAAATCATGGAGAATCATCAGGGGATCAATTCGACCGAGATGAAGGCCTTTTCCCTGAGCTCACTCTGAGAGTTGTGTCTGTGTGCGTGTCTCCAGCAGGGCCCGTGCCGCTCTCCAGGCGCGTGCTGTTCGACGCCAGCGTGTGAACACCGTCTGCAGTCCCATCCTCTCCAGCAGATGGCGTCCTCCCTGCAGCGCTCTGTGAGCCACTTCCGCCATGGCCTTCCTCTGAAGCCACCTTTCAAATGCCACTAGGAGAGAGAAGCACACTTTGATGTTGATTTATGACTCGCCTGTCCTATTAGGGATGGAGTTTGTGGAATATTGTGCTGACACAAGAGATGTGACCCATAGCCTGGACAGATCTGTTATGCATTTTCTCTCCAGTTGATATTAGGCTTAAGGGTCTGGTTCTGGTTCTGCCTCCCAATTTCAACAGAGGGCTCACAGGGGAGGAAGTGGGAAGCCCAAAGACATCCATCATCCCAATGACTCTAATGCACATTTGATTGGGCGAGGGACCGATGCTTGGCCAATAGCATCTGTTTCCACATCAGCCTGTCCACTGGGCGAGGGAAATCAGGTTTGCTTGACTGTCAGCTGGTCCCAACAAGAGTTTGATTGGCTTTCTGTCAATGGCGAGACAGGTAATATTCTTGTTTGTGAGATGGGATTGGGAATTTGGCATTGATACACCAAACGGCTTTCGGTTGGTTAGGGGTCCAGAGAAAGCTATCTCCACTTGCCTGCTAACGTGTGCCTGGAGAGTACCTGATCAGCCTCCACACATGCACGCTGCAGCCGTGAGCGGTGTGTGTACAGGCGCCAGCACCGGGCCGCCCTCCTGCATGGTGGCATAGAGAGATGGAGAGTGGAAGGGACAGGGAGGGGGTCATGGAGGGGACAACAAACATTTGGGGATAGGGAGTATTGGAGTATCACTGAAAACCAGAGCTGGTCATAAATATTAGCGACTGGGCTTTGGAGAGGTAGACAATATAGAACTGCTATGTGGCTGGATTGGATTGTGTTAAGAGTTGAGCTAAGCTGTAAGTGCTGGAGGGAACCAGAACGGACTTGCTGAGATCTCGTCGACTCTCTTTCCCTCTTCTCCTCTGCTCTGCCTTCTCTCTCCACAGCTGGATGCTGTGCCGCAATAGGCTCTCTTTGTGAATCCCAGCACTCTGATTGGTCAGAACTAACCACATGTCCTCCCTCAGTGTAGCCTGGGCTCGCCACACCCTCCACGTTGCAGCCAGACAGGACCTCCTTAAGAACAAACAGCAAAGCACTCAATCAATATGGTAACGACACGCTAATGAAGCACCTTCTACGTGCTCATCCTCACCACCTGGGATGTGTTACCTGTGATGTTGCGTAGCCTGCTGTGCAGCAGTGCAGGTGGAGCTCCACACGGCGTAGGCCCGTCTCTTCAGCCTGCTCTCCCAGAGCTGGCCTGCCCGCTGCCCCTGTAGCACCATAGCCTGGCAACTCCACCCAGCCTGCCTCCACAGCAGCCAGTGCTTGTACAGCAGAGTCAGACTGGAGATGCAGAGACATCCATTCAAACATGTACATACACACACACACATGTACATACACACGTACGAGCATCTACGGTTAGTAAACACCTACACATCAGCACCGTAGGTCAAACTGCCACCTGAGCAAAAGCAAGTACTATTCCTGTGATTCTGTGAGAGGTGAAAGGTCCAAGGCCTTACTGGTAGTGGATGAGGGCTGCTCTGTGCAGCTGCAGGCCCTGGAGGTGGCTCCGCCAGGCGCAGTAGGCCGTCCTCAGGACCAGAGTATCGCTGGGCGGGGCCAGCCTCCTACGCAGGCTCTTCACCTCGGCCTCACTCTGGACGTCCATGTTGGAGCATCGTCTCTCCTCCACATGCCTCTTCCACTGAGACACAAAGAGGGCGTGTGCTTGGTAGGGGAGTCGGATTGGAAGAGTTAAGTTAGTAGGACTCATTGGAGGGGACGTCTTATCACATTCTAAACTCAACTCTATACGTTTTCCAGAGGGTTTGTTTGTGCTTTATGATTCCCTACAGCTAAAACAAGAGACAACTCCCTGAGGAAATAGACACCACTGGAACGTTGGCAGGAGTTCCAGACTGGCAGTAGTCCCTACCTGTTAAGTATGTATATTATTAATTCTGCAAGTGATTTATAGTGTTTCATCCTGATGGGAAAGAGACTAAATGTAAACAGCATGATTATTTGTAGCATTATGCAGTACTCAAAATGATTAGGAACTGTCATTTGAGTAGGGCTAGGAGTCATTTCTCCTCAGGGACACTGTTTTGGTTACTACTTATTACCTGATGGAAGGCCTTGGCAAGGGTCAGAGCCTCCCTCCTCCTGGCAGCCTGGGCACGGCGTGTCAGGACCATCCGTCTGAGAGCAGACAGGCCGCTGGTCAGTAGGTGCTTCCTATGCTGATGTCTGGCCTGTGCGGATGACTTCCACTGGAGCACCCAGACCCTGAAGCAGCTCTGCTGGAGTCTGAATGTATACAGTTCCAGGAACCTGGACACACACACACCCAAACGGAATGAACTGAGTGAAAATGGAGTTGACCTCTGCCCTGCCTCGCTCTTCACTTCTTGTTGAACAAATCTATTGCCTTTCAGAGGTTTTCGGCTCACTTCTTTTCTTAAGCCTGTGACAGCCAGTGAGTTGTAACAGTGACTTGACCTATGGGCTCCCATGTTCCTTCTTACCTTCTCTCTGTTGTCCCCGCAGGGTTGGAACGGCAAATATCTGTGGCGTCAGGCTTCTGCTCACACAAAGGAAGGGGTTAAGTGCTCAGGGACATCCTCTCGTGTTACGCTTCACACACACAGACACAACATGTATGTGTTTGCCCAAACACTCCCACACTCTTTACATGAACCATAATAACCCAAGGTGTCCACCTACCATAGACATGGACTGAGGCATTACAGACAAGGATTTTCTTGCTGCCCCAGATCTCTCAACACGATACTCAGTAGTAGTGCTTCCTCTCATTGTGTAAATAGGAGAGGCCTGTGAGCGTTCCTCATGTATTGGGTAATAGTGACTCTCGGCTGATGTTGACACAGATGTTTTGCTCTGAGAGCCTCTTTCCACACCTGTGTGACCACCATCTTGTTTGTTTAGATATTTACATTTATTTTGACTTTTCTTTGTACCCATAGAAGCCGTCTTATCTAAATGTACCATTGCAACAAGTCTTTTCTCGCAGAATAGGTTCTGTGCTGTTTCAAAGTTCCTTCTAACATCAGGCACTTCAAATGAAGTCTCCATTCCTCTTGTGTGATAAGGGTGTGCATACAGACTATGCCCACTATCTGATGGGCTTGCCAGTTCCTTTGGCCATTTTGTAACATTATCTGGAAATGCAACCTCTTTTTGTTGACAACTAAGGCTTTCAGGTAAAGGCCACTCCTTGCAAGAGTAGAGATTTGCCCCATATACTTCCAATGGTGTTTTCCATGTTGACTCGCAATGTTTTGTTGAGAATGGTTCACCCGGCATTCCACATTTTGTGAATGCTGCAGTGGCATTCATTACGCTATCTCTTTGAAAATGACGATTGGTCAACTGGTCAACGTTGTAAATATATGGACATTCCGTAGAAAACCCATGCTTGCAGGTATAATTTGTCTTTGTGTCTCCAGGATGACAGTGGAGGACAGAGCTTGATATTTTGGCACTGCAAGACACCGCAGAGTCATGAGTTTCCACATCTAAAGGTGTTATTGTAGCAGATAAGGCAATGTTCCTTGAGGTAGTCTGCCCCTGGGGCTGTAGATCTCCAAATGATAGGCCTATCTCTATGTCCAACATGGACCGATGCAGGCTAGCAGATATCCAGGAAGATTCCACAATGTCTTGAAATGTTGACACATGCTCACTCTGCTTTAGACAGGCATCATTTACACAATGAGCTTCATTGGTGAGTTCTCTTTGATGTCTGTCTAAAGTGCTATGGAAATCAGGGTAGTAAGAAGCACTGCCTGGATAGGTAGAAGTCAGTGAAGCTGGGAAGAATTGTAAAGGCACTTTGTAGACATGATCTTTTACTGCTTTCTCTTGATGTTTGTCACGACATTTCCTATGCTTATACTGATAGGCTCCAACACATCCACCAAGAGCTGAACCATAATGTCGACCAGAATCTGGCCATGTTCTTCTATTCCTATGACCACAGGTATCCTCATCGGTGAAACACTGAGAAGTCTCATGGTTAGCAGAATAGGAGGATATCCCATGATCACCACACCAACTGCTTTTGGTTGCAGTCAAGTATGTGTTGAGATTTAAGACAGTCTCTGGTTGAGAGTAAGCTGATGTGCTCCCAAGTACAACGTCATCCAAGGCTCCTGGGAGTGTGTTTTTGTCATTGCTGAGCATGGACAGGGGCTCAAGTAGATCGTCAACATTTTCCTCACTAACTGACAATGACAGGTTACGTTGGACTTTTGGCTTTCTATGTCCTGAGAGTGGCGATGACTCCCTCCTCCGACCCCTCTGAGAAGTCCAAGCCATTCTGAGAAAATGTAGAAAGACACTAACGTAACACATTTCAGTAGTAACTAATACTCAGTAGGAGGCAATACATTCATAAATTGAACATGACTTCAAACACCAATGCATCTGTCACAATCAGTTTATAAGTAGGTTTTTTTCTTACCACGGTTCGACGCAGGTATCTCAACGGTTCATCTGGGAATCCCAGCGATTGGTCAGTGAAGCTACACTTTGCTCTGGCAGTGCACATATGGTACCCAGGTCTGATAATCGGATCAAATTGAGGATTTAAAGGATTGAAAGCAGGGACTACACTAGTCTTGTCTGCTTTTGGTTATCTCTGTCATTTTACTGACATGTTTCACATCGTTTTAGAAGGTTTTAGGTTACTGCAGTGGAACGAAATTAATGCGTTACACTTGACATTCAACTTTCTTTTTTTTCGGCTGGCTAGCTAGCAAAGTGACATAGCTTATTTTCTGTACCTAGTTAGTCAGGTGGGTTTCACATTTGTTTAATACATTTCCAAACCTGTGCGGCTCCTTCACCATGCCGTGTAGATGTGAGAGAATTCAAAAAATATATATCTATATAAAAAACTAGTAGGCCTACTTCAGTTAACTTGGCTTGACCTTTTTGTCATCAGTCATGTTTCAGTTGAATCAATGAATTACTGAGCGCTCCCAAGGTTGTCATTAAAATAAAGAATATATAAGCCTCCACATAGCAAAAGGATAATGCATATTTTATTATCTGAACAATTTATTACGAACGTAATTTACACCATTTTGTGCACGTTCACATATTTTACAAACACATTACAGACTGATACAATCCAAAAATCATTTTCTATTATAAAAAATAAACGTCTCAATTATTATTGCCAAATGTATAATGCCATTTAGTTCATGTTAAATGTATTTTTTTTTTGCCAGTGTAATGCAGCCAACCAAAGAGGAGTTAATCAGACAGAACATTTGACTGTACAGCTTAGTCCATAACTTAAACAGCTGGAAAAAGGTAAGGCTACGTTTTTACACAAGGCAGCCATATCCAGTTTGTTGCACAAAAAATAATAGACCGATTTTCATGCAGTTTGCTGCTGCTGTAATCCAGTGTTTGTGACAACCCTGGATTGTGTGGTTGTCTGTGCCTAGAAGTTCCTCAGGTAGACTAGTCGATTAGGCTGGAACTTCTCCCGACACAGTGGACACTCCATCTGCAAAGTCCACATCGTTTTAGTCACCAGGTGGTTGTCTCATAGTAGTTCCAACAAATACCTCGATCAATAATACAAGGCTTTCACCTTGGTGTTACACCACTCAGTGATGCACTCCCAGCAGAACAGGTGTCCACAGGGGGTGGAGGTCGAGTGTCTCCTTTCCTCCAGGCATAAGATACAGCGAGAGGGCCGATGGGACACCGTATCTACAGGCTGAGGGGAACTAAACACACACACACTTGATCATAACATGATTCACAACACTCAGATGTAGACGTGATCTACACAAACATCCACACCAAACACTCATGTTCGGGTCATATGTTCATGTTTACAACCAAATGGTTTACTGTTGTTCCAGTCTGAACAGTACCTGGAGGCCAGGTTCCTGTGTAGTTTCCACTCCTGTCTGGCTCTCTGTCTCTGTCTGAAGTTGTTCAGCTGCAGGGCCAGGGTGATAGCCAGCTGCAGCAGGGAGACGACTCCTAGGACCCTGTAACTGTTCCTGATAGCCTGGTCATCACCACTCTCACTCTGCACCCGCAGCTGACAGGACAGAAAAGAAAACCACGTTGTGGGCCTTTCTAACTTTTAAACTCATACAAACAAGCCACACTGCACTAGCATAAACAATATGTCCCTTTACTAACATTAGTTCAGTATCCCCGAAAAGCATGATCTGGGTCAGTATGCTTAGGTAGAGCTTAGACTAAGTATGACAAGGATAAAACAGAATGGCGCCATGAAGTTACCCACATAGCTGATACCCGATGTCCTCTTCCCCAGATGGTAGAAAGCCCCACTGATGTAAAACAGCGCTGCATGGACCCTGTGGAGAATAGTGAGGCCCTGTTGGAGGGCGAACACTGCTGGGACACACGCCTTCCTCTGGGGCTCCGTCAGCTGCCCCACAGCCCTCCGTACCCAGGTCTTCAGCCACACTGCGGGGCTCCAAGGGCTGGATGCAACTCTTCTGCCAGCCCCCTCCTCCCCAGCTTCCAGCTCATTCTCTATACAGATCAGGACCTTGTCGAGGAGGTATGGCACAAATGTATGGAAGAACACCAGGAGACCTCGCCTAGTGCGAGAGGGGATCCGACGCTTGGTGGGGTCCACCTGGACGATGTTGACGTACTCCTCTCCTAATGTCTGGTAACCTGAGCAACACATTGAGAAGATTTGAGCAGCCGCTATCATGCATACCATCTCCAATCTTTCAGTCAGACCAAGAGCTTGTTTGTATGGCACACAATGGTTGCTTGACCTGTCTGTATCAGATGTTTGGTTATACTTGGTTAACTGGGCTGATAGAGAAGAAAGCTTTTACGACTGCCAACTTTAAAATGCACATTCTTAGAAGCTAGAGAAGTGAAGGATATTCACCTGCAAATGTTGTTAAGCCATAATATGCCAGATCTGAAAGCAGTTCAATCTCCTTCCTCCAGTCCAGCCATCTCTTAGATCCTGCACGGGGAGAGAGATGAACAAATATTCTAGCTAAAATGAACTCTCCATCGTGATGGAATGGTATCGCTACCTGAAGCGGCGATATAACCTGACAGAGTATACATACCAGCAAGAGTCTGGAAAGCTTCATTTGCGTTGTTCCTCAGACAGTTCTGATAATATTCATCCTTTTGACTTGAGCGAATTAATTGAGGCTGGTTTGCAGGAACGAGAGGCATCGCTTGGTTGTACCAAGCTAACTGTACAACTCTGGGCAGTACGTACCTACTGTAGTCTTGGAAGTTGGCTAACTAGCTTTGGCAAGTAAGCGGGGAGTTTGCTTACAACATAGTTTAACGAAAACGAAACCATGACATATATTTACATATGGCACATACTTTAGGATTATCGATAGGCACACACTTAAATATCTCATGTAATTTAGAATATTCGACAAGCTATCAAGCTAGCCAACTTCCCGGAAACCTTTGAAATGCATTGACAAGTGTCACTATCTGCTACAGCGTCATCTACCGGCTGGAGGTGTGTTGCGCACTCTGTTGACGCTCAACAAACTACATTTAAAACATTACTATTTGACAATAAAATGATTGTTTTCCTTGCTTGCAACCAACAAAGTTACCTGTGAAACGCGTTAGTTTACTTAGGCGGCAGCTGCGGGCATCCATACATGCGGGATGTTGGGATTTCTGCTACTTCACTTCAGTGGTTCAGATCGTATCTATCTGATAGATCACAATATGTCCACTATGATGGTTGCTCATCCAGGAGCTCCATTGTAAAATACGGAGTACCACAGGGTTCAGTTTTAGGCCCTCTGTTATTTTCACTCTATATGTTGCCTTTAGGAAACATAATTAGAAGTTTTGGGGTAGATTTTCACTGCTATGCAGATGATACTCAGCTATACATGTCTATAAAGCCGGGAGAATTTCCACATGCTATGGAAACCTGTGTTTCCGGGTTGAAAACTTGGATGACTGCAAATTTCCTTCTTCTTAATTCGGATAAAACCGAGGTTCAAATTTTTGGTCCGAAAAAACACCGAAATAATTTATCCCATCTAACCTTAGACTTAGACGGCGTCAAAGTATCTCAAAGCCAGCTGGTAAAAAATCTGGGAGTCACAATGGACCCAGACCTTTCGTTTGAGTACCATATTAAGCAAATCACCAGAACAGCATTTTTCCATCTACGTAATATTGCCAAAATACGAAAATTCCTCTCAAAGGATGATGCTGAAAAACTAATACATGCTTTTGTTACGTCCCGATTGGACTACTGCAATGTGTTGTTCTCTGGCCTCCCAATTACCTACCTAAAAAACTTACAGCGGGTGCAAAATGCTGCTGCTAGACTATTGACTAAAACTAGAAAGTTTGATCATATAACATCGACTCTTATCTCTTTACACTGGCTCCCTATCCAAGCCAGAGCTGATTTCAAAGTTCTACTACTAACTTACAAATCTCTGCATGGATTGGCACCACTGTACCTCTCCGGTCTCCTTGCACCCTATTGCCCCGCAAGGTCTCTAAGATCTCAAAATGCCGGCTATCTGGTAATACCCAAAGTTAAGAAAAAAACTGCTGGAGGTAGGGCGTTCTCATATAGAGCACCTCTTCTTTGGAACAAATTACCCATCTCAATTAAGGAAGCTGATACTGTCTCGACATTTAAAACTAGATTAAAAACGTTCTTGTTTAGTCAATTCTATGATTGTTAAAGGGAAGTATGTGTGTACTTTCTATGTAAACCTGGGATGTGTGCTTGCCTATGTGTGTATCACATGTAACTTTTAAATTTTAATTATAGCTTATGTTCACATTGCCCAGCTAGATGTTACAAATAAAGCAAACCTGTTACTGTATATTGTTAGTATTATTATTATTATAGTTCCGTTGCTGTATATTGTTACTGTTATAGTTTTTATTACTAGTTGGAGACAACGGGGGACTGGCTGTTTTCATCCTTATTCGTATAAGTATAACCTACTTTAGAGTTCTTTCCCCTGGAACAGATTTCATGTTCCAACTGAGGGGGGCTGTCGTTGTTTTGGTGTGTGGGGCTGCATCAAATACCCTTTTTGCTCTGTTAAATTGCTGCACTAGTCCACACTTGACCGGTGGGGATCTCATTCTATTTTGACTGTAACTGTTAGCTGCTCCTGGCATTCTCTAATCCCTGCTCTCCTCTCTGTCCCCCCCCCCCACACATTCCCTGTGGTGTGGGGGGTTTGAGCTGTCAGGACCTGCTTGGTCGTCGGTCTGCCAACGCTGAACCAGGTCGTCACCCGGAATCCAGTCTCCATGACGGCCAACAGCGAGTTTCCCGGTCCCATCCAACGTCTATAAAGCCGAACAATGGATTTTGGTGTTTCAAAACCCATTGACACTGTATGACTATGTTTAGCTTGTGTTCTGCTCCTCTCTCTTACCAACCGTCTCTGGAGGAGGGGATCCCTCTCTGAATTGCTCCTCCCAAGGTTTCTTCCATTTTTTCTCCCGGTGGGAGTTTTTCTGGGAGTTTTTCCTTGTCTTCCTTGAGGGTTTAGGTTGGTTGAGGGGCAGTTCTATGGGCGCATGTGAAGCCCTCTGTGACATGCTTGCGTGTAAAAAGGGCTATACAAATAAATTTGATTTGATTTGATTTGACATGCATCATTTATCAATATCATTTATTGAAAACGGTATCCGACTGCATGGACGCCATCTACAATTGACATGGGAATTTAATGTCTCATAAATTAAGTGGAAATAAATCGTAATTTAGGCTGTAGCATTGATACAGTTAACTTGTGCTGCTCTGTTTACTGTTTAGAGTTGCAGAACCAGTTTCTTTGTCCCATGAATGGAGTTTGCTTATTCGCTCACCGCTAGGTTAGCACCACCTCTATTTCTGCTGCCCACTCTTATTGCACCAGTACCTTATTTCAAAGTTCTCACTGAGATTAGTTTACAACCGTTGGTTGTTAAAAAAAAACTACTTTATTGGTCAGAATACAAACAAGGAAGTCCTTTTACAGTGAAGGAGGAGGTGGAGTTACATTTTCCTCTTCAGCACCAAATTGTGAGATACTTGTGACTTCTTGCAGATGATAGTTTGTAGTCTATGGGGGAAGCAGTATGTGAACGGCTGGACTAAACACTGATCGGCATGGGGAAAACATGAAGTCCTACCTGGAGCACAAAGGTAGACTACCGGAAAGGTACGTAAAGTTACATTTAAGGTAGACCTGCTCAAAGGTACGCTTTGACAATAGCCAAAAAAATACCAATACTATTTATTATTTACAATATTATTCACCCCATACAGTAGGATAAAGAAGACTATAACCTGTCCCATTGGAATTTAGGTAAGACATCTTTGCTCAGTCAAAAAAAAACATACAGAAATATAAACGAATCCGACTACTGATCTGTAATTAAACAAACGGAATAGTATTGGATGATTTGATCCCAGGGATGGAAAGATTAGTCTTTGATGTGTGTTTGTAAAATGACATCCTCAGGAGACCCCACACAATGGGAAGGAAGTGTTGGAGCCAGAGCAACACCTGCAAAAGAGATAGACCACAGTTGTTTTGGTGAAAGGTTAGTTTCCATAGTGAACTCAGGTGACATCTGTTTTAGGGTGCATGTAGACTGAGTCAAGGCTTGAACAGACACTGCCTATTTAATCCTGCCCAACAAGGCAATGTTGTAGACGGTGATTATGATTACAAACTACAGTCACCACACAGACACCCACGCACACACACAAGCACACACACACACACAATCAAACACACTTTCAAAATAGTAAACAAGTTAGGGGAAAGAGTTGAGCTTTGCTGAGCTTTGAGTACTCAAAATCATTATTTAATAGAAGATAATCTTTTAAGCACAAAACTATCTTAAAGCAGTTTGTCTTGCCAAGTTCAGAGCCCGTAGCTCGTATCAGTTCTTGAGAGATATTTGTTTTACATTGTGGCGTCATAAAGTGTCAAATGGTCCCATGCCCAAGGCAGTTCTTAGAGGACTTTGCCCTCCACGTTATGAAGTAAAATGCAACCTTATGTGTGTATGTGTGTTTGTGTCCTGATTGTATGTTTATGAAGGAATAGCTGCAGTTGACTAAGAAATAAGATGTATGTGGGAAGACATGGAGTTTGAGGTCTGCATCAAATAGTTTATTATATTGAATAAAATAATATCAAGTTGGAATAATAGACATAACATTTACATTTAGAACTGTAAAAAAATATCAATATGTTTACATGACAGGAGGGAGTATTATTAGCCTATGATAAACAAAGATCCTTCCTAAAGAATTATATTTCTGTTACTCTGACCTTTTCTGAGTAGTGAATAATTAATTTATCCTCCCACAATTTTGTACATTTCATCTGACTTTGTGTTTGTTTAACCTTTTCAAATACCTTCTTGATAGCTCAACCTGACAGTCTATGTATGCTACTCACGAAGAGGGGAAAATTGACAAAATCCTCATGAAAGTATAACCGACACTTCAGCTGCTTTATCCACCAGAGTTTTTCTTTCTCAATGCCTTATCTAAAACTAAGTTCCTATCTTGATACTCAACAGCCTTATCTAGACAAAACCAAATGTCTGGCTACAGAAGATTTAGATTAATAGATTTCAATTAGATACTTTATTTTCACAAAGACAATGCCAAGAGATTGAAGTTTAATCTAATCTCAGATCTCAACTCGGATATAACAACACGCTACCTTCAACTTTGCTTTGAATCTTATGAAATGCAGACTTTCCCACTCACTAATGAAATACAATTTCTAATGGAGGGTTCAGCTGTTTCAATACCAGATCACAGGCCAACCGTACCCAGATTCCACCTTACCCCACCTAGTATCCCTCCATCCTCTAACCAAGCCCAGGCTTCGCCCTCACATGTCCCGTCTGTGTTGTTGTCGTACAGAGCAGGGAACACCCACTGTGTGGACAAAGCGTGTTCAGATTTCAACTTCCTGAAGCAGCTTTGAGGAGCGCGTGTGTTTCTGAGTCTACTGCTTATGGTAGATTGCTTGTATATGAATGTGTCTGTGTTAAAAGATTGTGCTCTGAAAACGTGTGTGTTTTACAACAAACATAAGCTGACAAGGGAGATAGTGGGCCGGTCGTCACCGTATCTAATTCTCACTGTAAGGGGTAAGTGAAATTGGTGTTTCCCTCTCGCTCACTCTTTCTTTCCTTATCTCTTTGTAATATAATTCATAATAATTCATAAGATAATGCTGTGTATACAGCTATTTCATTTTTTAACAACTTATTCAGAAGCAAAGTGTCCTTTAATTTAACCATGCTTTAGAAATCAGTTGTACCTGTAGCATACCTGTGGTAAAAAATGCTCCATTCAAATAGTATCCACTGTTGGTACAGTGCGGTTTCTTGTAACCCCAACCGCCTTGAATAAGAGGGCTATTTCATTGGAAGAGCCGGTTCCAGATCCTTTTGTGGTGTGTCTTCTGAGCGGTGTAGATTTTCACCCCCTTTCAGCTTTTTAAAGGGTGAGTTTTGAGCACTGAAACTCAACACCCCCACCTGACATTATTCAGATCAAATAAATCCAGCCCCTCTGAAAAGAGGAGGGGGCATCTGAACAAGATGCACCATGGTTGTATTCAACTGAATGAAATGGGCACAACATGAAAGGTTTGTAATGTAGGTTTGCAGAATGATTACTTCTGTCTACAGGATAGCCATAGGATTATCTTCATTGCTCTATGAGCAGGCTTCGTGAATATATCAAATATCTCCCACAGGACAAACAGATTAGCCTGTTGGTCATTGTTGACCCTTTATTAGCAACTGCCATGTGCAGTGTGAGACTCTGATCTGTCTGCTGTTCATCAGTAGGTCTAGCCTCACAGCACCGCAGGCTAAAGGTGCATCCTCACTTGCCGTAAATCATCTTGAAACCAATGTATTTAGTCAAGTAACATTTCCAAGGGTGTCACCTAACAAAATATACGATGCTTCTCTGTGCCAGGAAACTCTGATACAGCGCTTGTTTTCATGTGGCTTCTGATGAACAGACAGGCTATTGAGAATGTCTCAGGGAGTTTTATTGGTGTCTCTTGTAGAAATAGGGCTCCAGACTTACATGTTGGTCTTGGTAAGTACCTCATGGATCATGTCTAGGTCATTGGTTGTATCATGTAACATTTTTACGTGTAACGTTTTTATGAATTATGATGCTAATATCAATGAAAGACACCAGACAAGATTCTCCATTCACATTTCAATCCAATAGAAATAAGAAAAAAAAATCCATTGTGTGTGCCCTGTGAAATAATGGTTCCAGGGAAAGTGAAAGAAAAGGCAATTTTACTGTGGAACTTTAGCTTCCGTCCGTGACTTGTGTTTATTGAGAAACACACACATCAAGCAGTTGGTGTCTGTGTGTGTGACAGACTAAACACACTCAACACCTCTCCTTTACCTGCCTGTTATTCTTTAAATAAGCTACAAACCTATAGTCACTCCAAGACAAAACACAGACATCCTACTGTTCTTCCACAAGGAACACTAAGTCACATAGCAATGCCTCCATTACTAATGCTGCTCATTCAAGATGCCATTGTGGACAGACATGTCTGTCAATGACAATTTATTGCTCTTTATACCTTCATGATGTTATTGTTAAAACAAGTAGTATTGTTATTGTGGATGTGTTAAAGAACAAGCATGAAATGGCATTTCTGCCTGTCCTAACATGCCTGTGGACTACTTGTCCATCCTGAGAACAAGGAGTGTTACTAACATCATAGTAGTACATGTGTGTTAATATGCTCAGGGTCACAGCATTCTTGTACACTCCGAACATTTCCATCGAAATCTGAGGAAGAATGCTGGCTTGTTGCAAGTTTAGGTAAGAGGTGAAAATGTGTTTACTGTCCCTCCTCTAATAGTAAAGTAAACTTCCTGGGCCGGCCTGACGGTTGGTGAGTAAGATCCAAGCTCCTCACCCATGTATGGATGTGTCATACTTTTGGCAAGAGATGCTTGGTGGATTAGATGAGGTGCCTCTGCACATGTGTTCAAAAGACCAACTACCTCACACTCGCGTACCTGTACACACACACACACACACACACACCCCAACATGTCCAGACCTGCACTAAAGTCAACCTCTGCTCACTCTGACCGCCCACCTTCAACAGTTCTGAACATGTTGTGGCCCATCAGCCAGCCAGCCAGCCAGTCAACCCCACAATGCTCATTCCTTGATGCCTGGAGCAGAGCACAGCATCCTCCACTGCCTGTCCTTTTACTGTTTTACCTGGGGACTTCTAGTGGAGTAGTAACAGTGTATCTGATAATCCACACTATCTTTGCTTGGATTAGTTGTTGATAGGTCTGGTGGAAGGTGAAAACACAAAGGTAGGTGAATAGGTTTATGTGGGTTCTAGCTGTCCTTCAGCTGTTGGGTGTTTGCTAAAGAATGGCTTTGCTTGAATCCTGATCTTGTGGATGTGTATTTTGTCAGGAACCTATGTATGAGAAACAGTTGAAAAAAATTATGTACAGTAATGTAACTTAAAGGTAAATGGTTTCTTCATTATTCAGGCTTAGATACAGCAAAGCAAACAGCATTCTAATATCCTGTCTTATCCACCTTAATATTGAATTCAAATGCAACAAGGTTATAGAGAGAGCAAGGAGAGGGGACCAAATTAAAATAGAGTCAGGTACTGTGGCCCCTGAGAGTAGAGTAGCAAAATAATCAGTAGAATTACTAAGTGCTCAAGTGCTAAAAGGATAAATGATAAATTAGTAAAATTGCCTACATCCCCACCTTCACCACTTCTCATTGCTGCTATTTCTTTTACCCAAATTTTTTTGTGTGATAATTATCAGTTACATAGTTGTCCCTGGGTTCAGGGGAGTTTGTGGTATTTGCAAAGTGTAATGAGGAATTGTGTTTACATCCAGTTCTTGTGCACAACTTGCCTCCCTAATCCATTCTGCTTTTCTTCTGTGTCTGAGCTTGTGTTTGGTAACAGACATTCACTTGCTATAAATAGATATTTGAACACCCTCCGAAACTGTGTGGGTCTTTTGAAGATTAAAGGTGTTTTTCCAGTACTTGTTTACTTGGAATAAAATGTAATATTTTATTCTATGTGCCTGTTTTTGCATCTGAGAAGATGCCTAGTTCAATTATTTTGCGCTTCATGAATAACTTGTGATTCAACACTTTTATTACCATATAGCTTCTCCCTTTCTCTGTCTCTTGACTGTGGCTCTCTCTTTCCTATTCTCTGACCCCTATGTTTCTCTTTCATAGGCCTACCCAAATCTTTATTAAAGTTGTGTATGACGTGCTTTTCAGTTCGCAGTAAGTGAATTAGCTTCCTTGACTAGACTCTGTGTGGCCAGATATACTCACATGATTTGTCTTATCCAGAATAAAACGCTAGTTGAAAGAAATAGAACGTGATTTTTCTACAAAACTAAATTAGGTTTGTAGCATGGCACATGGTTTCAGTAAACACGTGCTATGAGACACAAGCTTGGGTTTCTTTTCCTTTCTGTATGTATGATGTGGCCGATACATAGTCAATAACACCAGCAACTGTGAATACAGCATTCGGAAGGAGAAGGGGTTGTTGTAATGTATTTCTGGAATCAGTCCGTGTTTTGGGTATGTATAGTTGTACTGTTATATACCATGCAAGCAGTGATGCAGATGTGCTTGTTTTGTCCTTGGTGTGTTTACATTGTCTGTCTGTGTGGTTCGCAGGTGTCTAGGTCATTGTGGCCTGTCTCCTCCCCAAGCTCCTAGGCTGCACCAGCCTGCCACCAGGCCACCACCAGGCTGCCACCAGGCTGCCACCAGGCCACCACCAGCCTGCCACCAGGCCGCCACCACCCTGCACCAGGCCGCCACCAGCCTGCCACCAGGCCGCCACCAGCCTGCCACCAGGCCGCCACCAGCCTGCACCAGGCCGCCACCAGCCTGCCACCAGCCTGCCACCAGCCTGCCACCAGGCCGCTACCAGGCCGCCACCAGGCTGCCACCAGGCCGCCACCAGGCCGCCACCAGGCCGCCACCAGCCTGCCACCAGGCCGCCACCAGCCTGCACCAGGCCGCCACCAGCCTGCCACCAGCCTGCCACCAGGCCACCACCAGCCTGCCACCAGGCCGCCACCAGGCTGCCACCAGGCCGCCACCAGCCTGCCACCAGCCTTCCACCAGCCTGCCACCAGGCCGCCACCAGCCTGCCACCAGCCTGCCACCAGGCCGCCACCAGCCTGCCACCAGCCTTCCACCAGCCTGCCACCAGGACGCCATTAGCCCGCCACCAGCCTGCCACCAGGCCGCCACCAGCCTGCCACCAGGCTGCCACCCCTCCTACATCTACTGTTCCGCTCTACCTGGAACAAAAGGACTATTGTTATTTTTGTGTTGCCTCTTGGCCCCTGATCGACCACTGACCTGTGGGACTAAACCTGCTACCTGGATACATCCACTGCTTTTCAGAACCACTCATTTTTGGAAGACTCATTCGTTCCGGGGGCATTATGAGACAAGATATTATATCTTGTATTTGCAGTTGCCCTGAATTTGGAATATAATCTTCACGCGAAAGAGTATCATACCTTACTATATAGAGTTGATCGTGCTTAGGGTTGGTCACTTTACCTGGGGTCACCATGGCAACAGACTCTCCCAACCCTTCTCTGAGATCCAGAGTAACCGTGACAACAGATGGTGACTCTTTTGTAAGCACGATCAGTCTTCCATGCAGTCACTTCCTCTCTGCCAACGTCATCAGTGTCGGTGAGTCAACCACTTTTTTGATGTTGATTAAGGACACACTGTGGCCCACTGCTGTATGTGGAAAATATGTGTGAGTTTTATCTGTTGCCTTACCCCAAAACGTACACTGTTATTAACACAACCTAAACTAGGCACAATCTAAACTGTGCTGACAGACATTAGTGATCGCATAGAGGAAGCTTTTGTTTTATCAAAGGAACCTGGGGAATGGAATGATGTGTGTGCGTGCGTGTTATGGGCTTCCTTCACATCTGTCAACGCTGTTGATGATCAGTATCTCTACAGCCGCAGGATAAAGAGCTATTCCATTGAACATGCTTTGCTATTCTGATGTCGTGTGTAGGTGTGTGGGCATTTGTTAATTGATGTTATCACATCTTGTGGTACATATATTGCAGATCAAACAGTAGACCCATCACATACTACCCCTACTCTGCCAGGAAGTTGTTTTGAAGATTAACAGTTTTTAATAGGATATTTATCAGTCACTCATTTGAATGACCTTCTCCCTTGATTGTTCCCAGACATATTGATGTATCAAAGTCAATGAGGTTGTTTACACAATGAAGGGATTTCTCACTGTGTGTTCTCTAAAAGACTTTCTCAATGTCTTTGTGAATCTCCTCATGTCGTGTGATTTCAGCCAGTGCTGTATGTAAGTATAATATTAGCAGAAAATGAGAATGAGCCACAGTCAGCCCTGGGACCAGTCCTTTTCCTGGTTTTCTGTGCTTTCACCACCACTACCATGAAGACCCTTGTTTTGATTTGCAGTGTTTTTATTTCCTGAATTTGTTAAGGTTAGATTCATAGACATTCCCAAAGGTCAAGCGTAGATTCATAGATTCATAGCATGTCATCACGGTGCTCTCACTGAACGAAGCATAACTCAATATGTTACCAAGCCATGGAAGTCAGAAAAGCACGTTGATTTTAATTGTATGCATTTTAAAAAGGACACAAATGTCACTCAGTAAGATGGTTGGAGGAGCTAGCTTGTGCTCTCAGCTTCCGAAGCAGAAACTAGAAGCAAGCCTTCCCTGGACCTGTTCTCAACGTGTATGACACCTGGGTCAGACAGGACACTGCTAACCTGGCTAGTATTCATATCACTAATCACAGACCTGTTGTGAGACTGAATCAGGTTTAATGGATTTGGGCAACTAAAACAGCGGGGTCTTCACATCCCCCTCCTCTCCTGGAGCCGTCTGGACACTCACTAGTAGGGGGAAGGGGGTAGAGGGGAGAGGAGACAGAGAGAGAGAGAGAGGCATGAAAGGAGAGATACAAATGTTCAGCTCAAGATGAAAACAAAATACTCCTTCAGAGTTAAAACGATCATTTGTTCAGTTGATTAGCGACCGCATTTTCCCCGTGAATGCTAAAGTGCGGTTGAGCACGTTTTAGCCATAATGACTTATGAAGCCCTTTTCTTTGTCCAGTATAATTGCTGTACCTCCATGCTCTTTTATGCATCCAGCCTGTACGGCAAGCCCAGAGGGAGAAGCTGGGAAGCTTTGAAGCTGTTCTGTCAAGATTCTTCCAGCAATCTCCAATAAAGTTTGGGCATGATTATTCTCCCCGGTTATGATAGGTGCATGCTGTTTAAAATGCAACATTAAATTGTGATAATGATGCAAACACAAAACACACATTCACACATGCTCATTTGTTTATCCCCTGGTATTTCCACTACAATAAATGGTGTCTGGCAACCTTATCTGGTAACCTTGTAACATGGTGCATATCATTGCCAGGGTCAGTTGATATTATAAAATATGTAATAGTGTATAGGACCCCTTAGCAATTGACAGTTTGTAAATTTGACACTGTCAGTGGCACTCACAATAATACCTGGCTGGCATCGCCGTCTGTAGTGTTGCCAGGTTCAGTTCTCAAACCCCCAACAGCTGTCACTGAATAAACGAGGAGACAGGAAATCGTACCTATACTGCAACCACAATAACTCATTGTGAATCCTAAACCTTTTTTTTTACCTTTTCCACTTTGGAATTTTGGAACATGTCCCAACCAGCTTGAACTCAGAGGAGTGGGAGTGAGTGTGTGTGGACGGAGACAGGAACGGTTTGAAGTGGGCTGGAAAACAAACAGCGTATTTCCCCAAAGCAGAGCCCTCCAATTTAACACCACCTGCAGACATGAGTCCCGCTGAGACAATTATAACCCATCTGCCATACAGACTCACTCCCTCACTGTGTTAGACTGGGGTTTGTCACTCTTGGTTTTCTGGAACTCGTGGTTGCATTGGGAGAGTGTGTGTGGGTGTGTGTGGGTGTTTTTCAGTGTGAGACACATAAGATCAGACAGTTCAGTGATGTTTTTATCTGTTGAAGGACTGTGGTCGGGTTTGTGGGACATTATAGACCAATGAACTGTCGAGCTGTGGTTTGTATCTGTGCTTATTTGTGCTTTGTTTGTTTTCTGTTTGAGTGGTCTGAATAGTATGATTTATTCATGACATGCCACAATAATGACTTGTCACTGTCTCCGCTGAGCTCCGCCTCCCCATTCCGGAGCGCTGTCTTGTCAACTCACCAGTAGAGGGCAGCGTGGATCTCTCACGTCTCCAAAGAGGCTGCAGTACACCACATTGCACCATGCAGGGTTATGATCAAGATCCCATATCATAAAAACAGAGATATATTTATATGCAGTGTCATGAATAGTGCCTATGTGATTCACTCTTGGGAATATGGAAATGAATCCACTGTCTGTGTTACCCTTATGGCCATGAAAGACTATAGTCGACGATTATTGAGTGTGACATTTCCTCAATTGATTTCATTCTTCATTCAGCCCCTTTGGTCTCCCCTTGGGGGATACTGACGTTCCTTAACCAGTTTAATCATTGTTTTATCCAAGTTCAAAGTTCAAGGACATTTCCTACTGCAAGACAGTGATTATGAACGAATGGGTGCTGGTGAGATTGTGTGTGTGTGTGATTATGCACCATGTGTGTGGACACTGTTTTGATAGATATGAAAATGTTCCTGGTTTAGACTGGCACAGTCTGGATCCAGCACCTGTATGTAAAAGTGAGGTAATTTCATTCTCCATTAGGATACTAAAAGTTATATGCGTATGTGTGGGTCTTTGTGTGTGCACATGTACATACGTTTGTGTGTGTGTGCTTAGACCCCAGCAAAGCTTCAATCAAATTCTCACCAGCTCATTATCTGTCCAAGGCAATTAGCAGTGAAATGACTTCTGGTTAACACCACCAGCATGCTCTTACCAGGAATATCTTCATTTGCAAACTGCCACATGTGAAGGTAATGAATAATATAGCAGGCAAAGCAATCTTCCTGTGTGCATAGAGAATAGAGTGTTGTCTGAATGGGTCAGATGGAGATGAAGATTTAAGATCATATCATACAATATTACAATATTGAACAGAGGAGAGGAAGAGGAAGGGATGGCATGTACAGACAGGCGTTCAACATCAAAGGAGGAGATGCAGGGCTGCAGGAGAAGGTTTGAATGATTAGGTTAGTACGCTATGCTAAGGTGTGTGTAGATGGGAGTGTGAATGTGTGTATGAAAGAGATAAAGTGAAGTTGACAGGTAGGCCAAACTACTTTTAGCTTATACAGCCTAGTAGTGAATCAAAGCTCTTTAAACATGGGGTGAAGGAGAGGTAGATTACTAGATGCATAGGGACAGGTCTGAACTTCTCTCTGAAGGGTTAAGAGCTGTCCTCTTCTAAAAGCAGACTTGATCGTTTCATGACTCAACATGGCATACATGCATACTTGCATATGTGTGTTTGTGGGTAAAATGAAGTGAAAAAAATAATACACATTGTGAATGTCTGTCACCAATGATCCCTGTATTTTTTTATTTTTTTAACTGTGTGTTGCTTTCTAAAATCCAACGGAGTGATACCTTTGTTGGGTAGGTGACATCAATGCAAAATCCTCCTTTCACCAGTTGTGGTTCATTACCCAACCCATATGGAGGGCTGTCATCTTAAACAATGGGGCCTCTATGGTAATCTCTGGGTGAGAGATCTACTCGTCTTGAGAGGCATTGATAATGGGGAAGTACAGAGGCGCATTCCTAAGCCAGGAAATGGCATGATCTTTAGAGACATAAGCACCTTAGAAGAAGGAAACGGTGGAGAGAACAGAGGCTAAAGTGTTTCTGGAGGGAGGAGAGCGAGCGAGAGGGAGTATTTGTCTGCAGAACAGTGGGTTTGGGGAGGATGAGGGTAAGCTGCCCAGCACTGCCAGACTCTCAGATGCACCACACACTTTCTTTTCCTGCAGTGGGAAAAATGGGACTGCACACCTCGAATAGGCTCCTTACAGGCTCCTGTGCTCCGTGGATTCTCTGGAACTCTGTGGGATGTGTGCTTGTGTGTGTGTGTGTGTGTGTGTGTGTGTGTGTGTGTGTGTGTGTGTGTGTGTGTGTGTAATCACATGCAAGAGCAGATAGAACACCTCTGAGAAAAATGAAGAATAAAAAATCACACAGCTGCCCTCCACGTTGACTCAAAACATAAACTGTATAGTTGTCACAGCATTTCCCACCTCTCAGAGATGCAGGCTTGGTGTCTGTGGACAGCTATGAATGGCCATGGAGACTCCCTGTCCAGGTCATTGTCGCCTCTCGTCCTCCCACTTTCCATTTAAATCCAGCTACCTATCTTCAGTCCTGTAGTGGGCACTGGGGAACCCTAGAACCTTCGTCAGTCTGATTAATGCCTGCTATTTCCCAGGTATAGACACACATGCTGTCATGTGTCTCATTGATAACATGCATTAGGCTGCATCTGTTCTTGGAGATAAGAGAGAGGTGCTTTATGCTGTATGTTGTGGAGCCACCTGTTTTATCTGTGGGCCCATGAAGTAGCTGGCTTACATACGATAGGGCCACTTCTGCTTCAAATATCAGGTATTTGTTGATTTTGAATGTGTTTTCTATTGTTGGACGGAGATCCGTTCAACAGTATTGTGCCTGTGTTAGTTCTCATTCTGAGGAGTTAGCATGTCTGCTTATTCTCTGGGCAGTGTTGATCATGGCTTGAAAAGGTAATTTCACAAACAGCATTCAGTTGATTTGTTCTGAGCTTTATTTTAAGGTAAGACATGTGTGTTTGTTGGTGTGTACACTGGAGGAAGTGTAATCCAAAAGAGGATAAAGACAATTTGGCCCTCAATAGCTCTAGTCACTTACTAGACCAATATTACAATCCACCCAGTAGTGTAGTCTAGATGATAGATAAGCACTAGCCATTTAGAATATCCATCAACACCACTGAACCCATGACTTCATAGACTATAGCACTGAATCCATGATTTCATTTGGCCTACATACTGTAAATGTATAAATGTATGCATAAAAACACGAATCCACTGTCATCAAGTTATTTGATTGCCTGTAGATAATATCTTTCATATTCCATGTCACGCATACCGAGATGAACAAATATAGCTAGTGAAAGCCAACAATATGAACACAGAGATGCAGGGACACACTCAGACCAAAAACAACCTTGATTTGCATGTTAATTCTAGTTTTGTTTCTGAAGAGTCACAGAAGCACATCATTTGAAGCTATTGAAGAACCCAGAATAGGTTTAGTGATGAGTGGAACAATATAATTGAATTGATAGTTGATTGGTAATGTGGAGTGAATGGAGCTTGGCCGTGATGTTGCTTTGTGGGCAAGTGTGTGTTTGTGTGTACGTGTGTATGTGTGTGTGTGTGTGTTTTACAATGAAAGGACTTCTAGCCACTTCGATGAATAAATCAATGTGGTAATGATCTTTTTAATATGGCCAGGTTAACCCAGTCTGGCTTGCCAATCAAAGCAACACCTAATGAAATCAAGTGAGCCCTGTCAATATGCCCCATTCACTGAAGCACATCAAAGACCAATATCTTCAAGGAGAGCAGAAACCACAGATAGAGAGAAGGGAACATGATGGGTTGGATTACTTCAAGAAACAGCACCCCCTCGCTCATATGCAAACATTTTCCACAACAATGAAGACACTGATTGTAGGCGGGAGGGGGGGAGGGGGGGGCGGAAGAACAGAAAAACACACTGCTGCTTAAGAAAATATTTTTTGTTACAAAAGATTGAGGTGTGAAAACAACAAAAACAATCTAATTCTGAAACAAAGTACTCCCACAAGGACGCCTGGCCTATATTCAGAAATATCCCTGAGATGAAAAAGTTGTTCCCTTTGTACGTCTGAGGAAGGCCACAGGTTGCTCTGGAGGAACACTCCCTGCATGTCACAGTGGCCAAGTTGTGTTCTAGATGATTGATTGTTCCTCTCATCTGGTGGGAACGTGGAGAGACAACCTCTGAGCGTGAACATCCCCTAGAGGCAAGGTGTTTCTACGCGCCGCAAAGCACAACCTGCGCCAAGTGAGTCATGGGTTTAAGCCTTTCGTCAGCGCAACATTAGCACAAGCTGAAGGCACCACTCTCCAGCTGCCACTCCTTCCAGCTCCATGCTTCTTGTGTGGATAATTTGGCTTTGCTAGCCACACTGAGTTATCTTAATATACTGCATACTGCCTTCCCTGAGGAAACCTGGGCTCTGGAACTACCGGCACACATGCCCGCATATGCACACACCCACGCACGCGTAAAAAATAACACACACACACACACAAATGATCCCACACACACACATTTAGCATTATCTCCTCCCCATCATACTTCAGGATTTTGTCTTTTTTTCTGCTGACCTCATTAATCCAATTTCACCCATCCATCCATCCATCACTCCTATCTTCCTCATTATCCATCCATCCATCCATGAATCTATCCAGCTCTATTTGTCATAAGTCTTCCTTTACCTTGCTCCCTTTGTTTTCGTTCTTCATTCAAACTACTGCATTCTACTCTTTCCATACCTGTTCCTCAAACCAGAACCCCCCTGTCTATCAGTTCACATAATTGATTATGGATTCATTCCAATTCCATGTTTTTCTCAGTATTTATAGAATGAGATCAAATGTATTTATCAAGCTAGGGGTGAAATTGATTTATTTGAATGTGGCCCTTGCGCCTTAAAATACCCAAGCCATATACTGTCACACATGCACACACACACACACACTCACACACACACACACAGGCAAACACAGTCTGAGTCAACACAGATCAATCCTCAAAGAATGGATTTAGAGAAAAGCGGTCTCAGAGGAATTGTTTGGAGTGCGGTCAAAATGGAGACTCAAGACACCACAATGCCCTAAACGGCACAGGGCAGACAGAGGCGGGGAGGGGGGGTGGTGGTGGGGGGGGGGGATTTATGCAAATCTCAGGATTGTGATTGTCAGGGTATTGGTAGATAGAGCATTTCTTTCACCCATCCTCAGCATGGATTCAGAGGTTGGAAACTGTCATTCCTCATGTTAGCAGTTAACTGTCAGACAGTGTCTGACCTTGTCTGGACCGGGAAGAAGCATGGGAACTATTTTCCATCAGATCCTTACCGAAAATCCTAACCATCACCACTTAAATCCATCTTAAAATCCACACCAAATAATTTTTGAACTGCACCTACAATTCAAACTCAGTTGAGAGTTATTTTACCGAGCAGTTTTGTTGATGAACAGTCTGCATCATACCTGAAGGCCTTGTCAAAACAGATGCCAGTAAGACTCTGTGGAAATGAGTTGTCTAGAGTAACCATGTCATTGATTTCTTTTGAGGGAACCAAACAAGTATTTATAGACAAATCTGTAATGGAATTGAGTTTATTTTGTCCTCGAGCATGTTAATGTGTGTGTGTGTTTTAATGTGAGTGATGGCACCAGATGGCAGGTGTTACCATCTCCCCATCTACACCAACATCAGCACTCAGTGTTTCTACCTGCAGCTTTATTCTTTTTTAATAATGACCTAGATTGGAAAATACACTCTTAGTAATATATGAAAAATATTCAAGAGATGAGTTTCATGGTGATGGGTAATGTAATTACCTACTTATTGAAAGAGGAAGCTTTGCAGTGATTAGAGACTATAAATCTTGACAAACCTAGGGCCTAAACCTTGCTGATACCCCCTGTGTAGAGAGACACAATTATGAACTACCTGCTGGTATCGTAGCCACCTCGTTGACATGGACACACACACACACACACACACACACACACACACACACACACACACATGCACAAATCCAATGGCCCCAGTCCTTCAGTTTATTGGGAACAAGTGCATGTGCAATAAAGGAGCTGAGCGCAGCTCCCTAAAGTGTGATACCGCCAGGCCTGAGCTAATAACCCTCTCAAATGTAAACATTCATTTTCTTTCTCCTTCCCTACCCCCTCAGTCTTGCATTTGCTTTAAGATGCTCTCTCCTTCTCTCTCTCTCTCTCTCTCTCTCTCTCTCTCTCTCTCTCTCTCTCTCTCTCTCTCTCTCTCTCTCTCTCTCTCTCTCTCTCTCTCTTCATTTTCCCCTCTACTCCCTCTTTCTATCTCAATAAGACTAGTCTCACAAATCGTCTCCCATCTAGATCCACACCTCCCCATCCATTCAGTTAAACTAACACACACACACAGAGACACACGCACATGCGCACACACATATACACACAAACACATCTGCTGTGTGGGGCTGCTGGGCTAGTGAGGAGTGTGCTCTGAGACAGACGCTCCCCTCAGTGTGCAGCGCATCGCGTGTCTGCTGGCGGGAACTGCCTCGGTCTCCACCTCTCCTCTCTCTCTCTCTCTTTCTCTCTCTCTCTCTCTCTCTCTCTCACACTCTCTTATCTTTTTCTTCCCTCGTTCACGCTACACCTTACAGTGTTCCTCAAGACTCAGCTACAGCATGGAGCTGGCCGTGGTGCCACAAAGATACAGTATGTACTTTAATATTATCCCTTTTCCACTCTTTTTCCTCTCTGATTGTCTCACCTTCTCTCCTATTTTGCATCATTGTTTTCAGCTGAAAGATGTTTAGATCAATGATTGATTGCTGTAGTTTCCTCCTTTGCCTTCCAGTGTTGGTTATATGCTGGAGAGTTGAAAGGAGCACTGCTGGCTCCTGTGTTGCAGTTTGTCATCTTTATTATTTTAATCTCTTGAGCTCTTCTGATCAGATCAGGGGTGTATCCAAGGTCCTGATTTGTACCTGCACTGTATTGAGCTGGTGCATGAGTGAATGAGTGGGATGGTTTTGACACCTAACCCTCCTTACATCACAGTAGGCAGTGCACGGCCAGGGCTCGCTTTCTGGATTTTGTTTTTTACAGAACATGCTATTCTGTTTTGGGTCACTTTGCTTGTGAAAGCTGGAACGTACAGCAAGTGTGCACATTTGTGTGTTTGTTTGTCCATATTTACTAGTGTCCCTGAAAGTGCATGTGTGTGTGTCTATCCAACACAGAGAGAAATAGGCAAAAAGACAGAATAACAGACAGACGGGAAAAAAGAACCAGAAATTAGAAGGGAACTGTGAAAGGTGGTACATCCCATTCTGCTCTTGCCTTTACGTGAGCTGATTTATTGATAGAGCGGAGGAACGAAAATGACATGATTAAGATGCCCCACAGATGTCAGATAAAGAGAGAGAGAGTCAGAAAGAGACAAAGGTTGAAAGCGAGAGGGGTGCTGAGAAGACAAGATCAAGGCAGATCCATTCGGAGGCAAAGCGCTCCGTCCTTCCCGCACAGATGGTTCCAGAAACCCCAGCACATCTGGACCTCCAGTGGCCTAACAGAACACTAGGCCCCAACAGAACACTGGGGACCAAAGGAGAACTTTAGACAGACAATGAGGATGCTGATAAGGTGTGAACGAGAGATAAAGAGACAGGGAGAGATGAGAGACAAAGAGAGAGAGGGGAAGAGAGAGAAAGAGAAAGGGGGGATGAGGGGAGAGATGAGGGGGCAAGGGAGGGAATTCTGTAATGCTCAAAGAGCTGTGTGTGTTATGTTGCCCGTAGCACCAGATAACAGTGTTACTCTGTCACACTTCACAGTGATAGCAAAGAAAAGCAACACCGGAAAGAGACAAGCTCATTTGATAAAACTGGAAAAGTGTTGAGAATATGTATCCAGCTGAGAAGACTGCATTGCTTCATTTCCCACATTCAGAACAATGTTCTGAGCAGAGAAGGAAGAAAAGGAGGAACTGTAGACCCAAATGAGGTCCTGCCTTCTTGATGTTACTTTTTGGAACATGAGAGAAATGTCTGATTGCTGGATGTAATTGAAAACCTTCAGAATTTTGATAGATTTTTCCAAATGCTATTTTAATGGCTCATAGCTTCACTTTGTGTTAAGCATGATTGGTTGGTTTTGTAAAAAGAAAAAAGCTCTCCATTTTGGTTGCTTCTGTCACCTGAATAACGGTATTGTCGCCCTGTGAATGTGTCTTGATGAAGGTAGTTTTCGGCTACACAGCCCATCTTAGTAACATTGAATGTGTGTGTGTGCCTGTGTGTGTGGGTTTGTATTGTGCTACTGTGTGTATATGCTCACAGGGCATAATCATGTGGGCAGGCACAGACTGTAATTACATTCTAAATATGATAGCATTATTGTGCATTACTTGGTTATTCAGTGAGAATGCTCCTGAGCATGAGAGTGCTGCACACCCAGGACAGGCAAAACTCTTTCGTTTCATCTGATTGGACGAACTCAAGCGATTGACACTGTTTGTGACTGTCCTACAAATTTCTCTGAGAATTCTATGAAGGCTTTGTGGTTTCCAAGGTTACCTTGTAGATCATCACAGTTTCTTGAGACAAAGATTATTCTGTTAGAAGCCGACCAGAAGGAGTCTAACTTGGTGTGCATAGTGAACAGTTTGCACCCTGAAGGAAATGAATCAAGAGCACAGAATAACTCTTGCCACAAACAGCCAGTGTCTGTAGAAAACGTGCTGTTTGCGCAGTCCTGCTGGTGCCTATGTTACTTTCAACACCACTGCCAGCGGACAGCTCCCAGATCCTAACTGAGGGGAACGTGTAAGACCTACTGCGTCCCCTGTCTCACTTTTTGAGGAACACACACAGCCTCCATGCACGTATCAAATCAAATCAAATCAAATTTATTTGTATAGCCCTTTTTACACGCAAGCATGTCACAGAGGGCTTCACATGCGCCCATAGAACTGCCCCTCAACCAACCTAAACCCTCAAGGAAGACAAGGAAAAACTCCCACCGGGAGAAAAAATGGAAGAAACCTTGGGAGGAGCAATTCAGAGAGGGATCCCCTCCTCCAGGGTACGTACACGCACACCTGATACTATTTCAATGCAGAGCAAGAAAAGATAGCCCCAGGACATGGACATGTATTACTGTCACATTGTCACCTGGTATTGACCGAGGGAGAGAGGCAGATGAGAGCAACTGGTCAGTGGGGAGGAACCTGGCTGGTCTTTCTAGTGTTCTAGATCCCAGCAGTGACCCACATGCAGACACCTGCAGTGCGGTATGCTGGACAGTATTTTTAAGGGGGATATTTTTAAACCAAACGATTGTTTCAGAACCGGTACAACAGTTTTGGACTGGGACCACAACACCCAACCCTGCGGTGTGTCATCATGTGATATGAAACAGGGACAGATTTGACTGTGAAAATATATGGGGAGAATAGTATTCATCTGTTCAGTTCAATCTATGCCCACTCCTGCCGTTATTTTCGGGGTGAAAAGGGAAGAGGTAGAGAGAGACAGAGAGAGAGGGAGGGAGGGAGAGGGAGAGGGAGAGGGAGAGGGAGAGGGAGAGGGAGAGGGAGAGGGAGAGGGAGAGGGAGAGAGAGAGAGAGAGAGAGGGAGAGGGAGAGGGAGAGGGAGAGAGAGAGAGAGAGAGAGAGAGAGAGAGAGAGAGAGAAGGCTGATGCACTCTAAACCGTTTAGTGGTAAATCTAGACCAGTTAAACATTCCACATCACATCCCATTCCACCCTTTCACTGTGGAGGCTTCACCGTTTTGCTACAACCTAATTGGCACCACAAAATGCTGTTCCACTAGTATCAAGGGAGGAGAGGATCTCTCTTCAGATCCACATGTTGTACTTGAAGTGAGACGAGAGAAAATGTCTTAATTGTCCCAGTAATCGTTGGTGGAGGAGCGACAGGTAGAGGGCGTGTGACGGAAAGGTGATCTTCGCTGGTTTGATGTCCTACTGGATGTGAACAGACAGTGACTTTCACAGAGGAGGAAGCTGTATCATTTAGATTCTGTACCTCTGCTCTGTCAGTCAGCCCGGTTCTGATGTACTCTAGCCTTCCTTATTCTGAAGGCTCCAGTCTCACTTCCGAGAACAAAGTGTAGATCTAAGGAGAGTTCTTCTCTCCATTGATGTTAGTGGAATGGCATTTTGTGTTGCCAATTAGGTTGTTGCAGAACTAGGATATGGATTTCCACGATGAAACAGGTCCACGAAACATGCTCACAGGTGTAAGCACACACATGGATACACATACACACACACACACACACTTACAGAACATATGTTTGAACAGGTAATAAAGGATTACCACAGATTGAAGGTGTGTCTGCATATAACAGAAATGCTTGCTAAGTTTACTGAAAGATCAAAGGGTAAAATCAGTACAAGCAGTATGCAAATAACTCTTAATTGTGCTTCAGATAATTAAAGAAAGTTACAGTATGACTATTTCTTTGCATGCTTAAACAAGATAATTAGAAACTGAAATCTGATGCAAGGCACTCAACTCTAATTGTGCAACATCAGTTTGCTTAAGCTAATGAAACATTCCTCCCAGACTGCAATATAATTTATGCTACCCCAAACATAAACACGTTTTTGGTTGCTCAATATATTATGTGGATGAACCACAGTCAGGCATGGTAATTATATCTGCAGGGTTAATGGCACACCTTCCAGCTCTACCCCATCAGCCTAGACCAAACGGAGACCGATTACATTCATAACGGTTCTCTTCTCCCACTCCGTCTGTCATCATTAAGATTTGAACGCCATAAATGCCTCTGTTTCACTTGGTACACGTGTGGTGGAATGACGGGAGAGCACCCAGATGTGGAGAGAGGAAGGAGGTGCCCACAGCTCCGGTCCTCACACAGTCACCCAGATGTGGAGAGGGAGGAGAGTTGCCTCGGCCCACTCCCTCTCTTCTGGTGAAGAATTTTAATGAGCCTTTTTTTTTTGCTGGAGATGTTTCCCCCTCGTAGTTCAAAGTGAAACACGGAGGCTTATGTTTAACTTGAGGGAAGCTGCACCACCATGCCAAACTACACAAGTGAACTGTCGAGTTAGAGTGCTCATCATGGTCCTCTTTGAAAAGTTCAGATGTTTTGGAGGATACATGAATAAAACGTAGGAAAGGTTGGACTCACTGAATGATGTGCTGAAGTGGACAAACTACCTAAACAATCAGTGCTCATGTTTATGTTTTGGGGAATCCAACCATCATTGGTATTGCACGACAAAAATGTTCAAATGCAGGTTACAACCTTGCAGACACTAATTCACTGACACGGCCAGCAGAATGTTCCCTCATTACGGGAGAGCAAATCCTGTCCTCTCTTTCTCTCTCTTGTTCATTTCCAAGTCTTGATGTCTGCTGTACAGTGTGCTGGACTGCGTCAAACGCATCCCTTCTAACGCAGGAAGACAGACAGCGTGGCAGCCATAGATGCATGGGCTGACAGCTTTAATTGTGAGGGTCTTGAGAGGGCGGCGGGCTTGGAAATCTGCCACGGCCAGCTTTGCACCCCGTCTTTTCTGTTTACTCGAGAATAAGCATACTAGTTAGTCTAAAGCTTCAAATTAATTCATGGGATGTTCTTGCCTGAGAACAGCCAGTGGGCTAATTGGGAAACCCTAGCCTCTCCTCAGCTCCCCCAGGACACCTGGAGAGATGGGAAGGATGATCTCTGCCAAGGAAAAAGGGGGAGAAAGTTGACCAATCACAGATCAGTACACTGTAAGGAGTACAGAAGCTCTACCAATTATGGTCAAGTATGCGGAGCTCAGTTCATTCATTCATTTATTAATGACTGCAGTAAACTTCAGCACTGTTCAGCTCACACAGGCAGGCTCTTCCAAACACCCCCACCCCCCCCCCCCCACCCCCCCCACACACACACACACACACATACAAACACACCACAAATCATCCGCAAGATCACTGTTATAGTTGCAGTCTAGGGTTTGTCCCCCTTCAGCCCCAGACCAGCCCACCCAGGCTCCATCTCCCACCTGACCTTTCAACGTGGGTGTTGCCTCGCTGATTTATCCCCCTCTCTCCTGTGCTTTTTTACCGACTCTGACCCACCATCCCTCCTACCAGGAAAGGTCAGCCGAGCGGTGGCGCCGTCAAATGCCACGACCCCCTTTGATGGCCCGAGACGCTAAATGAAATAAAACTAGCGAAGCTCAGCCAAGGACAGTCCAGTGACAAGCAGTCAGGGGCAGCGCAGCACGGAGTGATGGAGGACGTGGACAGAGTGTGTAGTAGTCAGTGTGTGTGAGCATGTGGAGGAGCAGGGCACTGGGCCTTTTTCAAACTGGCACAGGGTCAAACAGTGCCATGTTGAGATACGGCTCACCTGACAGAAATGCTCTTTTCACTTTTAATCTCGCTCACCACCCTTCCCCCGCTCCCCCTCTTTGCTGTAAGGTTGCATGGCCCCCATTTAGCTCCAGTCACCGTGATCAGAGGGGCTGTCCTGTTTACCCTGCCATCATCTCTGTCACACAACGCCACAGGAACCAAAAGATGGTTCACATGATGCCCTGGATTACAGCACATCTAGATCAAGGTCTTGTCAGATGTTTGTCTGTGGACTGCACCTCCTGGCTTTGATCTCCTTTTGCATCTGTGATGATTTTTTCATTTTTTAATTAAATTACTTCCCTGTTGTAAATCCAAAACATGATGGATATTATTTCTGCTCTCAACATCCAACACAGCACAACCTCATAGATGTTGTTTGCTTGACACAAATTGCAAAACGAGAGACAAAAGTATTTCTCAGGAGAGAGGTGAATAATTGAGGTCTTATCTAATCAGTGGAACCTTCATCTCCTTGTAAGAGTGTTCCTGTAGTGGCCGGCACAGGAGAGTAAATGAACAGATCATCGGAGAGGAACTCTTGTTTCCTCTGAGCCTCCCAGGCAGCAAAACGCCTGGTCTCCATCCAGCCCAAGCATGATAGGAATCAACAAATCAATAACTGTGACGACACGCCAATTTACTGGCAACCAACCGCAGAGAAATTGTTTTGATTTGAAATGTATCCTCAGAAAAAAATGCTACTGGCAATCTTCTGATTTAATATCTTAAGTCCTTCTTTTTCTCTTTTTTTTCTATTAACTCTGTTCCAAGGTTCTCGTGATGTGCCTATTGAGCCCAAAGCATAGCACTACCCAAACCTCTGAGTCCTGGAACATTGGAAATGGTTCTGTGTGTCTGTGTGTCATATTTCCAACCTTTAATAACAATATAGAAAATCACTTCTGTGTCACACTGATACTTGTTGTATCATGTTTGTGATGACCCTCTCGTCATATTTACTGGTATTTGGAGTTTACTATAACAAGAGGACCTTGACCGTTGTCATGACGACGACATGCAATTTTTAACCAAAGCAATATTTTGGGGTTGGGACTCCTAAGAAAGCTCTTCCATATAAAAGAATGTTGCATTGGGTTCAATTAATGGAGACTTTCAACAACTTAAGTTTCAAACAAATATCCTGAGCATTCTTTGCACTTAGAGCTAATACTTAATTCAACAAGGTTTAAACAATAATTGGTCCCTTAGCTTTGGTGAGCAAATTGCTGTGGTTTTAAACAAATGGCCTCTGTGCGCCATCTACAAGTTTGACATTTCTTTTTTACATTACTTTCACGTTTTGTTAAATTATCTAAGAGCAGCTGCAACCTCCATGTGATGAACTATTTGCACTATAAGCCACAAATACACTGAAAATGAGGGTTGGAAGCCCAGTGAAAATGGCTCTCTACCTATTGTTATGTCAAAATAAATGTGTTGCTAATGTAATATTTTAGCAAGTAACAACCGTTTAAAAAGCCCAACACCAATACTGATATATTATTCATATTTGAAACATTTAACAAATTTAATTAAGTGCAAGTGCAATAGTTGCATGGTGTTTTTTACACGCATGAACAGCATGAGTTTTCAATCCCATCATCCTCCAATTACAGTGCAATTAAAAGCCATACCACTGCACAAGTCATTGCTTTACGGGGTCATTTATCATTGGTTGTCAGGGGCTTTCTGCAAAGGTTACCACAGACATCTTGTCATCTTTAGCAGTCCATTATGAGAGCATCCTGACATCAAGTTCATTAAAATGCCATCTCCGTTTCAACTTTACAGAATGAGTTAACATGATGTTTGGGGAAACTCAGAAAGAAAACTGTGTTCTCAAGGTTTATAGTTCTTTGTTGAGCTTTATTAAATCTTACACACACCCCCTAACTCTTTGGCCATAGAGATCTGTTTCTGCCTCTAACACACATTTGCCACAATTAAAATGAGTATGTTCTTAGCGAATTCCCTGTACGCCGATATTCCTGTGATGCTGTGCTAATGCTTTGTGTCTGTGTTGGTATTTGACTCCCAGAGAGAGGCTATCGAGCATAATTGCACCTGAGGGCAGAATGTGTGTGTGTTTGTGTGTGTATTTGTTTTTACTGATGTGTATTACAGTTATAATATGTGTGTGTGTGTATGTGTGAGTGAAAGAGAGAGAAAGAGAGAGTGAGAGACTGCTTGAGTGTTGTGAGAAAGCCCCTTCAGCGATACAACGATGGAGTGATATTAAGGCCACAGCTCTATTATGTAGGTGTGTGTTTTTTGGGCTTTTAGTGTTGTGCTTGCATGTGTATGTTTGGGTAAATTCACCTCTTTGCTCCCAGTGTTTCTAGCTTTGCTGTTTGTTCCTGTTGGATACCATGGGGATCGAAAACAGTTTCCTGCCTAAGCACAGTTCAGAACGCTGTTGTGTGTTCAGTCCCCCCCCCCCCCCCCACATCTCCATCTCCTCTGTGGGCTGAGATGGGTCTATTTTTGCTTGGCTGGCACACATTCAGGATGTTACAAAGGACTTGAAAGACCTTGCACGCGCATATCTTGAAATCACTAATGATCTTAATGCATTCATAAACTCATGGGCTTAACATTGTATGAATAATATTATAATAAGGAGCAGAATATGGAGAAGGGAGGAGAGGGGAGGGCAAAGATGGAAGTAGAGCAGAATGGGGGATAGATAAGATGGGAAGGCGTTGAGGAGAGAAACACTGGAGATGGAACTAAGGGAAGGGAAGTAGAAGAAGATAGGTAGAAAAAAGGTGGATAAAAGATTACAGAAGAGGAGATGAGAAACAGTAGGTCAGCTTCAGGTGACAGAGGAGAAAAGAAAAGTAAAAAAAAGTGTTCTGAGAGAGGAAAGCAGATAGGAGAGATGTCAGAGGAAAGCAGGAAGCTGTGAGATGAGACAGACTCTGGGCCCTGCCTGTGGCGCCCCTCTGCCTCCCTCCCTGTCTATTGGGTAATGTCATCCAACTTTAATGAGGGATTGTCAGTTGGAGAGGGTACATGTGTCTGTGTGTGTGTTTGTGTGTGTGTGCTTGTTTTTGGGAGTGTGTGTACCTGCTTGCTTGTGCGTGTGTGAATGTGTGCTTTTGATGAGGTGATCACTATGAATTATAGAGAGAAAGCTGAATCAGATTGGCTTGTTCATTACCAGTGTTTGTATCCTGAGTCCAGGGAAACATTCCTACGAGTCAGTCTGTGATACCTGAGAGGGGGAGAAGGGGGCTTTCCTCGGTCAAACAGCATATTTATTGGTATTCAGTTGGAACACATTATGTTCCTGTTTCGTGTGTGTGTGTGTGGGTGTAGTACTCCTGTAAAGCATATTCTCAACTTACATAGTCTCTCTCTCTCTCTCTCATTTATATATAAATGTATATCTCCCTCCTTCCTTCTCATAGTCAATAAGCTGTAACCAGGCCTACTGCACTTAATGCACATGTACAAATAAAGGAAAGTCAGGACGTTTTGCTCAGTGCCATCGATTGGGGTATCTTCTACTCATAATATGTTTTAACCTCTCAATTTCCCTTAAATGATGTTTGTCCTGGAGGAACACACCCTCGTAGCGTACTGAAGTAAACTCTTGTGATGTATTCAGTTGGCAGTACGCATTTGGTTTATCTCTGGCTTGTGTACACATCGACTTTAGTTTATTCCTCCATAGAATTGAATTAAGACAGGGCATGAAGTCTGGACTACACTTATCTGCTGGCTCCAAGAGATGGGTGTGGCATGATTTGTCACAAGTTCTCTAGACGTCAAGGACGTTTTGGGTTTGGACAGAGCAGTTCAATCTTCATGGCAGACTTGGGACTTCTCAAATCAATGTCATCCATTAGCTAATCAAAAACAACAGGCAGCCAAGAAGGAACACTGCGGAGCGTACTACTTATTACAGCAGTATGTGGGTGAAGCAGATGCCTAGAAAATAGTCCAAATATGTAAAAACACTAGACATCGTATCAGGTTTTGCTGAATTCGACCACGCTCGGTTAGTATCAGGAGTTCAGCTGGTACCTCCTCTTGACCTCTGACACTCCCTGTCTCTCTGTTGCCTGCTTGTGCTAGCGTGTTCCAGGTCTGTTCCGGTCTGGGTTTAACCAACCTTCCCTGCATAGATAATTATATTTGTGCTTGCGTACATTACCTGCCTTGCCTTGCACTCTCTGCCAGTTCGTTTATGTGATTTGCTGTCCTCAGTAAAAGCTTCTAGCTACAGTACATGCATCCCCTGTCTCTGTGATCTGCTGTTTAGTCTTGTTCGGAACCTTGACAGTTAGACTAGATTAGGCCAATGTAGAAAAAGCTGTGTTAGAGTAGGTTAGGATACTGGAATTTCAGTTGGCCCCATTCTTTTAGGTGTGTGAAGAGAAGTGATAACGCCAGCCTGCTGTCTGCAGACTGCTGCTCTAATTGTGCCTGGAGGTCATACAGTAGGCAGGGTGGAAATATGTGTGTGTGTGTTTCTAATATGCTGCACATTTGTACATACAGTGCCCTCCAAAAGTATTGGAACAGTGAGGCCAATTCCTTTATTTTTGCTGTAGACTGAAAACATTTGGGCTTGACATCAAACGATGAATGTGAAACCAGAGATCAACGTTTCAGCTTTTATTTCCAGGTATTTACATCAGGATCTGATGCACAAATTAGAAAATATCACCTTTTTGTTCGAACCCACCCATTTGTCACGTGAGCAAAAGTATTGGAACATATGACTGACAGGTGTGTTTTGTTGCCCAGGTGTGTCCTATTACATACATTATTCAATCAATAAATACCACTGAATGTCTACACTCAGGTTCAGATTGGGTAAGATAGGTTTTGTCTATGCAGACTGTATTCAGAGGTGAAAACAACATGAAAACCGGAGCGCTGTCTTTGGGTGAAAAACAAGCAATTGTGAGTCTTAGAGAAGATGGAAAATCAATCAGAGCCATTGCAGAAACATTGGCCATAGCCAGTACAACCATTTGGAATGTCCTGAAGAAGAAGAAAACTACTGGTGTACTAAGTAACAGACGTCGAACAGGTAGACCAAGGAAAACATCAGCAGTTGATGACAGAAACATTGTGAGAGCTGTAAAGAAAGACCCTAAAACAACTGTTAGTGAGATCAGCAACAACCTCCAGATGGCAGGAGTGAAGGTATCACTATCTACTGTTCGCAGAAGACTTCATGAACAAAAGTACAAGGGCTACACCAGAAGATGCAAACCACTCATTAGCAAGAAGAATAGGAAGGCCAGGCTGGAATTTGCCAAAAAGTACAGAGATGAACCTCAAAAATTCTGGGACAAAGTTTTATGGACTGATGAGACAAAGATTAACTTTTACCAAAGTGATGGAAAGGCTAAAGTTTGGAGAAAGAAAGGAACTGCTCATGATCCCAAACACACAAGCTCATCTGTGAAACACGGTGGAGGTAATGTCATGGCTTGGGCTTGCATGGCTTCTTCTAGGACGGGCTCATTAATCTTCATTGAGGATGTAACACATGATGGCAGCAGCAAAATGAACTCGGAAGTCTACAGAAACATTTTGTCTGCCAATTTAAGGAAAGATGCAACCAAACTGATTGGCAGAGCCTTCATCATGCAGCAAGATAACGACCCAAAACACACTGCCAAAACAACAAAGGAGTTCATCAGGGGCAAGAAATGGAAGGTATTAGACTGGCCAAGTCAATCTCCAGACTTAAACCCTATAGAGCATGCATTTTACCTGCTTAAGAGGAGACTGAAGGGAGGAACCCCACAAAACAAACAACAACTGAAAGAGGCTGCAGTGAAAGCCTGGGAAAGCATCAAAAAGGAAGAATGCAAAAGTTTGGTGACGTCAATGGGTCACAGACTTGCTGCAGTTATTGAAAGCAAAGGATTTGCAACTAAATATTAAGTCTTATTCACTTAAATATGTTTTAAGTATATCTGTTCCAATACTTTTGCTCACATGACAAATGGGTGGATTCAAACAAAATGTGATATTTTCTTAGTTGTGCATCAGATCCTGATGTAAATACCTGGAAATAAAAGCTGAAACGTTGATCTCTGGTCTCACGTTCATTATTTGATGTCAAGCCCAAATGTTTTCAGTCTACAGCAAAAATAAAGGAATTCGCCTCACTGTTCCAATACTTTTGGAGGGCACTGTAGGTACATTGGTGTAATAATTTAATGTGATTTAAAAGTATTCATGATTTATTGTGTGTGTGTGTGTGTATGCTAGTGTCCGTGTGTATAAATGCACTTATTAGCACACACCTCATGTTCAGACAGTCTGGATAGATCTTAGCCTCCTGTAACCCGCCCTCGCTCTCTGTCCTACAAATGTCTCCTCGTCATCATCTCCCCTCCCTCCTTGTTTATTCCTCTTCTCTTTTTCATCATCCTTTCTTTCCTTTTGATCTGTGTGGGTTGGACCTTCTGCAGTTCCTACAGTATCTCATGCTGTACATTCATTGTCCTCCTCACAGCCAAGGCAAATGTGTTTCTGATTAAATATGATATGATTTTATTTTGACCTTTCAGTAATTTGGATGCAATGATCAAAGTTTTTGACGTTACATAAATGGCATTTCCATGGCCATTGTCTTCCTACACCCACTGGGGTAACTCTCAGGCTAGTGATCTTTAATTCAAGGACACCTTGAAAGTTGCAATTGCCATATCACAAAGAAAGGATGTGTGCTTGTGTGTGTGTGCCTTTCATCACATTTAGTCTCCTTGTTAAAAGAACATACCTCCATGGAGGACAATCATGGAGGTATGGAGTGCTGAATTCACACTGACTTCTTTAACCACAAAATATTTGACGTTATGAAGGAAACACACACTGAGCAGTGTATTACATCGACTCCCGCCCATGGAAATCAATATTTATCTTAGCCTTGGAGCGAAGTCCAACATAACAGGTAGCTTTTCATGGAGAACCAGCTTGAGGTCCCTCCTGTTTTCTATAGCTTTTCTTTTCTCGTTACTGTTTAAGAGGATCAAAGTCTGTAAATAGTGTTGACATGAATGTAGGAAGAATTTGAACATGGAAAGAATCCTTGCATGTTTGTTCATCTTCACTTTCCTCTGTAATTACCTCTTCAATCACCTCTACTTTTATCACTTACACGTCTTATTTGGATGAACTGGGGGTGCGAGGCAGTGACATATTTAGTACAGAATTCAACTATGGCAGCAATTGCTAAATATCATTGATGAGGTGTAATGTGGGGTGTGTATTCTAGGACGCCTAAATTCAGAAGTAATTAAAATGAAGAAGATCAAGATTATCAGGATGTCTTTTTAGCATAAATAAGACATTTAATGTATTCACATCAAATGCCAGCTTGTGAATGGCTGTGGATTAGAGGAATTGGTAAGAAGATATCTTCCAAGCGTGCATTAGGAGACAAAAACAATGCTGTTCTTAGTTAGCTTTGACTGTCCATTATAATGGATCTTTTCAATTCCGAAACATTATTTTTCTCACACTGTACCAAGTACAGTAACAATGTCAGCATGGAAGCAAGAGTGGAGAGGAATTGATTAGTGTCGATAGATACATATGTCACCTTGTTTCGATTCTTCCCACAGTTGCACTTTTCTGCTTTGTTATTGACAAATCTATCATTCTTTTTTAACACCGTAAAGATTTTGTCTCCTCTTATTTAGATGGTAAAGTCATTGGCCAAATGCACTATACAAGTCCTCAAAGGATGGTAGTATTGACTTGTTTTGACAGAGCTGTCTTAGTTACATGATGGAGCAATCAATCAATGACTCCAGAAGTCCAAATGCAATTACTTTGTTAATTGTTACAGGTTGATTGTCTCTTTAAATCTCAAAGTTTTGCAACTTGTCCATAAAACAATGTTGGAGCTTAGGTAACTACGGAATCTGCATTTTTTATACTATGTTATACTGCTGACGCTTCCTATCTCATATCCTCCCAATGGCAAATTCAACTGGGTATAGTTAGCCTTCAGCTGTTATGTTGTGTTGGGCTTTATTCCAGGATAAGTCATCAAAAGGAGATCCAGTAAAGCAGCTGCCACAGAGCCACTTCATTATTGATGCAGAGTTCCAAACAACAGTTGGCGTTGAATCTGAGAAGCATCAAACCTCTGACATCTGTGTTATACGCTTGATCCCTCAACAGAATTGAATGTAACCCATTCATACCACAGGTCTTACCCTTCCTTTGTTGTACCACAGCAGTGAACACTGTCTCGTCGCTTCACTCAGGAGCAGGACCTGTCTGCAGGATGCTACATGATTTCGACAATTTCATAGGTTAAGCTTAATGATTCCTGATTTATGATTGCCAGTATACTAAAACAGATCATATATTTGTTATTTTTTTCTGATGGTGTTTTATGAGTCTTGCACCATTCAAATTCAAGCATTGAAGCATCTAAAATAGAAAATGTGTGGATTCATGTAGATACTGTATTAGTGGTTATCGTTTGACATGCACATGTGTGTACATGTCAAATCTGTGTGTTCCCCTCACAGGTTTTTCATCTCTATGTTACACTTTTATTTTTACAGTTTTTGTTAAAAAAGGTTTCAGAACGTTTTTTGAAGGCTGTGCTTTGATACCATGTTGCGTCCTGGGACACAGAGTGGGTGCCACTGTGGATACAAGGAGTGGTCTTGATTTTTACTGAGTTGAACATGACTAGTCCTCAAAGAGGATGACTTGTGGTGTAGCAGGATCCCTTAGACCCACAATAGGATGCACGTCCCCAAAAGACTTCACATTACTGTGTTTAAATTCAACTGCAAACTCATTTAAAGTTGAACCGGACACACATACTCACAGTGAGAACATCAGCAGACCATCAGAAGAAGATAAACTGAGCCATAAACTGAGAGATACAACAACAGCTGTGGTCAGACTAAACACACTTGAACTCATGTTGAACTTCTTTGTCCATCGTACAACTGAACTGAAGTTGCCTTTGAATTTATTCAATGTCGCTTCTCATGTGTCCTTTGACCAGGACTTTTGTGAATAATGCAAAAGGAGTATCTTATCAGCAACTCAAGTCTCTCCCAGTTTCTCATAGTTAGGTTGGAGAGTAACTTAAAGGAAGGGATCCTGAAACTGATTGGATAAGGGAGCTCCAATCCACAGACCTCATTGGCAGTGTCACAACTGGAGTTCTTAAATAAAGTCAAACACTTGAGGGAATCGTATCCACGGCTTCCACTCTGATTGTTCTGTTCCTGTCGTCTCCAGCTCTATGGCTCCATGTGGTTGATTCTCATTTGCACTTCCGTTCCCGTCAGTCCTCTCCTTTTTTCGATGAGTAATACCAAGCTCGTTATCGGCCCTGTTGGCCAGGCGTAGTCAGCTGTTTAGTTAATTGAACAGAGCGGACCGTGCGGAGGTAATTGAAATCCCAGCGTAGTTTCTGTGACAGGGCTATTTGAAGGAGGGACATGGAGAAAAAGAACTGCTTTGAACTGCTCCACAAATAACTTTCATACAATCTCCATTGAGTCAAATTCTAATAGATTTTTTACTGCACACATCCTGCCAGTCACTTTGCTGCTACACATGCAAATCAGTTATCTGCTTATCCTGTGATAAACAAGAACATTTAGTTTACTGGCAGACATTGTGCCACAGGAAATAACATAACAGCAGGAGACAGCAATCCATCAAGTACAACATCTCACTTTCACTCTCTCTTCTTAATGTGTGATTCTGACAGGGAAGCTTGCACTCGCTCTTTTGGTTTGGATGTCCATTATTCATTCAGAACTGTTGCCATCAGAAGAAGGCAGCTTGTTTGTGTCCTCCTGTAGTCTCTTGGATCTGTAATGGTGGAAAGTCTTAGGTTCAACCATTTCCATTGCTGCATTGACAGCCAAGTGTCAGTACAGAGGTAATGATACAACAAACAGTACACACACATACAGAAAGAGAGAGAGAGACACACACACACAAACCATACATACACACATACATACATACACACGCACACCGATTTTCACCAATTTTCACCAATTCTATGCAACCCAGTGCTGTTTCCTAGTGAACGTATTGTCGCACATGTTCAGTCCATATCCTCCAGGAGTAGCTGGAAAACATGAACTCTCGTGATTCATTGAGAGGTTTAAAGATCTCCAATAGTCTTTAATTGCACACATTAACCCAGCCAGTTACTTGGGTATTGGGTATCGGGGATCAAGCATGCTTTGATAACCCTTCTAATGGGGTCATGGGCCATAGTGGTATATGATGCTCCAAACAATAATGATGGGAGTTTCATTATTTTGGCCACCACACGAATCGCCATATATTGACTTGTATTCTCTGTGAATGAACACTGTCATTATATTGCCCTTTTGTGTTTAAGGACAAGTGTGTTAAAGCTTAAGTTTCAAAGACTGGAGGTTTTCTGTTGAAATGATGGAACTTCAATTGGCCCTTTGGCCTGTACTAAAGTTGTATTTCCAGTTCCGTGTACTATCAGAGAACAGTCATGGCTGTACAGAGAGGATGGTTTTTCCTCCAACTGCGGCAGCTGGGTTACAGAAGCCTGGAAAAAAAGGAAGATATTTCAGTTGCTGAGAAGCAGTGATTTTTCTTTTTACTTTTCTAGTATAATACTGGCTTATCAAGGGTGGGAGGTCAACATTCTTTATTAACTTTGTGTTCTCTGTGTGTCTGATGGGCCTTCAAAGTGCCCAACTTGTGATGTCTCCTTTTATTTAAGGAATTGTGTGTGTGGGCATGTCTATGTGTGTGTTTGTGTGCATTGTGTGTGCATTGTGTGTCAGTGCCACTGGAATGTTCTTTGATCTGCCTGACTAAAACCACACGTGTGAATATATTGCTCAAAAAGACAGATGCTCTTCAGTCTACTCTAGTCAGTCGGAAGGCATAATTCACACACTAATCTCTGGTGAAGAAAACCTATTGCAAATAGGTTGAATTTCTATTCAAATAACAAAGAATGTGGTCAGTTAAATACTTCTACAAGGGGAAATTGACTCAAGCAATCATAGCAAAGTAACTCAAAGATGTTCTGCAAAATTGACATATATTATGGATTACTTTTTGGTACACAATTCTGATGTGGCTGTGTAATTATGTAATATTTTTGTGATTTTTGTTGGTTTAGGGATCAAAGGAATTGGTTTGTGGATAGATGAGTAATAGAGTCTCAAAAAACTAAATAATTAAATCAGATAATTAAGCAGTTTTTAGAAAACCAGAAGGTGAATAATGTGAATCATTCTGTCCACTTTATTCATGTTTAATCAGGGAAATGATTGTATGAAATAGTTTTGATAAGAAAATACAACCTTTTTCCTTTTAAAAAGAGTTTGAGTGCGCACTCACTCTTAAAACGTTGATGTCGACACATCTTTTCTGTTTGTGAGTTTCTCATGGTTTCTCTGCTTTGCATGCACACGCACCCTAATGATGAATTAGTCAGAGCCTTTTGGAACCTATCGTGAAATCTGTTCACTGACAGTAGCCAAAAGACAGCATATGAAGTACCTATTGAGCAGCATGATATCAATCAAACCATGATCCATCTTATCCATCTGGGGAGGGGACCCGATCAGCTGTTCCCCTCCCCACCCTTCCACCAATGCTGGCACACACACTGTGCAATACCTGCACACGCAGACAGATAACCCCTCCATCCATCAAGCATACAATAATGACCAACACACTTCCAACCTAGAGATAGAACAGGCTTATTGGACTAAATGGGCATTGGCTAGCATTCCAGGCAAGCTCAGATTGACTTGAGCAGGACAGAGTGCTGACAGGCTGGATACTAACAGGTTTCACACTGTACACCCAGTATTGTTCATTCCCCTGCTTTAGCACGACTGAGCAATTACTCTTGAAGTGGTCCTGTATGTGAGGCAGCTCCAGCCAGTGGATGCCAACAAGCCATTATCTTAGTGTGATGACTACACTGAATCTGAATCTCTACTGTACTGCACTAGGGAACTTGGATGAGGATGGAATCAATTTAATTACCCTTAATGAGCATTTAAACCCTGCTATCCTCACTCAGTGTATCACTGTAGGTCGTATTTCAACATTCCATCAACAGTTAAGTCACTGGTCAGAGTGGGGCATGGACATCACAGCACAGCACAGAGTATGTATAAGGTAGTCATACATTTTCATTTTCCATGGGAAGCATATCATAAATATGGGACTGATCTAATAGATTAAATTAAACAATTTATAAGTGAACAACGCAGGTCATTCAAGTGTATACCATGGAAGTGTATGTGTATGCTTGTGGTTGTTTGTGCACTCATAGGTGACTTTTAAATGCAATCGTATCCATTCTGCTTGAGGCTGCACACCATTGGGCTATTATTAGCTCTGTGTGCTACAGTGTGCACCTCATTCATTAACTCTGTCTTAACACATACATGTTTCTCTGTCAGTGCTATAGTCTTGCACTCTTGTCTTCCTGTGTTAGAACACAATGGTGTGTGATATTAGCACAGATTGGTTTCTTGACCAACCTTGGGAATTATTAGACCTTAGTGACAACCAATTTCAGAGTCTGCAAAAGTATGTCCATTCCCTGCTCTGCTGCAGCCAAGGACATAGCACGGTTTCCACCTGAGGGATTTCTAGTTGTAGTCCCTGCCTCTGCGTCCGGGGGTAACAAGATGAGGATCCATGTCCGTGACTCCTCAGCGATGCAGGGCTGATAGGGCGGAGGAGCTCCATGAAGACCTGGAAGCTACAGCCAGGGACTACATCTCTAAAGAATGTATTTCCCTAGGGGCCGCTTGGTCACTTGAGAAACCTTGTGAGCCACCAAAAAGCACTGTCAGTCTCACCTCACATGCAAGTGTGTGCCCCCGGAAACACAGTAGCACACACACACACACACAAACAAACACATGAATATCTAGACCTATGCGCACACACTCTCACACAAAAACACATGCAGACATGGGGTGGAATGCATTCCTAAAGCCATTTTCAGTACGCACACTATCCTTGACAGAACTGGGGTGGAATCCATGGTGCTAGGCAACAGAACCTGCAACCCCCCCCTCCACAGCCTCCTTTGTTTAGCAGGAAGAATGGACTGATGGGTAAGTGCAGATGTGCATCTGTCCCTCCCCTGGGTCCCAATTAGACCGCATCTCCTTAGCAGGACCAACACTGACTGAGCAGAGGGAGGGGGCTGTTAGAACTTACACTCACACACACACACACAGTCCAGTGTATGTCCCCTTCATCCCACACAATTGCAGTCCTTACACAGTATGATGTGTACGCACAAAATCTTTCTCTTACTGAATTTCTCTTACATACACAACCAACACATACCCCCACACACACCAACATCCACACACACCAACACAAACACACACATAATGAATAACTATTACCATCAGAGAAAATCAGACGTTCCAGGCTAATTTCTGGGTCACTTGGAATACCCACTGTTGTGGCTAATGTCGTAATTATGCACTGCACAGCGAGGAGGTTGAAACCTGGGTTTGGCCCCCCCTCATGCAAGGTTGTTGCGTCTCCAAACTCTCATGTTTCCAGAGGATGGAACATTTGCTGTGTTGTTTACAAATGCACAACCAAGTGGACATTCAGAGAGGGGACAACAATTTGTGTCAATGTATTTACTTTATTGGCATAATTGTTAGAACCCTTCGAACTAATGGATTGCCGTTAAACTTACAGGTCACTCTGACCCTAAGACTAACCTCTATAGGACAATTCAATACCCCAACTCTTCATTGTGTAAAATATCTTGTGACAGTCCCTGATCTGACCTGAATACTACCCCACCAGTCCCTGCATCCCCTCTGGTCCCTCTGGTCCACCAGTCTCATTGCACCACCTCAAACGACCAGCCCAAATCAAAGACAGAAACACAATTAACTCACCAGGACTTCTCTACAGTGACTTGTGACCCCCCATCTTGATATCAGTGAACACATGCATTCTGACACACACAAACACACACATACACACACATGGACACACACACCTAAGCTTTTTGTCGGGCCTTGGGAAGCTTTCCCTGCCATTCCCTGTCGGATTCTTTGTTCGGATGAGCTTTCTCTAAGGATCGAGGATGACCTCTCCTCCTCTCCTTTACTTCAGGGAGATGAAGAAGAAGCTCATGTCTTCATTCATCAGTGTCTAAGGATGGAGGGTGGCCTCCTCAAGCAAATCTGTCATCAAGAAACTTGAAAGTATGTAAGTGGTTTTCTGTGCCGTAAAGAAGGTCATATTCAGTTACAAGAAGTGAACAATAAAAAGAAACATACATTTTACTTTCGGCTAAATGTGCTGGATCGAGATGTACAAAGTGCAAGATTTTAATACCTCACGTAAGTTTTTTTTTTTTCTTTTTTACTCTGCAGAAATGTACAAACGTGAGGTATTTACTAGAGTGACATGAAAGAATGACCTGGTAAATGAAGACACTACATGAACACTATAGACAGTTACAGATTCTGTTTTCATTTCCGTTTGAAGCCAAAGGGAAGATGATACATTAGCCCCTGGCTGCTGGGTTGTGACAGATATTATCTAATCTCATTTATCAATCTGTGGAATATCCACAGTTTTAGACTGTGGAAACGTGCACAGTTCGAGGTGTCCACAATTCATGTTTGGTCAGTTTAGTGTTAGTTGGATGCTCACACACTCAAACGCACATACACGTGCTCACACACACTTACGTACAGTATGAGCTACTCCATGCCAATGACTGAGGGAAGGGAACCTCATTGGTGGAGGATTACATAAACGTTTCCCTAAAGAGAATAGATTCATTACTTCCCCAAGAATTACGTTTGGATTACATCACACGGTTGGATGGAGTCGTGCGTTGTGCACCGACAGTCGGTTGTGCGATATCCATCCCCCAACCCCTTTACACAAGGTCTGTGTCACACACGCGTGTGCCTCAGAGGGAGAGAACACCTCTGTTTTGGTTCCCCTGTGGTGATGTTTGGTCACGGGTTTCCTCCCACATGGTGGATCTGATTTCTTCATAGGTGCTTGCTGTAGCATCATATCTCCGGAGGAATGGCTTAGTTAGGAACACGTTACTAAGCAATCCAAGGTTACTGGAGCTTAAACCTAATTGAGCCACAGATCCGCCCTGGTCCACACATGGGAGAAATGATAAAAAGAGAGTGGGACATGGTAGGTGAAGAGAGAGATAAAGATAGAGAAAGAGGGAAGGGGACAAAAAAGGGGATAGAGAAAGAGAGAGGGGCCAGAGAAAGAAACAGAAAAGGATCAAGCAGATTCCAGCAGGGCTAAAGAGACTGCGAGACAGAGAGGTGGAGACGAAATAAATGGCCTCACCAAGAAGACACTCTGCGTCTGTAAAAACCCATATCTTTGTGCCTGTGTGTGTGTGTGTCTGGTATCATCCTCTAAAATCCTTCTTCCTGGCTTCTGCTACAGCTCTTCTCCAGAGTGGACCATACATGACACATACTTCAATCCTCACAGAGGCTTTTTGCAGAGATTTATGGATGTGTACCCACTCACTGTTTATGTGTGTGTTTGTGTCAGGGATATCACATAAGCCCCTTTCCATCAATAAACATGGTCAGAGACTTATTTTATCAAGCGTCATGCACACACACAAACACAGGCACACACACAAACACAGGCACACACACAAACACAGGCACACACACACAAACACAGGCACACACACAAACACAGGCACACACACAAACACAGGCACACACACAAACACAGGCACACACACACAAACACAGGCACACACACAAACACAGGCACACACACACAAACACAGGCACACACACAAACACAGGCACACACACAAACACAGGCACACACACAAACACAGGCACACACACAAACACAGGCACACACACAAACACAGGCACACACACAAACACAGGCACACACACAAACACAGGCACACACACAAGCACACACACACAAGCACACACACACAGCACACACACAAGCACAACTGGAGAGATCCACAGCACAGTCTCAAAATCTTGCGCATTGTACAAAACCAGAATTCCCATTATCTCCGAGGTTGGAACATGTTACAATGAATGCACCTCGAAAATTTTTGACCGATGATTTGTTAGGGGTTACATACACTAGAGGGCACTGCATATTGAGACAGCTTTTTATGGGAATATTTGGTATTCTGACGACAGATCATCTTAGACTATGCTAATAAGGCCAGTGGAGCAGTTAGCTCAGAGTATCTCTCTCTGGAGATAGGATTCCCTTCATATGTGGATGGGAGCATAAATTGCATTCCAAGGCCATGTCGCCATGTCAGGTTGAAATGATTGGGATGCCCAATGGGTCGTCATGTATTTTTTGTAGGTTTTTTGCAGGAATACAAATGTGCATTTAGTATGCGTTTGTTGTTGCATAGAGGTTTAAAGTCGTGAAATAAATACAGGGAATATAGTGTGCTCATTACTTTATCATGGTCTGTTGGGGGGTTTCTTCCAGTCTGTGTTGTGAGGCTCAAAGTCAGATTGTTTGATGTAGTCGCCCATTCTGTCGAGGATGCTTTAGATAATGGCCTTGGTGAATGGCTTGGATGAATGTTTGTGATAATATCCGTACAGTATATCACACAGTTCTTCACCACACTGAGCTGTCCACAGATGTGCTTAAGTTGCTCTCTTACAGTGATAGAGACTACATTATGAGGAGAATAAACTGCACATATGTGTAGACCAGATGGCAAAATGTCTCCTTGTCTATCAAAACATATTAGCTGTGGAAAGGGACTGTCAAATAGTAGTTACCTCATTCATAACGTGTTTTTGACAGCTTTATCCTCATTCAGTTTCTTGTTGAAGCGTACGATACTGAGTCCTATTCTATTAAGAGAAAGTTTCTTCAGTAATTTGTCAGAAATATTATCCCTGAAAAACAACCAGTAAACATGTAAGAGTAAGAACCTGATATAGAGGATATAGATAAGAATGTTGTGTAACTAGCTTGTGGAAAGCAGCCTTGTTCGAGCCATTTCTTATACAGCTTTTTGTTCAACAAATCAATAAGGGTTTATGGTTTTAAAATGAGAATGTTATCGATCTCAGAAGGATGTCAGAAATTACTGTACAGGTGTGTGTGTGTGTGTGTCTGTGTGTACACGTGTCAGCAAGCAAATTCACTCGCCAGTCTGTAGAAGTGAGGTTCATGATCTGTTCAGATGACCCTGCCTCCCGTGAATCCAGCCCTGACCAGCCCTGGCGTGGACGGACTAAGGACGGGGATCAAGGACAAAGCAAATGGCCTTTTCCTTTTTCCATCTGACCTTGGACCAAACAGCTCCTTTAGTTCCCCAGATCGGATCAGAAGACACAGTGGCCACGGCTGGACCTTCTACTCCCCAGTGCTGGCTCATTATCTCTCCTTCCAGAGAGCAGCCCTGCTTCACACCATAGCTAATAAAGGAACATACGTGACCACAGCCAATTCTAAAGGCCTTTATCATAAAAAGAATTAAGGGACATGTGTTCACTTTGGTTTCGGGAGAGTGTTTTCTCCCCACACAAAAGCCTGACCTCCCTTCCTCCTTTCGGTCATTGTGATGCTTCGACACAGCGGAAACTGGAGCTTTCAGAGCCATCCACAGTGTGTTTATCGATTCAAACACACTCATTGTGAACTTAAAATATTATCAGAGCTGTGTTAGCCGGGCTGCAGCTTCTTATCAGACGAAGGCAGCCTCTGTGGGTTTAGCTTCTATCCCTGGGTCTGGGAGAAGTATCGACCATTCTTGTTCCAATCAGATTACACGAAAGCACGACAGTGTAATGATTCTGGAGATAACCTGTCAAGTCTCTTTCTAAGCAGACCCTGGGGACCTGGGAGTTGAATATGAAGAAGTCACAGGGATATTCTTCTGGCTATCTTGTTCGAACAAAATATTTCATGTCTTCTTCATAACTGTACAGGTCACCAGGACTCCAAACCCCTTGAATGATTCATCGCAAACAGGAGTTCAAAGGATGTGATATGAATCTCCCCTGATCTGGAATGGAACTGGGAATTTGTGCTGTGGGCTGCTGTGGTTTGACTGAGATCCGGCATTAGTCAGCTGGCAGCTAGCTGTGTTCCTGTGTGCGTGCTGTGTTGTGTGGTCACTCGTCAGATATGCAATGCACCCCATGATAACGTGCTCACTTGACTGATGGCGTTTCAGAGTTTGACATTTACACCTCAAGGAGTTGTGTACGGACGTAAATCATTCCGCATTACGCTCCAAAATAAGACCACCGTGCCTGCCTGGGAGTTTTTCAGTGCTTATACATGCAGAATTCCAGAGCATGAATTATTTCATCCGAATCAGAATTTCAAATGGATCTTCCCAGAGGAAACAGAGCACACATTGAGGTGAAGGTCTCCAACAGCCACACAATCACTCCGGCCTGTCGTAGGTGATGAGGCGCATCGGTGCCCCTGGAGTCACCTCACAGGTCGCTGACCCGTCAGTTGTACACAGTTACCTCTGACGCCACACGCAAGTGTTGAAGCATGTCCACTCATTAGGGCTTCAGAGGAAAAAACACCTCCACAGCACCACTGACCCAGCTCTGAACCCAGCTGGTACTGCACAACTGTCCCCTGTCAAATATAGACCTATCTGTCTGCATCACAAGCTATGCTGACTTGGTTGTAGCTTTATACAATCCTTCATAGAGTACTCCCTACTACCCCTTTAAATGATTTTGTACTACTGTATATAGTTTTCTATATTGAAAGGAACCACTTTCCATCTACCCCAGCCTCATGAGCCATACTAGTGGTCTCTGAGTCCCCATGTTAAGAAGCCATTAGACCATCCCTCATGGACCGTTCCAGTGGTCTCTACTCACTCAGCCTTTGGCTGCCTGCTGTCTGTCCCCGTAGAATCCCCCCCCCCCCCTCACCACCACCACCACCCCCCAACACACACACATATACACACACACACAGCCCACCCTCACAGACACACACACTGAACGGCTGATTGGACAGTTTCTATACTATGTTACTGTTCACTCGAGCAGTAAGAGTTGTAGCACGACAACCTATACAGGACCTCTGGCTGGAGAAGAATGTATGCTGGCCTTTACTGGATCACACGTTTTGATACAATGGTGAGTTAAATGTGTTAAAAAGCCATCTGTAAAATGTGACATTCTAAAAATGGCGGCTGAAAACACCCGCCTTTGTAGAAACAAGTAAATTGAGGAAATGTGCATCTGCACTAAACACAAACATTTTATGTGTAAAGTTATAGTTTATGAAAAGAAGATTATTACTATTAATATGTAATAAATGATTATTCATTGTGAAAGGGCTTTGTGATCGGTTGTCATCAAGTGGACATTTATGTCTGGTCTGTAGGGGTTTTAGAAGGAAGTGTTTACCAAACTACATGCTACCTGGAATCCATTACTGTTGAACTAAAGATGAAACATGTTCGAATGTGTTGTCATTTCACAGTAGAATCTGTACAGACTGACTCCACTCAAAACATCTGTGGTTTGTTCCGGTTGTGTAGCAGCACTCTAAGACAAATCAAATCAATTATGACAGATGACAGTCATATTTGTAATGGCACAGAGCCTTTTACAGAGCTCAAGTTAAATATCTCTCTGTCATTTGGTCACCAGAAACAAGCTGGAAGTCTTTCAGGATCATTATTGTTTCTGACAGCCACGTACAGTTATCTTGGACAGGAACAATAATCTTCCATCCTTTGTAACGACCACAGTTAAGATGGTCAGACCTAATAGACTGTAAGCGGTAGAAGAGGAAATACATTTTATAGACGGAATCACTCGACATCCTGGGTTTAAATACTTGAATACTGCCTCGTTAGGCATCTAATGTGCTGTGTGTATGTCACTAAGCGTTAACATGTCATTCTACATGACCGATTTTGTTTTCATACGAGTGATTCCTGTCACAAATGTTGTCATGTCAAATCTGGATCATACCTTCTCAACGCCCCCCCCCCTCCTCATCCTCCTCCTCCCTGTACCGGCCAACCAGAGGTGAGCAGGTACAGTGTAGCCCTGCCCTTCCACTGCACTCAGATCAAAGCTCAGGAGCGTGGCCTATCCCTTCCTCCTCTTTTGCTCTATCTATTCCCAACCTCCCTCTCTCCCACTCCAACTCCACACTGCTGCTGGGATGCACCCATCCACACTGGGCTTGTCCTCTCAGCAGCTCTGTGCTGAATAATACATGTGTGCCAGAACTCGCTCGGCAAATCACAGCCACCTTGCGCTTCCCTTTCTTTGTCTCTTCCACTCCCCCCCTCAGTGTCTTCATCTCGCTCTTTCTTCATCTTGTCTCTCTTCATCCCCTTTCCACGTGTGTCCCGACCCAATCTTTCTTCCCCTTTTGTCTATTTCACTCTGTTTCCCCCTCCCCCTCTCTGTTTCTCCCTGCCTCTCTCCCTCCCTCCCTCTTTCTCGCTCTAATAGCTCATCCTCTCCCAGGTGATCTCTGCCGAGCGAGTGCTCTCTGGCACAAGAGGGCTGTGAGTGGCTGAATGCACTGAGCACGCTCCCTAGGCTCTCCAGGCGCTCCTCGCTCCCCCTGGCCAGCGCGGTATAGAACTGTACCACACCATACCACACCACCGTCTTAGCAGCAGCCTGCCTGCCTGCCAGCTCCCCTCAGAGAGCGAGAGAGAGAGAGAGAGAGAGAGAGAGAGAGAGAGAGAGAGAGAGAGAGAGAAAGAGAGACAGAGAGAGAGAGAGAGAGAGAGAGAGAGAGAGAAGGCGATGTGTGTGAGCTAGTGTGAACAAGATAGGAGGGGAACCAGCACAGTCGAGAGAAGAAAGCAAGAGATAGACAGACGGTAAGACAGAGAAAGAGAGTGAGAGTAGGTAAGTTCCTCGGTCTTCACACCTCGGAGATGACACTCGTGGTTCGAAGCTTCCCCTCGCCCTCCTGCCTAAAAGCAGCACCCCTCATGGTGGCGCGGGAACACCCAGCCCCTACATCCTGATTCTAGCAGCACATGGAGGCTTCTCTTTGGGAGATACAGTATGGAAGATTCCGCCAATATCCGAAGTCTCAGCCCGGAAAAAGGTAAGGGGAGCCTTCCACAATTCTCCCGTTCTCAGGTGAAGTAGGCCAACGTGGGATGAGAAGTTGCGTGTGGTTATTTGAGCCATTCTTAACTACCCCTTTCTCTCTCTCTCTCTCTCTCTCTCTCTCTCTCTCTCTCTCTCTCTCTCTCTCTCTCTCTCTCTCTTTCTCTCTCTCTCCTGATAATTTAATCAGAATCCACAGATTTCCTCCCTCTCTCCCGACTCAGCAGCGTGCTTCTGCACACTTGATCTTGTCTTTTGGCAGACAGAAATACTCCTCCCCGTCTTTGTGCGTGCAGTCGTATGTTCTCATGAATATTTCTTTGCATGCGATCTGTTTGGGGAGCTGGATGAATCTTTTAAAGGGTTCCTGCTGAAAATAGCAGGTGCATTCCATATTGATTTGATATAATCTCTCCTTAACAGAGCTTTACCTTCCGCTGGGAGACTCTCTGATACTATCTGCTACAGCACTGTGTGTGAATAGAGTGTAAACAGAGGCCAGCCTGAATGTTCCAGAGAGTGGAGCATGTTCATCCCAATACTGGGGATCGATGACTTTCGTAATTTCTTTTGTGGATCTCGCAATTTATTATTTGTTGTCATAGCTGTCTTCTCAACTCTACTGCTGTTTAAAAGCCATTGCCACGATAAAACTGCTCTACGGAGCTCTTGTAAGAGTACAAGTCACCTTCGCTTCAGGCACAAGAGGAGGGAATGGGATGCACACATTAAGTGGAAGGGGGTATGGAGGGAATAAATAAAAAAAAACGGACGACTCCCCATCGTTCCTTTCTGATTTGCGCTTCCCCTCCCCCAGCTTCCTCCGCTCTGTCTTGCCCTGGTAACCATAGAGCTACTTGTTAGAGTCTGTTCACCTTAATACAAAGGGGGAAAGTCACTACGGCATCAGCCAACAGAGGCACACCACGCTCCCACAATGGAGCCCTAATCAGCCATCCACGCTACTACACAATGGGGAGCTTATGCCAATGGTGTTGTGCCTTGCAAGTAGAGCATTGGACAGCAAATTTTAGGGTGTCTCTGTTTGAACTTTTAATTGAGACAGTAGCCTGTTTTCAATCTTTTAAAGCAGCATTATCATGGTAGCAGTACAGAGTAAAAGCAGATTTCTTTTCATTGTTTCAAAACATTCCCAATAGATATAGTATCAAAAAAGTAGGTCATCCGAGCAATACCCAGTAGATCATGAAAAGACAGTGTATTTACACCAGAAGGACCCTGAGGGCTTGTTTAGGAGTGTCACATAGTCTATAAGAGGTAGCCGCTAGAGACCAGCCACTCAGGCCACCTCTTTACGGTCAACCCATAAAGTGCTGACCATGTGGTCTAATCTAGACCTCTACATTTGATCAGCCTTGATCAGGAATATTGACTGGCTTTTTGGATTATTTAGGAAATGTTGGCATCTGATGTGACCATAGTCCCAATGCCTTCCCTTCTCACTAGGTTTGGCACAATCCCAAACCAAGCATTTGGCAGAGGAAACTAGCCTTTTTGCAGTTTGTTTAAATGGTCGTATAGTAGACTGATGAAAATCAAGTGGTTCAGGTACCTCTATTCATTCCTGTCAATCAAGAGAATTCTCAAAGTCAGGAATGTAATTCATCAAACTGGGTGATGAAGCTGGGTCGGTGGATGAGATTTTGACAGTTATGATCAATTAGTTTTTGGGACAGAGGCACGAATAATATTTGAATTCCACACCCACAGCCATTCTTGGCTATTTCAAATCCACCTCATTCAGAAACATTGATGTGACTGGGATATGATATTGTAGTACCTGTGAGTCATCAAATGTCATCTACTGTAGGCATTCGATTGTCTGTTTGTTGTCTTTCAAAATACCATAGACACATACACATGAACACACACACACACACACATACTCAAACAAATACACACATACATACATACGGACACCCTTTCTCTGCTGATGCCTCTAATGCTTACTCCCTCCATATCTGAAAGGAAGGTTGTCCAGCATCACTGGACAGCATATTGACTGCAACAGCACCGGACCATTATTTCATCCTTTTTTATTCAGATTAAAAGCATCCACTTCCCTTACACTCCACCAGTCCTCCTGAGTCCTCTCATGGCAGGTCATGTTCGAATGAGAGGACACACACAGGCTTTTAGCTTGAGTCACTTCCTAAAGAGACCCATCCACACAAGTGGCAAATTATTGAAAACAACACATGTGGATTGACCTGAATGTGACTTCTTGAAATATGAAGGGTGAGGAGAGACGTTGAGGTAGCCTTGGCATGGAGCAGACAGGAGTTGTGTTTGAGCAGACAGGAGTTGTGTTTGAGCAGACAGGAGTTGTGTTTGAGCAGACAGGAGTTTGGCACACAGATAAAAGCTTCATTTCCTATCAAACATGCTTCGAACCAGGGTGCAAATTACGGGGGGGTTTGGCGGGGTCTGACCCCCCTAATTAAGACTTGGACCCCCCAAAAAGAGGTCAAAACAACAGGTCGGGGGGTCAATACACGCCCTGGAGAAGAAGTGGACCTGCCCGATTGTCATTGTATAATTTGCACTCTGCTTCTAACAATGCAACAACTTCAACTCAGTAGAATGAGTCGGGTTTTTTATATGTGATTTCCAAACATGCGTCCATTATGTTAGTGTTTGATCAGCATGTCAACATGCTGAAATTATAGGACTTATTTATCCATATTTTCCATTGCTGGGATAATAGTCAATTGTACTCAGATATTACTCATAAATGAGTGTAACTGGACATGTTTGTCCTTCACTGAGGAAAGCTGGCACCAACGCAAGTCCAATCTGAGTCAAATGGACAATATGTCTTTTTTTGTTTGTTACATATTTGTTTCCATATTTAGAACACATGGAAACAAAACAATGGTCCTAGCCAAATTCCTCCATGGCACCTTTCTATAAAACTACTCTTCCGTGACAATTACAGTAACACACATTCAGTATGAAGCCCAGAGGGGGATGTGTGTGTTTGAGTGTGTGCATGTGTCTGTGTGTGTGAATGTGAGAGTGTGCTGTGAATGCATTGTGAAAATGTCACATTAGAACTTGGGTCAAAAGGCATTGTGAGGTCCCCCATCAAGTTATTTCCAGTTTTGCTCTTGTTTGATCATTTCTCTGTCTCCTATCCTGTAGATAGTGATGATAGAGATACACTTCTTATCACTGTGTTCTCTGTTTTTCAATCATCTCTGCATTGCTATCTACTGTTTCACTCACATTTAGCAACAGCTACCACCACAGTGTTCATCATACAAATGTGCATGTGCACACAGCTGCACCCTCACGTGCGCATGCGCATACAATCACACACGTGCTTTCCATGGCAGTGTGTGTCACTTGTCGCCATGGCTAGAGTGGTTTCTAGTGGAGTCTGAACACATGCTCATCCTTTTGCCTGCAGACACACTTTCACACACTTATGCATGGGCACGCACACGCACCACTGGAGAACCATATCATGACAGTCACCAACCAGTCTAGCTCAGCTTATAGCATTCACCAATAAGCACTCAAATGGTATGACACATACTGCATTACGGGTTGTAGGTCTACTGTAATATCTGTGGCAAGAAGATAGAAACTTAGCCATCATCCATGCAGCCCTTCGGATGCGTGTCAGTCACACTGAGCCTGGCATTCTGGCCGAAATAGATGTGTAAGCCCTGCACCCCAGTGTTTCATTAGCAGAGATGTGAGAAGAATGCCTCGGCCGCCGAGAACGAGACGTCTTAGCAGCTTCACACAGCACTTTCAGCGCATGCCAAGAACACTGGGGTCGTGCAGAGAGGGAGGAATGTGTGAGGGATGACAAAAAGCCAATAGTGGATGGCTATTATTAAGACTTTGTGAAGCCTGTCACCTGCAGATATGAGTTAACGGTGGAATATGTGGAGGACGTGTTGTGGAGTTTTACTGTCTGTCGTGTGATCCATGTGGGGGTTTCTACAGCGGTGTTCATTCTGGATGAGTTCAACATGGTGGAGTGCTCTCTATCAGGTAAGACATGGATTCAATCCCCATTAACCCTTGAGGAACACACAGTCTGCCTTTTCTCTTGCATTGTTCTCTCCAGAGCTGGCCTTAGACTCTGACTTTTGGCGACATCACAGGGACATTACTGCAAGCATCAACCCTTTTAACGGACCCTTCAGAAAGCTTTGAACATTGACGATGAAACAAGAATCCTTCATTCAGTACTCGTCTATAGAAAACTGTCTTCAAGTCCTGGACAAAAGCCCCTGATTGTTTACCAACCCCAGAATCAGAGAACGACTTCCTCGGTGTAGCCATCCACTATTGAGTGCTGTGCTACTTGAAGTAATGATGATGGTGGTGATGATGTGTAGGAGGGGTTACCAGGCACCTTACCTCTCTAATAAGAAAGGTTCTTAAGGGCTGCCCACACACACTTAATCTGGAACTTGCTGCTAGTGGATGGGAAAAAGGGCTTCCACATGGTCAATACTCGCTCACGTAGGGAAAAAAGAAAAATAGGCGTTTGAGATTGTGTTGATTATCCACGTGTGTATGTATGTGTGTGTTCAAATGAATGTTCTGGCAGGCATGACAGTGAGGGGGCCACAATAGGATTAACCATTGCACACTGTGGTCCTTTCCAAATCTCCTTGATGGATTTCGAGTGCAGTGATCCTGGTTCAATACACCTACAGCAGATAAGCACACGAGGGAGTTCTTAGTGTGGCAGATTTCCCCTTGGCAGACATATTCTCTATACTGTTGTGCATCAGATTAGACTATTAGTCTCATCTACTAAAATCTAATTGTTGTCTGACAGAATTGAATGATGATGATACAGTAGGAGGCTTTATTATTTTGCCAACATCCCTGTAAAAAATAGGTTTTGTTAGTTTGTAATTTCCCCAGCAAGCTCATCCCAGTCTTAAAGTAATAAATCAATTTGTAACACTATCAGTTTTTTCTCCAATTAGAAACCTGCTTTCAGCAGCAACTCCTGTTACAGATGAAATTGCAAATTGATTTAGACATTACTAGATTTGAATGGTATCAGCCCCTTGATAAGGCTTTTTATAAACTCATACATGACTGACTCTTCAGTCTCAGTCTTCTACAGTATCAAATCTAGTGGACAACTGGAAGCCCTGTATCTGACTCTTCTCTCGGTAGATCAATTTATATTCTATAGAGATTGTGAGGTTTGTGCTCAAGCTGTCATTGCTGCCTACTCTATTCTCCCATTGCTTCTACTTGTTATTGCACTGTGCCACTCTGGGTGATGACAGCCTTTCCTCGTGGCTGCTCTGTTTGTTGGCATGTAACCACTATAGATGTCCCCACCATGGATTTCAATAAGAGAAACTCTTCTGGTGTCAGGTGACACTGTGATCTGAAGCGGCGTTTATTCCCCCGTTCAATTCAATAGGACTACTCTTTTTGCTTTTGTTCTCCAAAAGGACACTACTATATCTTACTAAGAATGGCACTGTCTGATAATAACGGTCCTCAGATAAACTGTTCTAGTTCAGATGTCTACACAATTAGAGCCCTGTCATGTATATCACAGGTCTGAACTTGGTCAGGTGTTTTGAATCCCTGCAGTTTCTCCAAATGAGACAGATGCTTGTGTCTATAGTAAAAGTACTTCAGTGATTGCATCTCCATGGATGACTAAGCTGCTGGTCATCTGTCAATGTTAGTCAAAACATCAAGCAAGCAAATAGCTACGGCCTATTGAGCCTGTGTAGAACAATCTGCTGCCCTGTATTGAATCTATCACTCAGTATTACCTGAGCCTGTTTATTCTGGATCAGGGATGTTAGTTATCCAATTGTTTTTGTGCTATAGATTTGTGGAGAACCAAATGTGTGTCCATGGATTGGAATAAAATGGACCGTGTAATGAGGAGACAATCCAGTAGCTGGCTGGCTGAAGCGTCCAACCACAGATTGAGAGTCCATGTGTGAAACCTGGAAGTAAGCCTACAGCAGTTGGCTTTCAATACTGATAATGATGCTAAATTATACTTAATGATGCCTGTATCCATGGCCACATTATGACCAGCAAGCAAGACTCACCAAGGACTAACATAAGAAAAGTACTTGACTTGCCTTATAGGTCAGAAAACATTGCCTTATGGCCATCAAAGTGAAAGCTTAAGCTTGATACAACTTTCCTTTTTCATTCACAGGCAATGACAGGCTAACCACTGACCAATGGCAATGTTTTTGTAGCCCCAGTTGTTACCCTTTCTTACAAGCAAAACTGTAATAGCCATTGAGACCTGTACTGCAACAGCTTTCTTTGATGGGGTGGCAATGATGCAAGCCTGGACCATATCCCACTATGCAGCTGCCATGGAGCGCAGCATTAGCAGTGTAGCTGGAGCCAGCTTTCAGGCCACGGGGGGTCAAGGGAGATAACAAATAATAGAAAAACGAGTGTCAAGTGTTTTGTCACTCGTCTTGCTAGAGGGAGGAAGCATGGTCGCGTCATACCATAGACCATGATGAAACGTTCTTGCTTGCTTTATCATTATTCATATACATTCGAATGTTCAGTGGTTAGAGAAAGGAAGAGAAGGAATCCTATTTTTGGTTGTGGATTGTTCTTATTCAGCTTGTGAGCCACTTTAAATCACCCCATCATAGAAAATGATTTATTCATTGTTATGGAATAATGGGCATCCATTGAATAGGGATGAGTTTGGTTTATTTTGAAGCGAGAGCTCCATGTCCTCAAGAGGAAATAATGTGTGTAATGACAGTGTTTACAGAACACACAAGTGCACAGGTTTGAGAAAAGAGGGATGTCATGAAGGTAGCATGAGAGTCAGAGAAATGAATAATGGCAGTACTGTAGTTGTTGCTGTAATTTGTTTAAATGATTGAGAAGAGAAATGATTTTGATTTCCTAGTGACAGTAATTCTTCCACCATGCTTCTACTTTGACTCATCCCCATCCTGCCCTTCAGTGTTTCAGTAGGTGATGCCACGAGCCCTGTGCCCTCCTCTTCTCTCATGTCGACTGCTCCGTTCCTCTCCTGTTAACCTTTAGACCAGATGGTGCGGCGAGACTGACTCCTCAGCTCCCCTCACTCCACATCCCACATCTCTCAGATGTCGCCCTGTGAGAAAAGCCTGGATGACTTCTCAACAGGGGTCCACTTACTCGTCCTGAGTACACGCCGCTCCGTAAGAACGTATCGGTGTAGGAGAAGTGTGTCCTTTGTGAGGTCAGATGCAGTTTTGGTATGACATGACATGTGGACCTCTTTCATTTGACTTGCATTTAGACTTCATGGATTTGTCGCATGTGTACTGTCGCCAGTTTGTTCCCTCTGCGCTGTATTCAGAACTGCAGTGTAGCGAGACTGGTGATTTACACTAGATTGACGGGCGACACAGGGATCGGGGGTGGGATTTTGAGGTGAAATTGTGTACAAATGTATGTGTGCGCTTTAGCACTCAAGGGAGTCTACGGGATTAGGGTTAGGATTTGAAGGTGACAGTATGCGTGTGCTCTGAAGTGTTTGTAAGCGAGGGGGTTTGTGGGGTCTCAGCCCCAGATAAGCTTCAGTCCCACACTCACACACCAACTCACGTGCGCACACCCCATCACTGATCCCCTGGAAGGCGGAGCAGCAGGCACCAACATCCTTTGTGCTACTACGCCATCTGCTAGACACCAATCCCCTCAGTTGGCATGGTAACTCTACACCAGGGTCCGTGCCCTTGTGGGCTCAATGTCGACCGCTGGAGATTATTTCGAACCTTAAAAAAAAACGCCTTATTTCTAAAATGTAACTTCACGTATTGCCTCTCCCCTGGTTTGACATTGCGGTTCTACATTTAGAGGGCACATGGGATCGTTAGATTGAGTTGAAGATTGTGTCCAAGTCTGGGGCAGTCATGTCATGCACTGACATCTGTCTCCTGTCAGAATGACTAATTAGGAAACCAAACCCTGTCGGTTTCTAAACCGAGTTTCTGTTCATTTGTTCAGAGCTTGTGTTACTTCCTCAATGAGTTCTTTCACATTATTTAGAGTGTTTAGAGCTGCATTGCACCAGTCCAGTGTTCTTGAGTCTCATACCAACTCTCTAGCTGGGTGGCAGCGAGCTTGTAGGAAGAAAAGCTGCAAGAAATGGATAAGAAAGAGAGAGGATGGCAGGAGAGCGGGAGATGAGATGGTCTCCCACAGCATTACATGCATCCTGGAGGCAGGTTCTGACACGTGTCACAAGGAACCTGTCAAGACACACTCATAATAAGGCTGATTAGGATGATGAAATCTGGATTATTAATTTTTTCACAGTGTGGGCTGAAGCGCCTCTTCTTGTTTTGAATCGACCTAACCTATTATAGTTTAGCTTGTGGATTTCTCTGGCAGGTCCAAGTCCTTATCTGTAGCTTGGTAGTGTGGGTGGAGTGTGTGTGTGTTGTGTCAGTGCTAAAATGCTATTATGAATTGTCGGATGAATCCACAGCACAGCTGATGAACTAAATATGATGTCCTGTCTGCTACCAAAAAGAAGGTGGGGTTACCACAGTCAAGCCCCTCCCCTCGGGGGTCTTAGTTTATATTTGATCACTTCATAATGAGAATGTTTTTATGGGAAACTAGCTGTTTTCAGCCCCCTCCCCCCACATAGACACACAAACATACACACACACACTTTGTTTTAGTTTGATCAAATTTCCAAACTGAATTAACTCAATTCCAACTTGATACAAATATATTAAAGTCATACAATTGATATGAAAACACAGGTTTGTCTGCATCAGACACAGGTGGGGCATACTATCTGGCCTCGCATGTCCTTGGCCCATGCTTACCCAGAGAGCAACTGAGGTAACATCCTGTAGTTAATAATAGACACTCACAGCATGTGATCCAAACCACTCCAGATCCATCTCTCCCTGGGCCACTGACACTGAGATCTGTCTAGACTTTAGATTTTTTAAACCAGAGAATTCCCATTTAACTTGAGATGTGAAACTGCCTATGGCTGACCCTACTTAGAATGTACCTCTTGGTGTTCATCTTGCCTTCTGGAAATGTCAGCTTCTTTTACACTTTCAATAAAGAAATCCCACCTACATTACTACATGCCTAAAGCAAGACATTTGAACAATTCAGCATAAAGATACAAACTTTCCACACAATGAAGTGTTCTGTCAGACTGAAGATGGATAGGCCTGTTTCGTAATGTCTCAGGAGGACATAGTCTAATCAATGTTGTTGTGTCACTCCATCCTGCGCTTGACTGACTCAGCACCTCACTATACAAATGTGTATTGTTACAGTTCAAACTAATAGTCTAGGAATTGATTTTTGCTTGCAGTTCATGTTTTGTCTGTGCTTGTTTGACCACTGACCACAGGGTGTAAACTAAGCAGAATGACTGACCGCAGTGCTTTTGAGATAGTAGAGAGTTACAGAATGGCATTTAGGGTTGAGTGTGGAAAGGCAGAGTAATTAGTAAACAATATATTTCCAATGTTATCTTTCACTCAATTCCTATCTAAGTGGAGATACTGATGGGCCTCATGTAAAGGAAGTTCAAATGTAGCATTGGCTAGCTGGAAGGGAACAGATGAATAATGTATCCTTTAACATGAGAAAATCAGGAAGTGTCTAGATCCCACTGTGAGGACCACTTATGTTCCTGTCTCGCCACGCTGTGGGTGGGTCGTGTGTACACCATCTGACCCGTGTTTTATGGGTGTGAAACACTGTTTGTTCCCGGAATGGGATAACCCCAGCTGATATTGTATGGTGTAGCAGTGAAAGTAGAGTTCTCTACTCGTCTTGTGAGGTCTTTTTACAGTATCGTTTCCCTTTTTATAACGTGGGTATTCGAGCGTGTGTTTACTTTGTACGTGTGCGTGCAGGCTGTGCATGGTGCTAGCCATGGTGCTGAATTGCTTTAAGGGCGCCACTTCAACTTTAGTTTCTTTCTTCCTATTCCTTAAATTTACTTTGATTGAAGCAACACTTCTAACATTTCTATTTTAAAATGTCGGTACTACAATTCAGTTAGATTATCACTCATGGAAACCTTACAACGGTCAAGGAAGAAAACTGTAATTTTGCATTACACATTACGCTACATATTAAATCATATAGCTCTTTGTATGTATTTTGGGGTCTCACTAATTAACTTACAAAGCAGGTGGTTGTAACACGCATTCAGAATAGGCGTATATGTCGAAGTGATCCGGTGATTGGGTAATTAAAACGAACACCGACCAATACTGATCAATATTTAGAATTAAATTGAAGGTCCTCAAAGAGTTGCTAAACACAAATCTTTGGAGTAGGCTATGTCTAATGCGGCTCCAGACGAGTTACGTACCTGGACCATCAGTCTAGGTTGAGTATACTACCTGTGAAAACCATAGCTGAAAACACACGAAACAACGTCGGATGACGCAGACTTTGCACTGGCAGCCTGTGGCCTGTCAGGGGTTAATTGTATCAGACCCAATAACAAACAGGGCAATATGGCGGACAGAAGTAGATTTCAAGTTTGTTCATGGAATACTTGCCATGTTAAAGTATTATACTTTTCAAGACACATCCTGTCCTTCGTTTAATATTAACACGCCATTCAGATTTAATATTACTGCCACTTTATCAAAATTCAGAAGACGCTACAATAAATTTGATGTGCACTTATTTTCCACATATTGCTTTTCAAAATGGCCCGGCAAGTCAGCATGGAACAAAAGCCTTTCCGAACGTGCAGGCCACGGTGAGTAAAAAAAAAAAGGTTTTAGGCGTCGGTTAACTTTCTTCATATAAGCTACTTGAACTATCAGCCAAACAAAGTTTGAAATAGTTAATAAACAGGCTTTCTTTTAAAACTAAATCCAACGATCAATAACTGACAAACAACACTTCTAGGACAACTATTCATAAACAATCGCTTTGGCCTATCTCATCTAAATTACAAGAATATACTTGGCCTACACAAACTCAGATCAAGCACTCCACTTCTTTTCAATATTTGAAGATATAATGAGAACGAAGGAGGGTTCATAAAGGACACGTCAGGAGTTTTTTGGAGGATTAGTTTTCCCCTTAATTTTCCTTTGCTTGCTTTAGCAGGGTCTGAAGTTATTTCTGTACACATGTGCTTGACTATGCTGTCTAGAACAAGGGGCTGGACAAGGCCTTATATGTGAAACATTGTCTAGAAAGGATGAAAATAGCATGAGGTACCTTAATTGTAGATCAAGAGAAATCCCAAACATGAAACGAAAGTGAAACTGACTGAGAGTTCTGTGTTCATACTTCCCAAACTGTAATGATCCTGTTCCTCCTTCATCTTGAGAAGAGTGAGACATGTACTGTGAGAGTAAGAGTAAACGTGTTTTATGTTTCTTCTAGTCTGGGGTATTCTAGTGTGCTCAGTTGTGTGTGATTGTTATCACTTTGATATTTACAAGTAAACCTCAGGTGACTCTTGCAGAGATTAAATAGATTCATGAACTGGTTTGTAAAATAACAAGAGTGTTTACACCTCTGTTGGGGATCTGCCTGTCCTTCTCCCTCTCTCTCTTGCTGTCCCTCATTCTCATTTCACACATTAAGTAAATCCCTCAGACCCGGATTACAGAGTCCCAGAGATTAGGATTGACGCCCACAACATGTTGCATAGTTTGTGCATAGGATCCCTTGGCTACCGTTCACTCCACTGTGTCTCCTGGCTCTCTCTCTCACCTTCCTTAGGGACAGCCCTTTGGATTGCCCCAAGAGAACTCCAGCTGAACAAAGAACTGCAGAAAGGAGAGATAATGGAATTGTGTGAATCCTGGCCCCTTAAAAAATGCTGGCGCACCTTTCTGTTGTCTAAGATGGAGACGTATTGAAGAAAGCAACCATTGACAGATTTTCTGCTGTGTGAGGGAAGCAGCGTTATTGACAATCTGTTGATGTCATTTGGATTGAATTTTTTTACCTTTTTTATTTCGGTCAAAGTAAAGATTGCAGTCTCTGATCTGTTTGAGAGAAAGCTCATAAAATCAACTGTCAGCAAGGATTGTGATTGCCAAGAATTGACAAAACCAAGAAAACACTGAGAGCCACATATTGAGACACTACAGAAAACAGGCACAACAATCGACAAATGCTTTCTCGCTCTTTTTGGACCTCGAGTGAACGGTTTAGATGACCTCATTTCACTGGCAACATCTCTACCAGCCGAAAAGTCTCAAACCTAGCATCTAGTCAAGAACAGTCCAAAATTGAGGTTGGAAGTCCATATTTGTTCTTAGCTTTAGGAGAGCATAACTGTGAGATCCCTCCTGCATGAGTTCTGCTGTGATGAGCGTCCACTTGTCCCCGAGCCCTGTGAGCTCAGCGCTGATGTGCCTGCCCGGCGCTGGCTCCACGCGTGACAGGCCCCGCCCTGGGGCCAGGAGGAGGACGGCTGCAGCAGCCAAGGGTGCGAGCCCCAGCTTGGTGAGGAGAGTGGAAGAGAAAGAGAAGTTGCTGTGTAAGAGCCTGCCACGGGCCTCCTCCTCTCGTCTGGTCGAGGAGTTCTTCTGGAGAGAAAGAAGCATGTTTGCCTCCTCCAGATCGAGTCTGGGGTTCATGGGTAAGCGTGGGGCTTCATGGAGGTTGATGGCTGGTTGGCGACCAATGCCGGATAGAATTCGTAGTGTAGCTGTAGAATGTTGTTGTGGGTTGTGTCATGTCATCAGAATGTAATAGATTGATGCTGACTATTGTGGATTTGTTATTGCTGCATGTTTGGTGTGTGTCGTAGGAGCACAGGACTACTAACTGTACCAGAGTAGCCTCCTTAGTGGCTTTACTAGTTTTGCACCTTTTTCTTCAGTTACGTCTAAAATACACCTTTGTGACTAAGATGCCTGTTTGTGTGTGTGTGTGTGTGTGCACGCACCAAAAAGATAGACATATGGACTCCAGACAATCCCCTTGAGCTTAACCTAGTGCCCTGACGGAGCAAGAGGGAGTGGAGCCGTCTGACTCCGCCCTCCTAAGGCAAGGCTCTCCTGGCCCACTTTTCCCCCAGACTGCACTCCAACTGGGACGACAGATGACGAGGTCATCACCTTGGTTACACCTGCCTGCCATTGGTGCAGGTTGCCCAGTGAAGGATATTAGGTCTGACCCCTAGCTTGACTCACGTCATCCTCAGCTGTTTGGGCTAACCCCCAGACCCTCTTCTCAGACGTCTTTTCCTCCCTTATGAACCAGCATGGCAGCTGTGTTGACCAGCGTCATTTTCATACCGTCCAAAGACCTTGTTAACAATGTAGGTCGTCTCAATGCTGGAATCGCTTCCACATACCATCATTGTAACTAGGTCAGGAAATGAACTAGGCTGGAGTAATGCCACCAATAATTGTAGCCTCTCAATGAAATTACTTTGATTAAGTTTCTTTTTTTAGACTTTTTAGTCTGTCTTTAGTTGGTCAAAAATTAGATTAGGTTCCCAGTAGCTCACCTGGATTAATTAGGGTCAAATAAATAAACCACTTGATCCAATCAGATGTAATCTTGATTCCTGTAGGGATTTCCCTCTCTGATACTTAGTTTTCCTGTTGTATCAGTTTGATCCTCCTGCCCCATACTCACAACAATCCAACCTGCAGAGATCCTGAACCCTGATGTGTGGCTGACACATGTTGACCTGCTCAGTGTATCAGTGTTTCCTTACTGACAATCAGTTTGCAATATTATGCATAAATATTCCTTATGTTTAGTCTGTTGCATGTTTTCCTCATATGTTGGTCAGTATACATTTGAAGCTACGGTAGAAGCGCCCATATGTTCATTTCTTTTCTTCTCCATTCTGGGCTTCAGCTTTATATCTTCACATCCTTTAACCCCGACAGTGTTTCTATGGTAACCAACCCGAACCCGGTAGAAAGTTTGGAGTGGCCAGCACTCTCTTTCACGCTTTCTCTCTTTCACGCTTTCTCCCTTAAAAATATATATTGGTGCGTGGTAGTCTTGTTAAACCTTTGTCTGTAGTGTCCAGTGCCTCCTTTAAAAGTTTCCAGTGAGCTGTGGGGAAGTGGGTCAAACTGTGAAACTAAAATGTTGTCTTCAGTTTGTGCCTGTATTATGCAGTGTCTCAGTGAATAATGTATAAGGGATGTGGATGTGCTGCACATGGCCTGTGTGACTCCAGTTACAGCTGCATGTGGACATGCCAGACCTCTGGAGGACTTGTCCACGTTTTAGTCTTCATACATCTTTGCAAGCATCGGCTATCTGTGAGAATGTCCACGTTATAGATGTTGTTTTCCATCTCAAACTCAAAGGATACCAAAAGAGAGAGAGGTGAAGCAGAGTCCTCCACTTACTGTACACTCACTCATACTGTACAGTACACACACACACACAATAGTTTATAGTCACCTTGCGTGGCTTTACACGCTAACAGCTCCCACACATCCAGTCCACACCACCTGTGTGCTGCTCCCTCGTGTTCCTAGTTAGGGCTGACAAGAGAGGAGGCTCAGAAGGGAGGGTGGAGCTGGGCTTGGGTTCCCAGTTAGGAGTAGCAGATGTTAGCCTTGGCTGGAGACTTCCTGAAGGGCTGCAAGGAGCCCACCCCTGCTTCCCTCCCTGCTTCCCTCCCTGCTTCCCTCCGTGCTTCCCTCCCTGCTTCCCTCCCTGCTTCCCTCCCTGCTTCCCTCCCTGCTTCCCTCCCTGCCTCCCTCCCTGCCTCCCTGCCTCCTTGTCTGCCTCACTCCCTCTCTGCTTCCCTCCCTGCCTCCCTGCCTGCCTCATTAAATTGAAGTGTAACTGTGATGGTTCCCGGTTGGAAAACTAAGAAGGCAGACCCACAGTTTGGTTTTCAGAGCAGTTTGGGGAATAGGGAAGAGAATCTCTCAATTATTGAGGCCTTAGTGTTAATGTGAATTGGAACGTGTGTCTAAGTGGGTGTGTTTGTTTCACTGCCTGGTGTGGCCAGGGGTGGGTCATCATTTTGCTTGACTGTAGTGCATCTGCACAGTGGTCTGCTTTTAACAATGTGCATTCATGTGTGCGTGTTTGCAGGCTGTGTGGTTTAGGGTGTGGTATCGATCAGGTTAGAGTGTGAGTGTCTCTGCCTGGTTGTTTCTGGGTGAGTGCCAAGGTAACAGACAGGTCAAATACCATGTCAATAGAAATCCGCTCTCGGCGTTACACAGATTTCATTGACATTGTCTGCTGTCTGAGTTATGAAATGTTAAGAACTGCACAATTCATCATTGTCTTTTATTTCTGCATGGCAGTGTTGTATTTATTAGATTAAGGAATAGACTATTCAGTGTTCAAAAACACTGAATAGACTATTCAAAAAAAGGTTGTCCTCGTTTGATGGTTCAGAAGCAGCATCATCAGCTGAAGAACTATCGCTACATTGTACATTCTTGTGTAGAAAGTCATGTTTAGTCAAATAAAAAGATAGGCTATCTGTTTTCAACCAGCAGACTGTAGTCATAAACGACACAGGAATGTACTCACATTAGGCCTGGTCACATTCAACATGCCTCAAGAAGATGGACCACAGGAAAGTTGGCCTCATTCTGTTAACAGATTATCTGTAGGGTGCTTGTTCTACTTCCAGCTCACGTGGGTAGAACAGGACTGTTTCACTTTCTAGGGAAGGTAAGAGAAAAATGACAGTTTTTAGCATTACATGGGTCTAGCCTTCCTATTTGGTGGAACTGCATATAAAATTGACCCCGACAGTTTGGGATTGAACTACATTAGCCAGCACCTTGGGGCCTTTTGTCCCAACCACCCCAGAAAGCCCAGTCAATGGACAATTAAACCAGTCCATCATTGGAATGCCTGTGGTACTTACAGTTGATACTAGTTTGTGTCAGAACGGTTATCCATCTTTATTGTAAGCAACTCTAATTGGAAGTAATAACAAAAATACCAACTACTTTAAATGTTATAGTCAGAATTTTTTATTTTGGGTTCAACAAATGTTATAGTTGGTGACAGATGTCTACCAGCTACTAAGATAATGTGGTGTGATGATGTAGAAGCCAGCTCAGGGTGAGATACTGTAGAAGAACAACAACAGCAGCTACATATGTACACCATTTGCTGGACTATTTGAGCGAAAGATGTCGAAGAGACACCCAAATATAGTGTCCCACTCAGTGTCTGACTGAATCCCAGACAGCATTTTAGTACTTTTCATTAAATGGAGTGTCTTTTTTTTTACAGCAAACCACTTCCATCTTCAAATGGGTTGGGTGTTGGTCCCTTTATAGAAATGCGGTTCAACATTGACCTGTGAACAAACAAAATGGATTCTGGCATCTAACAATACTCATGGTCCATGTTTTATTGATTTGAATGTCTTTCCCCTTCAACACACTGATATAGTGGTCTTGTTAGAGAGACTTTTGTGAAGAACTGGCTTCAGCCTGTTCTCTGCCAAGTGAAACTCGGTGGGATGTGACAGCCATGTCCAATGCATGTCTGTGAACTGGACTGTGTGCGTGGTAAATAACTGTTCATTGTAGAAGCTCCAGAATGGAACCCAGATGGTTGTTAAGAACACACGCGTGGTGGATCAACACTCTCATACACAAGCACAACACAGATCAAGATGTGTGCACATAACACACACACACTGACTTCTGCTCAAATGCAAAGCAACATGTGCATACACCACACGAACCGTGGACAGATAATCCCTAATAAACCATCGTTCTCTCTCTCACACACACACACACATCAATAAGTCAATGTGCAGCCATCTGTAAATGTCTGTCTATCTCTCCTTGTCTCCAGTGGAGAAATGCATGAGTTCCATGCAGACAGGGACCCAGATGGTGAAGCTCCGCGGTGGCTCCAAGGGGCTGGTGCGCTTCTTCTACCTGGACGAACACAAGTCCTGCATCCGCTGGCGGCCATCCCGCAAGAACGAGAAGGCCAAGAGTGAGTCCTCTGTGCTTGCACACACACACACACTCGTACGCACACAAATACATGTACACTCATTGTGGCACAACGTCTTAACTAAATTTCAAGTGAAAGTTTTTATTTTGTTGAGAATAAGGGTGAAGTTTGTTTCAACTTGTATAGCTGGCCTCTCTTTCAGTCCTGTATCTTTGTCCGCCATCACTCCTGTGTCTTTGTCCGCCATCACTCCTGTGTCTTTGTCCTCCATCGCTCCTGTGTCTTTGTCCTCCATCACTCCTGTGTCTTTGGCTCTGTGCCTCACTCAGACTTAATACGCTTTATGAGTGGCCTCAATTATTCATCAGCTTTAACGTGGCCAACCAGCGACACATGATTCGGCACAGACGCCGCACAAGTAGAGTCACGTACACACTCAGAGGCACTTACACAATCTGACACATCCATCCTCCTCAGCATGCAGTACTGGCCTAGGTTTGAGTGAAACCTGACATAACCACACTTGTTCTGTTTGTGTCAAAGAGCAGACTGGTGAGTGGCTAGCTGAGCCAATGAGACTGAGCCTGATGACCCAGACTCTGGATTGCATACATTCAAATCCCTCTTTTTATCCAACTTCCCATATTACTTTTATCATCATGCATTTTCTATCAGCCCAAAGCTTGTCAAATGATTTGACTTGAGCACAAACAGGCCAAGAATGGCCACACTAGGAGATATTGTACTGGTGAGTCTCCACATACAGTATTATGTATAAAAAACTTCTCAAAAAGACAAGCACCAAATGGAAGCACCACATGGAACGGACAGGCATCTCTAATCGGGCTTATTTAACTCTCTCAGTAGCTTGAGGTTACAACACCTGTGGTGAATAATGTGTCCTCCTGCATTAGTTATGATTGGACCTGGTCCATGGACACGTTCACACTGAGGTGAGAGCGCAGCACACTACACCACCACACACACCGCAGCATGGGTTATTCAGTGGCTGGGCACAACCTTTGACATCCAGCCGAGTGTGTGTTGACATTGTTCATTTAAGTAGGTTTCATTTTCCCATTCATCCAGGTAAAATGAGATGAAATGCATACTGTGTGTGTGTGTGTGTGAGAGAGAGAGATCCATGCATTTTTCTATTTCTGTGGAACTTGTTTCATGTGAGCTGATTCAAATGAGAGTGCGTTTGCACAATGCATTGGGATTAAGGGTTATTGTGAGTGTGTGTGTGTGTGTGTGTGAGTGTGTGTGTATGTGTGTGTGTGTGTATGGACATGACTCATTTCATCTCTGTGATTCTAAAGATGAACAGCTGCTCTTCCCTGCAGGTGCATGTTTGAGTGTGTGTCTCAGTTAGGTACGCTCTGTGCATTGAACTGAGTCTGCCCTTAACTGGGAGACCATATGGCCTCTGAGAGGCTGGTGAGGTTAAGAAGTCTCTCTCTCTCACATACACACACACACACACGTCTTGGTCACAGGTAATCCATCGGTGAGTGTGTTCTTTGTCCTTGGTTGTAAAGGTTCTGATCCAATATGATGGTACTCTCAGCTTCTTTGTGTGAGAGCCATGACACATGAATGTACATTGTTATAGCCAGGCCATTAGTATTTTACTGTGCACATGTGACACATTGAGGGGGAATGCTATAACGCAAACTGGCCACAGAGGAAAGTGGAAATCCCATTATTTTCTCCGTCTGTTCCCATCCCAAACCAAGCTAAATGTTAATGAATGACTCGAAGGCAATCTCTTCCTGTAAAATGTCATTACCGTCCTGTAAGTGTTTCATCTTAATAGCGAACCTCTTTGGGCATACTCATTTGTCGAATGGAAGTTCATTTAGTTTCTGCTGTATCGCAGTGCCTGAACTCATAATTAAGACTTCCAAGTTAAGCTTCGACATATGTTGCCAGGACTATTTAACCACTGTTGTTTAAAACTCGTTACATCAAAAGTGGGCAAAACTTTTAATCCAGTGGAATTAAGTGAAATGTATCCAAGGATAACTTGGGATTTGCTTCCTTAAGTGAGTTTCCTCCTTCTCATCTTAGTTTTGATTATTTAGAAACAGTTCCTGATTCTCCAACATACTCAAATACCAATTTGCGTTTCAATGTCAGCGTGACAGTAAGGATCAGTGACCTCTCATTTCATCTTTCTAGAAAATAACTGCTTCTCATCCCTTCCTCTCCTTATTACACCCCCTGTCCGCCTTTCCTTCCTCCAGTCTCCATCGACTCCATCCGGGAGGTGTGTGAGGGCAAGCAGTCGGAGATCTTCCAGCGCTACTCCGAGGGCAGCTTCGACCCCAACTGCTGCTTCAGCCTGTACTACGGCGAGCACATGGAGTCCCTGGACCTGGTGTCCAGCACGGGGGAGGAGGCCCGCACCTGGATCACCGGCCTCAAGTACCTGATGGCGGGCATCAGCGACGAGGACAGTTTGGCCAAGAGGCAGCGCACACGCGACCAATATCCTTCACCTGCGAGGGGAGGGGGGGCTGCTGGGGTTGGTGCAGGCTGGGTGCGAGGGGAGGGGGGGCTGCTGGGTTTGGTGCAGGCTGGGTGCGAGGAGAGGGGGGGGGGGGATCGGGTCTGTTGGCGGACATTATGCACACATATGGGTGCTTCAAATATGTGTGTATAATGTGTAAATGTGATACGTGTTCTCTCATACACCCAGCTACTTTACTGAGTTCGACAATGCACATGCCCATTTTTCTCGTGTCCTTGTAGACTTCTACACAGGAACTCACTGTTTCGTTTCTCACACATACACACAGGAAATTTGCATGTGCACACACAGACACACACACACACACACAGCTCCCTGCTGCTCAGCCAAACCAGTAAAGCTGATGGAATGATGAAAGGAGGGCAAGCGAAGCTGTCAAAAGTTCCCATCATATCTTGAGTCACATGGTCACAAACACAGGCAGACGCATCCATCTAATATTAGACTCTCTGCCAGGAAGCTGGGGCTGTGCTAAACATCAATGGATATTGTGATTTTTCCAAGGGAATCCCATTGTCTTAAAGGAAGGCTGCAGTGTTTAATTGTGCGCAATTTACCATTTATGCTGTAAGATGGTTGACACCCATATCAGTATCCATCTGGATTCCCTGAGACTGTGGGATGACTATTCACTGAAGCTCCATTGTATGAATAGACCTACACACAAGCAACATGCAGGGATGCTGAAGGAGCAGCTCTGAAGTACAAAGTGTGACAGCTCCATTTGGGCGTGAACACGATCAGGTCTTAGCGCAGGGCATGAGCCAAACCTCCCATGCGGGGGGGGTGGGGGGTGTTCTCCAGGAAGAACCATTGACGGTGTGGACAGTCAGTGGGGCACGGGCGGCCCCTCCATGTCTCCTATTGGTCCTTAGCGTGCGCGCGGCGCCACGTGGCTGAAGCAGACGTTCACGGAGGCGGATAAGAACGGCGACGGCAGCCTCAGCATCAGCGAGGTGCTGCAGCTCCTCCACAAGCTCAATGTCAACCTGCCCCGGCAGAGGGTCAAGCAGATGTTCAAGGTACGCACGTCCCCACACCCTCCAGCGCTTGACATGTGCTACCTTCCTACATTGGGCAATGTTGATGCCAGGGAATGTTGCTGCCAGGGAATGTTGCTGCGGTATCATTTCTCTTAAAGTAGGAGTGAACACAAACACACTCAGCATGCCCCCTTACACACACACACACACACACTTCTACATACACTCTCAATGAATGACTTGATGATGAAGGCTGCTGGTGGTGTTGAGTGAGGGATGGCGAGACAGGTGTGAAAGATAGACAGAGAGAGGAGGAGGGAGGTGGGGAAGCTCAGGGAAAGGAGTGACAGCAGGGCTTATTAGTGGCCTTTTACCACGGAGTGTGTGTGTGTGTGTCTGTACATGTACAGCACAGTTGGTGTGGTAGGGGGACTCTATTTGGTTTGTTCCTATGTGTTTGTGACTGTTGGCTGTAAGATGAAGGGGTGAAATGTTTCATGTAGGATATCATTTTAGTTGTATGTGATGCAAAAAAGCCCTTGAAAAAGTATGAACATTGTTGTCTACCTCAGCTACATATGTTTGTTAGTTGCTGTAAGAACCTATTCAAGTTCAAGTTCAAGTCTTTTATTTGTCAGATGCACAGAACAACACAAGGTCAAACTGGGCACTGAAATTCTTAAGACAAGACAACGCAAGCACCTGACATAACATAACATATAAGTACACGGAACAAATTTACATCTATGCTGAGCTTAGATAAGTGAACATCCTGAATATACAGATAGCAATAAATAAACGACTATACTAACCCTAACACTAAAACTTCTAAAATTACAGATAACAATAAATAGTACACTATACTAACCCTAATGCACAAAAAAACAAAAAAAAACTGTTTCAACCCTATAACCTATCTAACCTTAGTGAAGTACAGTGCAATAGTGCAAATTTGCAGATCAGTGACTATGTCAATGACCAAACAGGAGCCTGGTGGCGAGGTACAGTGAGGTACAGTAGTGCAATGTTACTGAAAGAGCAACCAGTAGCTGAAAGTGACAGTGTATAAGTGACTAGTACAATTCAGCTACAGCAAACTGTGAAATGGCTATTCTCACCAAAAGTATAAATTAAAATGTTAATGACTTTCATAACTTAATTCCCTGAATCACTAAAACTTCCCAGAACAAAATACTACATATTACAAGACCTTGACCTCTTCTAAAGCTGATGTGAAGTCAGTACTGGAGGAATATGTAATGACTAATTGGGTTAAACAAAGTTTAAGTTAATTTCGTTTTTCAACCATCGGTTTTGAATGGTTCTCCGTTGACTTTGTGCAGGCAGAGGGCCCTGTTAATGCTGGTGCTGTTAGCTCTGCTAGCTTCTCCTCAGACCTTCAGTAAGCTTGACATCCTGTGGAGGGGTCACCCATATGGTGCTGCAGGGCCACAGATGGCCTCTGGTGCAATACACTGGAAACACACCAGAGACCAATTTGTATGTGTGCGTGTGTGTTTACATGGTTGGTGGTGAACTGCTTAAACACTCATGTTGGACTTGTGTTGGACTTGGGATGCTTCCCAGTGGGAGAACATTATCAAGTGTCAACATTAGGGGACCTGCCTCTTATGTACACTACGTGGATGGAACAGAGCAGTGGACTCTCATTCATGTTCTGTGTTGTTGATATTCATGACTTAATATTATTTGTTGGGCCACATTAGATCCTGGTGTTTCACTCAGAAGGTAGTAAACTGAAGAAACGGGATTCCAGTTCCTTATAAAACACCCTGGAACCTTTCAAAGGCTATGTAGCCAAGTGTAACACAGGAAGCCAAAGCCATGTCGTATCGGATCCCTCAGAGATAGACTTTCCTTCAGAGAGCTTACTCGGGGCTTGAGAGGCGAGGTACATATGCGTTAGCAGTGCATCGGATGCAGCACTATTTTTCCGGTCTGTTGACTGTACTAGCCAGAGGTCTGTCCCGAGCTTACCAAGGGCCTCTCAAGAAGAACTGCTCAATGATTTATCACTGCTAAAAAGTGCCAGAGACCGGAAGGAGAGGCAATGGAGGAGCAAAGTGAGGAATTCATTCATATTAACCACACAGCTAAAACAGAGCATTGTGTGCAAACATCTCCAGCGCCTGTACCCCTCACATAATAAATAGGGAGGGAATGAGACAGATTCGTATTTTCGTTTGGTTTCTGAAAGCGGCATCTCCCTGGGCTTCTGTTCCACGTTAGCATCCATATCCTCTGTAACGGGGGCCTGTTCCCTGTTTGGTCGAGGCAAACTGTAAGCAAGAGACAACTGTGGTTATTTGAACATTCTAGTGTCGTACATACGATGTTTATATCTTTCGACATTGTCATCTGGAACAATTTTGTTCAGTGGAAGTTCTGTAAAAGCTTTTGTGAAAAGTGAGTCATACCGTTCAGCCGTAAGCGTCTGTGCTTGTCACTTGTATCACAACGTCCCCCATGCACTACAGTATAGTCACACTGAGGAACAAGTGTCCTTTCCACCGCGCGAGAGCCATAATCAGTCCCGGGTGGTGAAGAGTGTGTCTTGTCTCTCTGTGTGTATTGGTGTGAGTATACATGCGTCAGCCTCGCTCAGGATCTGGCACGGCGTGAGAACTGGCAGGTTAACTGTCTGTGCGTGAGAGTGTATGTGAGCGCCACATATGCATGCGTGTGTCCCGCTCCGGGGCCGACCTCCCACCCTCACCCACGTCATCCCTCTGCAGTCTGCTGCCGCTGCAAGCGAGGCCTGACATATGGAGCTGCTCGTAGAGCAGACAGCCATCTATGACCCACTGAGGGCTACAGGATCTGCCGCTGCCCTGCTGATTAGCTCGGCTAATCTCTCTGTTGACAAATACATACATAATATTAAATACAATTTCCATATTGGCCTATATTAACTTGTAATTCAAGTCTCGATTTCTGTTTGCGTTTTGGCCTGTTGAAACTAACTGCCACCTTAAGCATAGTGCACGAGTCACGAAAATAGTTCTGGTGCTGCTCCTTAGATATCGTGTCCTTTTTGTGTTCAGTGGAGAGAGCTATGAGGTGAGCTGTCCTTGTGGGTTCTTCCAGGAGGCAGACACTGATGACAACCAGGGCACACTGGACTTTGAGGAGTTCTGCTCCTTCTACAAGATGATGTCCACACGGAGGGACCTGTACCTGCTCATGCTCACCTACAGCAGCCACAAAGACCACCTGGACACCTCCGACCTGGCCCGCTTCCTGGAGCTGGAGCAGAAGGTACACCGTCACACACACATGCATGCACACACACAGACACACGCATGCACACACACAGAAACCAATATGTGTACAAATGTGATGACACGCATGCATACGTTGTACATGTACCAACCAAATGACCTCCCTATGCACTGTTAGAGCATGTCTTCTCAGTGACAACTTTCTTCTCCAGTCTGTTTCCAACTGTCATGAATTGCGGAGATTCATGATTACGCAGAAAGCCTAGCAGGTTACTGTGCGTTTCTTGAGATGCAGTAAAAAGCTTATAGCACCTTATAGTGCTGTTCCAGTATCCTCTTGACTTGTAAATGAAAATCATTCTTCACAGGACTGATTCACAGTCCTTCACAGGACTGATTCGCCTTTCAGAAGACCCTCCATTCACTCAATCTTGTTATAATGCTTTTTAACAGAAAATGCCCCAGTCATCAAACCCTTGAGTTCCACTGCTGAATATTGAACGCTAAGCAAATCAATACCTAATACCCCTGTTTCGGCAAGTTCCAGAAGTTTTTTGCTGACTCCAAACCCAGTATACTCTAGTACCCAAATTAAAATGAATCTTCCAGAAGGAGTGTCTCGTTAGGCATTGCTCATGGTGTCAGACAGACCTCTAATAGATTGACCATGGGTGCCTTAAGTAAAGCTTAATAGCCGTGAGTAAATGCAGACACAGGGGCCCCAACGTGGCTTGTCAAATTAGCACCACCACTTCAAATGAATTTCTAACCGCTTTGGAATAAAATGTGGGCGCTGGTCTAATGGTTTACTGCGAGGACACCAAAGTAATGAAAGCCTCGGCTTCTTTTAAAAACACTGGAATGCACTTAGCACTGAAATGTACATAACTGAAACGAAATGTTCTCTGTTTTGGAGACAGTTACTGTCAGCTTGTTTCAGAGGGTGTATTTTCTCTAATTGTTGTAAGCGTTTCATTGGCAATGCAAATGTGATACTAACTCCCACATCGTGGTGTTTTGCAAGGTGATGCCAAGAGGCCGCAGAGTTGACGGCTGCTATCATAGACTCAGTGTCTCTTACCATCAGTTTACTGCCTTTTGAAGTTAGGATTTTCTGGGTCTACCTAACCTTTCAAAAATACACATTATTTGCTCAGACCATGATAATAAAAATGTCTCAAAACTCAAGCAGAACATAATGTGCTTTTAGCAATATTTAACCCCTACCACTAAAAGACTAAGCCTATGATAAGGTACCACAATTGGGGCAAGTTGGACGTCATAAAGTAGTGGAAAGTCCGGCCAGCTTCTGAAAATGACCAGGGGAAAGTGTCATAACAGATAGTAGAATTAGTATTTTGCCAGCTTTTTGTGTCCAAAACACTGTCTCCACCCATTAAGTAGACCAAGCTACTTAGCCAAAGTCTAGCTGTCTCCCAGGGCTAAGCTTTCACATAGTGAGCCAGTATTGGGAAACCTGGCCCTCTACCCTCTCCTCCCCACCCAAACGGCATCCACTGACGATGATTGACATAGATGGGAATCTGATCGACCAATGATCCGGTTTAAAAAGCCAGCTGTCCAGGAGACAAGCGGATTCCACTGCAGGGATGGGAACAGAACTAGTCTGTGAGGAAGCTCCCTAATTGGTTTAGGGCTGCTTGAACTGCGCCAAACAACTCAGTGTAGTTGTTTTTTCTTGGGGGGATTATTCTCATGGGGAATGGACTGTATGTTTTTGTAATTGATCTCTTGTGTTTTCTCTCATTCCTAGATGACCAAGGTGACCAAAGACCATTGTCTTGAGATTGTGAACAAATTTGAGCCTTGCTCTGAGAACCAGAAGCAGGGGGTTCTGGGTATTGATGGTAAGCACTCTTTTTGGACCTTAACTATGTTCCTTATTGGTCACAACTATTGAAGGGATCTGCAATTGGGCTTTCATCCAAAAAATCCTACCTAGTTCATCTGTGTATAATGTATTAAAATATTCCTAAAAAATTCATATGGTTGAGAAGTATGGAAATCCATAACAGATTTTTAGCCGATGCCCTAAACCATGTATTGCACTCTGCTGAATACATTATCTGGTCCTGGATATTATCTAAACTCATTCAACTTCTTAAGGCATTCTGTGTCTCTTTTAAAACAGTTTTTCTATTCAACATCAAATCTCTTTCTACTTTTAAAATGGCTACTACAGTATACATGGTGTTGGCCATATTTATCTCTGTATGTTGTTAACCCCTATTTCATGCAATTGCATTTATGCTATCATGGTTCACAATATCACCGCTAAACTTTGAACTTGTGAAAGTGAAAGCTTGAGGCTATAGTCTGTCTCCTTCCTCAGGTTTCACCAACTACATGCGCAGTCCTGCTGGGGACATCTTCAACCCAGAACACTACGAGGTGAACCAGGACATGACTCAGCCTCTGTGGAGCTACTTCATCGCTTCCTCCCACAACACCTACCTGATGGGAGACCAGCTCATGTCCCAGTCCAGGGTGGACATGTACGCCTGGGTGCTGCAGGCCGGCTGCCGCTGCGTGGAAGGTCTGGCACTGCACACACACACACACACGCACACACACACACACACACACACACACAGAGCTTCATCTCATGGTGCTCCTGTCTGCCTGTCTCATTCCCTCTCCACAGTGGACTGCTGGGATGGACAGGATGGAGAGCCTATCGTTCACCACGGCTACACCCTCACCTCCAAGATTTTGTTTAAGGACGTTATTGAGACCATCAACAAGTACGCCTTCGTGAAAAACGAGTAAGTGGATAAAAAAGAATCAGCACATTGTCCCCAAACCGCATTCTACTCCAGCTTCAAGGTTTATAGATTCCAACTCGTCCACGGAAAAAGCACAGGGAAAGAAAAAAAAATTCACAGAAGGTGCTTTTATGACATATAGCAAATTAGGTTGAGGTGCCCTGTCATTTTGTATTATGGTGCTCTTAAAAGAAGACAGAATCATTTTAAACCCATGAGATCAGAGAGAATGAGGCTTGGGATTCTATTTCATCCTGGATGGTGTTTTAATGTTCATGAGTTTGATGGGAATAATCATGTGAATGCTACTGGTGCATCATAGCAGCCCTCCCAATATCCTAGATGTGGAAAGCCTCCATATATCATCAAAATGTACTGTAGAAAATGTTTAACATTTGCAGAGGCAGAGGGTGCTTTTCCAACAGATGTTTTCTGTATTTCTGCCATAAAAGCCCAATAATCCATAGTCCCATTAACGGTCTTAAGACTTTTTGGGACTTTCAATTTCTACTTTATTTATTTAGCAATTTATTAAACTAGACATTAGATTCCCTGTTTTCAGTGTGGTGGATATCCTCCTGGATGCTACTCCAGAGTCACCATCATCCATACTTTAGCAAGTGTGCCCTACGTCACAGTCATACAGTGTGATTTTCAGTCATGTGTATCAGTGTGACATATATGTCATGGTGACACATTCTTTATAAGCCTGTTTCAGAATGTGGTTTGTGTGCAAGTAGATGTCGAGAAACGTCCCCTCTCAGACCTGGGAGGTGGAAGGTTCACTGGACTGTTTTCACATGACCTACACATGCATGCGTACACACACTCGCACTCATATACACACACTCCCACACATATGCAACATGTTTCACACAAATCCACTTCCTCACTGGGAAGGCGCTCCACTAAAGGTGACAATGCTATCAAGATGCACACAATCTGGAGTTTGCTGCAAAGAACAGCTATTTATAGACTCAATCTCACAAGTAAAATGAAGCATTGGCGGAACATTGGCTTTTGTGTGTATTTGTGGGTGACTGTGAGCCTTTGTGTGTGTTAAGAGCAATATTTCATGCAACAGTCTGCAGATAATTGCAAGAAATGGAGGGGTGAAGGAATGTATTCAGCATCAAAGGATATTTTCTGGAACATTTTCAAAAAGGCCTTCCGTTGGGTTGGAGGGTAACATGATTGGAATGAAAATCTTGTCTGTCATATAAAACTGAAACCTGTCTGTTGATCAGCCACCCTTTGTTTGAGGTCTCACCGTCTCCAGTCCATAGAACACTGGAGCAGAGAAAGAGGAACTGTTGTTATTCCGAAGGACGTTTATTACTGTCTCATTCTGTCTCCTTCGACTCCCTCTTTGCTACCTTCCAGTAAGCAGACCTTGTGTTCCTGATGGTGTGGATGGTCTGTGGTGTGTATCCACAGGTTCCCAGTCATCCTCTCCATAGAGAACCACTGCAGTGTTCCACAGCAGAAGAAGATGGCCCAGTGCCTGGTGGAGGTTCTGGGGGACAAGCTGGACCTTTCCAGCATCAAGGCAGACGAGTCTGGCCGTCTGCCCTCCCCCCACAGCCTCAGGGGCAAGATCCTGGTCAAGGTAATGAGCATGGCTTCCTGTTTGTCTGGAGGATTTTGAAAACACGGCCCACATAAACATCTGGAAATTGGGAATGCCATTATTGTCAAATGGGGTATTGAACCTAAATGGTTTGTAGCAAAGTGTTTCATCCGGTGACAGACGCTATGCTCCTCTGATGTAGTTGCACACAGAGGTAGTTGCACACAGAGGTAGGGTGTAGAGTAGAAGGTGATGATGGGGGCTTCCTGAACTGGAGTGGAGCTGGTTCTACTTCCAGTCTGGAGTGTGTGGAGCTCCTATTGATGACTAGACTCTGGGCCACGGGCTGTTTTGGACTAATTGGTCCACATCAGGCAGCTACAGCAGCACGGGTCAGTGAACACTGCTCTGCATGACAGTGGGACCCACAAGCTACTTTATTCATTCGCTCCAAAGTTGCTGATATACTGTAGTCTAATACTTGGCAAATATTTCTCAGACTTAAGTGCTCCGTGTCCTGCTCTGAAATGGTAACTGTGAAGGAGTCATTAGTACTGTGCATTCAATAGCTACTTGACCATCTTTTTCACCTGCAGAATTGTAGAGGGCTCAGAGAGAAGAAGGAAATGTACACTTAACCATACTTAGTGGCATGAACCAGAACCCAGGGGCTGTTTTGATTTATTATTGTTTTGATTTATTTATATACCAGTTGATTTAGTTATAGAGAGGATGCCATGCTAGGATCTAGCTGGCCCATACTCTTGTATGAGGGTGTGAGTGTCCACAGTTCACATGTTATCTGTTGGAGCTTCTTGTGTGGTGCACAACACAGCATCTTCCATATCCCCACGGCAACACTAACACAACCTTTCTACAACTCTGAACGCTGCCTCATCGACCTGCACCAGAACCCTGTGTCCCATACCGGGGCTTTTCTGTGGCTGGTGCCGTCAGCCAATCACTGCCAGCAGCATGGGGCTTCACTCTCCCCTGTCACTACAATTGACGATGATTGTGGAGAATCAAACTAGCCTCCTCTCTTGTTGGTGGGGAGCACCTCGGCCCCATCCTTTACCTCCGCATCGATCCCTGGATTTCTGCACCCTTTCATTCATCATTGTTACATCTTTTAAAGTGCCTCCACAACCACTCCTCATGCCCTTTTTAAAGCCGTCCACTTACCTGCCGATGAGCGTATCTCTAGTGAAGCCTTCCTCTGTCATTCCTTCAGATTGCCTTTGGCACACGCAAGTCCCTGGTGCCTGGTTATTCTACAGTCAGGGCCTCTCCATTTACTTATGGAGAACCCAGGGGCAAATCAGGCATTCTGATACCATGGGGCCAAACAGTCCTTGAATCACAGGATGTTTACAAGACCAGACATATACCAGAGACCACAAATAGGATTAGTAAATTCCCCACAAACACATTACTGTGGGACCTATCTACTGGCTTTCCGACACAGAAAGTCAGTACAGTGTATGCATACACATTTAAGTATGTTGACACGGCAACTGCAATATTGGGGGCGTTTTCCATTCGATTCCGTCTGAACCAGGCTGTCTGTGGGCTTCCACTGTTCTTCTGCCCCTGTGCTGACATCTTGTTATTGTGGTTGACTCCAGTGGGGAGGAGGTTAACAGCTCTGTGTCTCACCCAGGGGAAGAAGCTCCCTTCCAACATCGACGAGGACGCCGAGGAGGGCGACGTGTCGGACGAGGACAGCGCAGACGAGATGGAGGACGACTGTAAACTGATGAATGGAGATGTAGGACTCTCTTCATCCTTTCCCTCCTTTGTCTCGTCATCCGCACCTCTATTGTAATCTATGCTGTTGTAATCCATTTGATATATTGTTGGATATGTGTTTGATTGGAGATGCGCTACAATATGCCATGGGTGTGTGTGTGTGTCCGTGTTTGTGCTGTATGCGTGTGACAGCCAGTGAATGCATAAGAGACTGTCTTAGACGAAAGATGTCTCAAGTATGAGGTTATCCCCATCCTTCAGGGGCCTCCCTGCTGGCTCTCTCCCTGCTGTCTCTCCTGTGAAGCCCTGTTTCCTCTGTTTACCTCACATCAATCTTCTTTCTCCTGTCTCTCTATCCCTCACCCTCTCTTCTCGCCTTCCCTCCTCCTGCCTTCTTCTCCTTTCCATGTTTCTTGCTCATTCCAAAGTGGAAGGTACTGTACAACACGGTATTCTGTCATGCTCTGTGTGTTTGAAATGGATGCCTTGTCTCTTGAATATGAACAGGAGCTTTGGTGGAAGGTCATGCAGTCAGGGCCATTGGTTAAGACTCAACAGTTTACTAACAAGTGGTGTTACAGAAGTATTTCTAACCTTAGGGTGTCACATTTATGCAGCCTGACATTAGTCCTACCCCCATGTCATGATGTTGCATGCGTGAGCGTCAAACAGCCGTCTGAATTTGTTTATGGATGAACGGCTCCATCTAGTGGTCAGAGACGGGCAACGATAGAAGACCTTTGTTCTATCAAACTCATGCTCATGCGTAATCAATGGATGAATCATTCATGAGGTGTAATGCATAGACATACATCTGATTTCCTCCATGCTGTCTGTGCTGTTAGTCCTGCTGGAAACTAGGATATTGCATGGCCTTTTTGTTCTGGTCACTGAGGCCAAAATTGGACAATTTTCTTGTTTTTCTTTTCTGCTGAGATGTTATTTTGAGCTTGTTGTCTTACTCCCATAGATAGCTGACCTGCTTCTGTCACACTGTGTACTTATGTGTATTATTCCCCCTCTCTCTTTCCCTCTACACCCGTTGTTCCACTGTGGAATCCTCCAAGACATCAGTCAACAGGAAGCAGGTGGAGAACCTGGCCAAGAAGAAGCTGGACAACCTGATGAAGGAGTCTAAGATCCGAGACAGGGAAGACCCTGACAGCTTCACCATAGCTGCCCTGCCCCCCTCAGGGAACGCCCCTGACAAGGGATCCCTGAAGGTAAAGCCGTGGCTAAAACACACTGAGACTGCACTCTCATTCAGTAGTATAGCCAGCAAGTCTACAATACATGCCCATCAGACTACAATACATGTCCCAAAACAATAAATGCCCACTACTTGGATGTCATAGGTCAGTTTTCATGCCATTGCCACATGTGTTAACCCAATTGGTAATAGTTAAGAGTTATCTGAAAGACGTTTCATATTGGCAAATGTATTGTGGTGGAATTTTATCCTTAAAAGTGAGGTCAGAAGAATTTGTCTTTATTTGTTTATTTTTGCAGCAAGGGGAGGAGCTGAGTTGTAAAACAGTAACAAAATGATGCCTGGAATAGAATGGCTCTCTGGCATGACATTATCTGAGCACTCTTTTAAACAGTAGTTCCAGACAGTTACATAATCAGTTCAATTGTTTTTGTGTATCAAAAGAGGAACTCCACAATATGCAAGGAAGCAAAAAGGAAACAGGCTGCATAACTTAATACAGATGTTCAAGTTCAAGTCTTTTATTTGTCAGGTACACAGAACAACACAAGGTTAGACTGGATGTCCAACACTAGAGACAGAGCTGAAGACAAGAAAGAGGGACTTGTGTTGAAAATCCTTGGGGTATAGGAAATACAACCAGGGTCAAACAGTCACATTTGTTAGATGTTAGGTCAGTAAGCGGAAACTTAAGCAATACTGTCTTAGGCTTGTTTGTGCGATAGACGAATGCGGGGGAGGGGAGGGGGGGGGCTAGTTTGTACAATAGACTAATGCGTAGACTCTGCAGTGAAGGGAGACTGGTGTTTTGGAATGGAAGGGAGAAAACAGGACAGAGTAACACAGCGGATATCGCAAAAAAAAGAAAAACGTTGGACGACGTTAAAGCGGCAGGCGTGTGTTGCTTAGGGGGGCGCCTTAACTGAAAAGTGCAGCGCGAAACCCTGCATGATATATAGAGGTCAGAGCTGGTTAGTTAGTCCACCTGTCTTACCTCTCAGTTATTAATAACCGCTGATGTATATCCACAACTCAAGACCTTTCTAGTTTCCCGGAGGCAAAAGGAACTATTTACCCCCCCCCCCCACTCTCTCATGACTTTTCTCTATCACTTTGCCTACTTCCTTTCTGTCCTCTTTGTCCTTTATCAACACACACCCACACCATGATGAGTATGAACCATCAACGGCGCTGGTTGTCACCCAGAATGCATTGTGTATACTAATGAAGTTTTTCCTTTCACCGTCCACTAATCACTTTCTCTACAAATAATATTACAAGGCTAATTAGTCTGTCAGCAATGACAACATAAATCAAATAAACGTCATCACAGCTGACTTTTTGTCTCGTTGTGATGTGATTGCTCTGCAGGACAAAGGTGAGGACGGCACCGACACAGGAGACGAGGCCAACCCCAGCACCAACAAGCGTCTGGGCAGGTCCTTCATGGGCAGCTTCTCCAAACGCAAGGTCAGCTCCTCGTGCCCCTCTGCCCACACGCTGCTCATCCCTCCCTTCTACCTTGCTCTCCCTTCGTCTTGTTACTGCCATCGGCCAAGGCATGACTGCTGCTGTCTGACCCCCTGCAGAAAAAGACCAAGCTCAAGAAGACGTCCAGCTTTGAGGACACCGACACAGACCAGGAGAGCACCAGCAGTAATTCCAAAGCCCCTCTCCACCACAGCAGGTACCACAGCAGCTCCTGAGCCATCACCGTCCCCGCTGACTAGCTGTCTGGCCCAGCCTGCTGTGTGTTCTCACCCCTGTCATCTGGTTATTCCCGCAGGAAGAAGAAGACCATGAAGCTGTCCAGGGCCCTCTCAGACCTGGTCAAGTACACCAAGTCAGTGGGGGTTTGTGACATCGAGACACAAGGTGCGCATGTCTCTCTTGCTCCCCCGCCTCCCCCCATCTCAGTTTCTTTTTCCCTCCCCTCCCCCGTATACAGTTCCTTATTGGCCCATAGGGACTTTCCTTCCTCCCAGCATCACAAGTCCTTATGACGATGTCCAGATGTTGGCCTTTTCATTTCTCACAGAGTGCGTAGCACTGTATCTCTTATTTTAGAGCATTGAAGACATTTTGTTCTTTAACAACATGTACTCATGAACAGCAGCCAGCTGCAGTTGGCAGGTGTCGTCCCTCAGTGAGACCAAGGCCCACCAGATCATGCAGCAGAAACCGGCTGGCTTGACCCACTTCAACCAGCGCCAGCTCTCCCGAATCTACCCCTCCTCCTACCGTGTGGACTCATCCAACTTCAACCCCCAGCCCTTCTGGAACGCCGGGTGCCACCTGGGTAAGGGATTCACACAGCCACCACGGAGGGAGGGTGACCACCCACCTGACTGTCCTCATCCGAGATGATCCTCGGGTGGGTAAGAAAGTCAACAGGGGTGTACACTCCTGACGGCCTTTCGCTCTCTCTCAGTTGCGTTGAACTACCAGTCTGAGGGGCGCGTTCTCCAGCTGAACCGAGCCAAGTTCTACAGCAACGGAAACTGTGGCTACATGCTCAAGCCTGCGTGCATGTGTGAAGGTGAGCCGCCTCAGACTCGCGCTACTGATTCCCTCAGCCTAGCTGGAAGTGCGGGCAGCCAGACCTCTTGTTATCCTGACTACTCCTACAGCGATGCTACTTTAAGCCTTCTGGGTCCTGTTTTTACACCCATAGGTACCTTTAACCCTATGATGGAGGACCCACTGCCAGGCCAGATGAAGAAACAGCTGGTGCTGAAGATCATCAGTGGTCAGCAGTTGCCCAAACCCAAAGACTCCATGATGGGAGACAGGGGAGAGGTAACACAAGCACACACATACACACACATACACACAGTCCTGCACACTAAAGGGTTGACCTCTACCAGAGTCCTGCCAGGGTGTTAAATGCCGATGTTGCTGTCTTTTCTTCTCTCAGATCATCGACCCCTTTGTTGAGGTGGAGATCATTGGTCTGCCAGTGGACTGCTGCAAGGAGCAGACGAGGGTGGTGGACGACAATGGTGAGCAAAGCTGATGCAGCATAATATGAATGTGAACCCTGCAACGTTATGAGCTGGTTGGTCATCCGGGGAAGAGTATATGTGGTTAGAGCACTTGATAACCAATCAAGAAGTCACAAGTTCAAAGCATCCCTATGCTGTATGTCACTTTGGATAAAAGTGCCTGCTACATGAATACATTATCTTGATTTTTGTATGAGTTACTGGGTGACTACTTGGTATTTTGCCCTTGTGGTGTGCTGTTGTGTGTGATATGGACATGAAGATCCATGAGTTGTGTGTGGCTAGGCAAGGATACATGTGCTTTGTATCTGTGTGTGTGTGTGATGTATTATGAATGAGCATGGCACCACAGTTGTGCGTGGACAGTCTTGTCTGCAAGCCCATGCAGGCATACACACACACACACACACAGTCTGAATTATTCATGTCTGCTGAGCCAGCTGTCTCACTCACCTCTCCCTCCCTCTCTGTTTATCCTGCTCTCCCTATCTGCCTCTTCCCCACCTCTCACTCTCTTTCTTTACCTCCCCTCTTTCTCTCTGCTTCACTCTGTCCAACTCCAACTTCCATTTCCCCTGTCCTATCTCCTCCTCTCTCCCCGGTCTCTCCCCGACCCCCTCCCATAACCTTCTCTCCCCTGTCTTTATTTGAGTCATTTTCTCCCTCGCTTTTCTCGGCCCTTCCTTTTTCTGCCTCTACTCTTTACCCCCCGGTCCTTTTTTGGTTCTCTCCCTCCCTGCCTCCCCTACCACCCCCGTTCCTCCACCTCCGTCCAGGGTTTAACCCTATGTGGGAGGAGACGCTGGTCTTCACCCTCCACATGGCAGAGCTGGCCCTGGTCCGCTTTCTTGTGTGGGACCACGACCCCATTGGCCAGGACTTTATCGGCCAGCGCACCCTCGCCTTCAACAGCATGTTACCAGGTAGTGGAACGAACCGGACCCTTCCTAGAAAAGCCTCCAAGTCTTTGCATGTCTCAGCGTTTGTTTCGAAAAAAACACGGTCTCGTTCCAGTGATGATTTGTGATGCTGTGTTTTTGTGGTTGTTTTTATTTTTATCAAAGGTTACCGTCATGTATATCTGGAAGGTATGGAGGAGGCTTCCGTCTTTGTTCACATCGCTGTGAATGACATCACGGGTAAGGTAGGTACTCTAAAAGGAGGAGCACGCATAGCGCCGGGCTGCCAGGTGTATGGGTACCCCTGTTCTTAATGTGTTATCTGCAATCATTCTCAATGGACAAGAGAAGTACCATTAAAAAGTCTATTAGATTCAAATGACTTCATCAAGTTTGAACACGTTCTTAGAAATTAAGATTTAATCTCTACCTGCGAGGGAAGCTGACACATTAAGTGTCGACATAAATGAAGACATGAGAACTGAAGCAGTTCACATTCGACAGAATAATTGAAAAATCAATAAGGTCCATTAGTCTTCCTTGAATCTGTGAATCATTCAACAAGAAGACTCATTAATCTGTAGTAGGTAGACAGCAAGTGTAGCCCTGCCTGTTGTCCCATCTGTGTTTCTTCGGTGTTGGGACTGCTGGAATAAAAAATATCCAGCAAACTCTTTTTCACATTGCGTTGTTATTTATTTGTCCCTATACAGCCATACCTAAACCGTAGCAGTGGCGTCAGGGTCATGTCCTGAATTGTTGTGACAAAAGATAAACATCTGGATCCCTCTGGACACATGATAGACTTTAAACTATTTACACTCAAACTCTCTCATTTCAGTGTATCTCAATGCATCTTTTATATAAAAGCCATATTACGCCAGACCACCATACTGTAAATGACCACTATTATTCATCTGTGGTCTTCTCTAAATATTTGTGTTTTTGTCGTCAGTGACTTTGCTATTTGTGCATTTTCTGTTCTCTCTCTTCCTAACTCTCTTTCTCTCTCTCACCCTTTTGCTTACTCTCTCTCTCCCTCCCTCCCTGTTTATTTGTGATTTCAGTGGACCCCTCTTTGTCCAAACGCTGCAGTTAGTGGCAGGAAATTATTAGGAGCCCTGAAGGTGCCACTCAGAACTCAGGTGTAGTGAGACCCAATCAGCATCTTGCATGTGCCCAACTCTTCTTCCCGCCCCCACACCAGTGACTCCACCTCCCCTCCTCGAGCCAATCGCAAACATTCAGAAAGGCCAACTCATGTCCCACATGAGTTGCAAACATGACTGTGAACCGCTTTACTCGCCTGCATTGTCATTGACCGAAAGTAGATCCAATGTCACTAACCTGTATCTGGAGTTGTGGGAAATAAGAGAGAGAAAGAGGCAGAGATAGAAAACTACAAGAGAAAGACTGGAGTGAGAGTAGAAAGTAATGCTAGCTAAAGATTCATCTATTCCCATCCTCAGGAGTGAGATAGTCATTGTGCATTGGCACTGCAGGGGTATTCAGTTCCAGAGTGTTGGAGGACTATCCTATCTGTTTCCTTTCTTGTTACTGTTCATTATATTTCGTTTGCGTCTGCAAAACTGTTGTAGATAATGGATTTCTGTCATTGTCATCATTTAAATGGATTTCTACAGTACAGTCAGGAACTTCTTTAGTGTGAAGCACTAAGTGCAAACAGTGCGTTTTGTCCCTGATTCTATTTGTCTTGTTTTCTAACTATTCATGTTAGATGTTAAGACATGCAGTGTTTTCTCCTTGGCTAAAGCTGGTGTGGCCCCATTGTCTTCCTATGAGGTTTTTACTCATAGCTTACTGTCTAGCTTACAGCTATTTATGTTCCTGGTATCATATCTGAGTCAGTCAGTACTGTTTGTTCTACCATATGGACCTTCCACATGGTTTCTGACTTGATATTGGGTCACTGTACATCATGTGCTGAAGCAAGGCAAGTGTTAAATATCCATAGACTGTTCGCCTATGCCGCAGGTTGATGTGTGTCAGGTTCCATAGAGAGATTTGATCTTGCAACCCGGTGGATAAAGACAAGTAAATGGTGCTATCCCCCATCCCAGAAACGGTTATTTAGATCAAGCTACGGACATCAAAACAGAATACTTACTGGTAGTGATCAGATTGTGTATCGGTGGAAGTGCAACAGATTTCCCACTGTCACTTATGAGTGACTGTGAAGTTAAGTCTCATCATTCTTTTTGTCACCTTACCTCTGTGTCAGTGGTCACTGTTCTTTGCCATCCTCACGTCCATTGTGACCTTTCACCCTCCACCCAAGTCCTACATTCTGGATGGACACAGGCCGCACCCTCTCACTGTGCTGTGGTGTCAGAATTAGAAATCATGTGTTCTTCATAGTTTGTGAACAGTACACTTCTGTTTAATTCCATATCAGTGATTGAAAGCTGTCATGACAATTCACAATTGTCCTTGACAATCATGGAAATTAAATTGGACATATAAAAATGTTTGATACTTTTAATGAAGTCACACAGTTGCATAGCAAATTAACAAATAATTTTAGATGGTCTGAAGAGTTTGTCTATTTTAGGATGAAGGACTCGATGGCCTAACCCTCAACAGATGCAGTGAAGGAGCATGTGCTAAATCTAGCAGCAGCGCATGAATTGCTAACCTCTGCAAAAGTATTTTTTTACAGAATCATACTTAACATATGTATTCAAATCTAGGCTTCCAGCTTTTTATTAAGGGTTTCCATTGGGAATCTATCAATTATTATGACGGGTGACATTCTATCAAAGAAACACTGATAGAAGATCTCATGTCATGTAACCTTTTGGTATTTAAAACAAAAGAGTATGATTACTGGTCATACTATACTGTCTTTCTTGTAAGTCGCTTTGGATAAAAGCGTCTGCTAAATTATTAAATGAATTATTAAATATTTCTGGTTGAATATTGCATGGACAGATATTTTCAATGGTGTATGTAGTTTGTATTGCATCCGGTATCTGTCCTGAATATCAAAGCATGTCTTTGATTAATAATCAACTACCCTCCCTCATTTGTCATCTTACTAATACAGTAATGCAACAGTGACAGCCCTGTCACTCCTGGTCATACTTGGCTTAAGACTGTATTGTATCTCAGTATTTCTTTACTGGTTGATTTAAATAGCAATGGCATAAACAGTGAGGGTTTATCTGTGCGTGTTGTACCAGTTTAATATGTGTGTTTTACTCTCTGTCTCTTTGCAGGCCAAGGTGGCCAGCGGCATAAAAGGGCTGTTTCACAGAAGCCCAAAGCAGTCTTCCCTAGACAGCCATGCTGTTGCACAGCACAGCCGTAAGCACCCATTTGGTGTCCACCTCCTTCGACGCACTGCCAGCGCCCCCACCAAGGGACAGCCCAAGGTCAAGAAGGGCTTCCCGGAGATCGCCATCGACACCAAAGACTACAGTTCAGAGGGCGCCAACGAGGACCGGGAGTCCGAGGAGCGGGACGCCACCTCCTCCCAGCCCCCGCCGCCCAATCACAGCGAGGCGTCCAGCACAGCGTGTGGCCAGCACCAAGGCCCGGGCCCCTGGGACCACAGCACCAATGGGGCCTTCCACCCTGAGGAGGGCAAAGGTAAGATCCCCCCACGCTTCCTGCGAGGCCCCATGAGTGAGCCACTAAAGCGGGTAAACCGCCTGCGCTTCCAGGACCCCCTGGATGAGAAGCCTGGGGTGTTTGCCCGCGTGGCCATCAATAGCACAGGCAGGATGGGGGTCTCTTCCAACTGCATCAAGTGTGTGATCGGTTCTAAGGAGAGCCCCGAGGTGGAGAGGAGGTCCAGGGCGGAAGAAAGGCAAGCAGACAGACTGGGGGGTAAGGAGAAGCAAGAGAGAGCTTCCCGCTCCCCCACAGCTTTAAGGCAGGTTCAGCCTGAACCTCTGCCCAAGCCTCAGACCATGGCTGCCCAGCCGGAGCTTGAATCCCTGCCTCACACCAAGTCCCAAGCAGAGGCCCAGTCCCTAATCAAGCCCCAGGCTTTGTTCCGGCCTATCCCATTGCCCAGATCCAAAGCCAAAGCCAGGCAAACTCTTGATACCCAGCCTAGCCGGCTCTGCCCTGACCCTAATGTGAGGAGCGCCCGCTCCTGCAGTGTGCCCCGCCGCCACAATACCTCCTCTGTCTCCCCGGCAACAACCCTCTTGCCTGAGTGTAGGAGCAGTCTGCGTTGGCAGCGCCCGCCACCACCAAACTATGGCACGGCCTGCGGCCTCAGCACGGTGGCCAACCCCTTCACCAGGGCCACCGTGGGGGGCACCGTGGGGGGCACAGCGGGGGGCACAGAGGGGGATGAGCTGTCGCTGAGCGACGCCAGCAGCTCTGACAGCCTGGGCAGCCTCAGCAGCCTGGAGCTGCCTCCTGCTCTGCCGTCCCGCGCGGTCCTCGACAGCCGCAAGCGCGCCGTAGGCACCCTGCAGCGGGAGATGAACGCCCTCTTTGCCCTGAAAATGGACGAACTGCGCAGCAAGTCCCCCATGTTCTTTGCTGGTAAGGTAGAACAGGTGTCGACTCCTTAGTCCACCCCGTCTGTGTTTCCCTGCTGTGACATAGTGGGCCAGTAGCAGGGCCTAGCAGTGAAGACCTTGTTACCCCACGTCCTCAGAGCACACCCCTGGTATTAGCTTCCTGACTGTTGACATGTGATGTCCTCCTTGTCCCATTTACCATTTTAGTTTCTTGCTAGTTCTTTAGTCTAATCTAGACCCTAGTTCCTTCCAAACACCAATCAAATCTTACCCTAGTAAGTGTCTTGCTAGCAACTATACGCGGGATAGTGTCACTACTCATTGAATAAGTAACAGTGCTTACAGAAGCATTGATAATTAGATGGTATGTAATCAGTGTGTTATTTGTTATAACATAAATTTGTGTTATACAGTGTGTCAGTGCTTATTTGTCCTTCTGACAAACCTGACCCACCTGACAGATGAAAAAACTGGTAAGTAAGAGAAGGAATCAGCAATAGGGTGTAATTAGTCAGTTATGCAACAATGAATTCACAGGGTTATTACTGTACATATAGTACTAACCACAGCTACCAGCCAACATCCTGGAGGAACCGAACACACATTCGTGGAGAAGCCAACTTGGGGACACCAATTTAATAGTCCCTTAGCTTTTCCCACACAAATTTACAGTACATATTTATCCTTGTCATCAGCTGCATGCAGCTGTCAGACAGATTCTCTGCTCCCAGAAATTAAACTTTTGAAGCTGTACTATGGCCCTCGTCAGTGGTCACTTCACAAACTAATGACTGTTTCATTGTTTACTCTCTCTATCTCTCTGCTAACACTAGGCGGGATATACATGTTTTCCTTGAATTTTCTTTTCTTTGTGTGCTTCCAGTTTCTCTCTGACGTCTAATTTTGTGTCTTCCTGCTGTAGTGCTCTTCTCTCCACTCTCTCTCCCTCTAATCCCTCCCTGTTTGTGCTAAAGTCCTTTTTCCTTCTGTCCCCCTTGCACGCTCTCTCTGTTCCTAGTGCAGAATTGAGGGGATGACCAAAGCCAGGTAAAGAGAACCCTTGAATGAAGCCTCACTATTTCCCCCCTCCCTGAATGCCTGTTTCACCTCCCTCTCTCTCCTCTGGCCTTCATGCCCTGCTGATCTTCAGGTGCACCTCAATGTGTTCATTACCTCATCTGTGGTAGAGAATGGCATCGGCATAATTGTGCCACGAATCACACACGCCACTGTGACTTAAAGCATGATTATTTAGACGCTAGGAATATGGATTTGGTGTCTTGTAGGTGGAATATTTTGGTACATGGTTTTGCTTTGTGTGAATGAACATAGATCATATATACATGTTTGTTTGTTTTTTGCCTTAGGGCAGTTTTTTGGGTGGTATACTGAATTCCAGCTTTGGTCCATTTTAGCATCAGCAGAAGGCATGCATAATGTTAGGGTACTAAGTTTATGCATTAACCATGATTGATAATTGGTTGTCAGTCATACACACGCTGATGTTTGTCTCGGTTGTGCTTTTCCTCTCCACAGACCATTCCACCGTGCAGAGACCACTCCCTCCCCTTCCACTGCTCACACCAATCACCGAGGAGGCATCTGATGGACGCTTCACTCGCTCTGCCCCCTCTCTAGCAGACCACACGTCATCCCACTGTCGCTCCCCACCATCCACAGCAATAACCAGTGTTCCAAACCACCAGGGAGAGAGTCCTGTCAACGAGAGGGGGAACAACAGCAGGCCCCCTTTCCTTCACAGGGCCTCCTCAGCCCCTGGAACTCCACTCCCTTCATGCGAGGCACCAGACTCGAAACCACCCACCTCCCATTCCAATAAAGACCCTTGGGTCAGCAACGGCACTGTGCCCCACCAGGAGCAATGCCTTCAAGTTGACGCACCACATGCTGACCAAAATACTGAGTGTAAGATGGAGCCGTCCTCTGCTGTCCCTTCCACTAAACACTCTTTAGTCCCCAACCCTCCCAAAGTCCAGGCCTTGAGAGCACTGTTTGGCCCCCCTTCCTCAAATACGCCCTTCCGTAGGACCAAAAGTGAGGGACATGTGCGAGTGGCGCCAGGGACAGGGCAGTGCCAGTCAACAGTGCCGGAAGTGTGCACTGATGCCACCCTGAACGACCGACTTTGGAGCAAGCTAGAGCCAGGCAGCCATCGAGACAGTGTGTCGTCCTCGTCCAGCATCTCCTCCAATGACACAGTGATCGATCTGTCCCTCCCCAACCTGGCCAGGAAGAGCCTCACCTGTTTGAGCAGCGCTGGGGGCGGACCCTCAGGCAGTGGGACCAGCTCACCCTGGGCCAACCACCCTCACTCAGTCATCACCTCATATGCCACCCCACGGGTCAGCAAATCAAAGTCCAACCCCAACCTCCGGCAAGGGGAACTGGAGGACGAGCTCCAGCCCCGACCCCTAGGAACACCCAGAGAGGCCCCGACAGAGTCCCCCAACAGACTCACCCAGAGGAGGCACACCTGGAGCAGGCTCTACATGGAGGGGCTGAAGCAGTCGTCCTCCACCACCTCCACAGCCAAGAGGCCCTCTGTGCCTCCCACTGCGGCCAGCAGCTCCGTCGACACTGGGGCTTCCATGTCCAAGAGCCTAGGAGACTTGACCTCGGATGACATCGCTTGCAACTTTGACAGCAAATACCGTAGCATCAGCCGTAGCTTCATCGTCAGGCCCTCCAGGGACCAGCTCCGGAGAGGGAGTCCCCAGAAGCCCAGGCCCCCCGGCGACCTGACGGAGCAGCTGCGGATGCTGACTGATGTGGAGCCCTTGACGGCTCGCGACTTTTCGCCACTGCCCCAGGAGGCGGAGGAGGCCCCCCTGAGGAGGATGTCGTCCCGGAGCCAGAGCAGGGTGCGCTACATCGCCAACAGGGCCAAGCAGGCTCAGGAGAGGCAGAGGCTCCAGAGACTGGCCCAGGCCACAGCTGGTGCTGGCAGCGTCAGTGGCAGCCCCATCGAGGAACGGGGCAACCCTGAGGGGGCATGCTGTGTTGCCAGGAGCCCCTGTGCTGGTCTGGACCTGCTGAGCCAGCTTACCCCCCCAGGGCCCCCCAGCAGACAGTCCCAAACTGACCCCAACCACAACAATAACGAAGTCTTTTTTAGGCTTAAGCTCTGAACTTGTTGGAACTGAACGTGAAAGGCCTCAGAGTTTAACTGAGGAAATCCATCCAATGTTCCACAAGTGGAAATTGTATTTTTTTGTTAAGAACAGGGAATCTGTTTTATCTTGACAGGATCTGTCTTACCAATTTGTTGTTAAAGCACTGAATAATTCTAATCTTCCAGAGACATTTAAATGAAGCCACAATCACCATATAGATAAGGTTTTTTGTTGATTGCTATGAGAATCACCTTATAACTCTGGATTATGTTATCACTGTTGTATCCATTATTCATAATTCACTCTTCGAAGCATTTAACTCATAACTGGTCACTGTACTAGAACCAAACAACACATAGTCTAATAGAGACAAAGAGATCTTAGAAAGGTGGTCTCTACATTGCAGCCAATTGTTTGCACCAGATGTTAAATATTGACAGAATATATTTCAAAAACAATTTGCAAGACTTTCTTTATGCCTGTCTAAGTTTATAGAGATGTCCTCCATGTCCAAGTTTTCACTCTAACATGACAATTTCCTGCAAGCAGCCAATAGTGGACTATGTTTTAAAATGACCCATTCCAACCCTTTTTTCTTGTTTTAAACTTGAAATGTGATAGCATACTGTACTTCTAAACTGAGATTAAATACACTGTATATGTTGATACATTATATACCCAGTAGCGGAGCTATGTGCTAGCAATATTTTTTTTTACTATGACAATGTATTATACTGACGATATCCTAGATGGATTTTTAAACAAATGGATGCAAGCAAAAGACCATGCTATGTATTTGTCTCTAAGGATAGTAGGAAATCAATATTTTACGGAATAAAAGGTCTTTTATTATTTCATTTTATTTTTTACTTTTTTATCTTCTGCGTACAGTGACTAAATGGTGATTTGACTGTGCTGCCAACATTGTTGCTAACTGTCCAACCCCATGGCATGTCCACAGATATTTTATGCTAGACAAAACAAAAAAACAGTAGTAGTGTTGTTTATTTAGCATCCGTTTTATCGATTTTTCTTTTGACTGCATGTATTTTATGCATTGTTTTTGTCCTAAAGGTCGATTTTATTTTACAATGACTTTTTAAATGGAAATATGTCAGTTTATCTGCACAGTTTAAGACTGATTAATGGAATGTTTGGCCACAACAGCATCATGTCTAAATTCCTTCAACATGGTGGTATCAAAGCACGTTTATTTGTACTGTACTGTTTGCACTGCCATGCCAGTTCTTTGCAGCATTTTAGGAACAATATTTAAATAAAAAAACATGTAATAATTAGCTGAATAAATCTCTTTACTGTATAGTACCATGAGTTTGTATCTCGTATGTCATCACTATACGTCATTCACCATATTTTGTAACCGTGTTCAGAACAGATGGCAGTCGGTTAACAAAAGAGCCCAATAACAAAAGAGTTCAGGCTATGCTTTGCTGGCTTGAACCCAACCTAGGGCTGTTTACGCCTAACCTTTCTAATCCTCACTGGCTGTTTGCCAGACTCCTGTGAGTCCAAAGATTTGCTGAACAATTATGGGCAGACCAGTTATATTTCATGCCAGACAGTTGTTTAAACAAGAAAACATTTATCTTCAGTCCCCAGTTTTTTTTCAACAAAGCCAAAATATTTAACTAAAATGCTTTCCAAGTAGCCTACAGCAGCGGTATGGGATGTCCTCATCCATGGTCTACAAGCTGTAGTAAACCAAATCCTAGAAAATGATTGTTTAAATTATTAGCGTGTACAGCATTACCTAAACCCTTTCACTGCTTACTGACTTGTCGCTCATAAGCCTGACCATGCTGTAGTTGCCAAGGTGACGACCACCTCTGGCGAGCTGCTGTCAGTTGGCAGGCCCCTGCCATTATAACTGGGAGGCTTCTGAGGCGCGACATGCTCCTGTTAGCCACACGGACAGGGCCCCGCTGTGAAAGACACACAAAAGACAGCTTCATTAGGATTCCCAGAGCACTCCCAACTCTCCTAAAACTGTATTTAACTAGACTGTTTGGCACAGTTGACCCCCCCCCCCCTTCCCAGATTATCTTCAGCCTGTTGAGCACTCTGAAAGAAGTTAAAGTTGTTGTTTCAAAGTGACCCCCTCCTCCCATACACCCACACACAACCCCCTTACCACTTATTTGAATTTGGACAAAATTGAGATTTAGGGAGTTCTGTTCAAGAACAGACACAAAAATTGAACACACTTTCTTTTCTTTTTTTTACTTGAATAACTCAAACCTGAATGTGTTCAACTCCTTGCTTTTGAACATGAAAAAAAGTCATACAATAGATTACAAGTGTTTTCAATTATGCAGTAGTGTCTTGTTCTGTGTGGCCCATAATTAACCACATACAAAAAAAATTGTCAGGTGTTAATACATAATGAATTTTGTTTTCATGCTGGTCAACAAGTTTCAAGTTTCTAGTCAGTTCTATATACCACCATTATTTTGCGAGTCAACCCCCTTTGGAAGACTACAAGAATACTTTACTTGTTTTCCCTGTGACCACATGTCTCCGCCCTCTGCTTCCATCTCCTGAGGAATCCCAAAAGATTCGTCAGGGTTGGAAAGCTGCTGCTGAGGCTTCCTCCCCTGCCCTGACTCTGGAGCTTTGTCTAACCATTTTATTAGTTTAACAAAATATTTTGGGAGAGTCCTTTCGGTACATTCTGCAACAAAAAACATTGTGTGGATTACTGCCACATCTGTTTCCTAATCATAGTTATAAATCCCGCTTAAAATCAGTTTATTTCAGGCCTTGTGACTATGAAGTGGTAGCTCCTATGCATTTTATTGATTAAATGTATAAGGTCTTTAGTAGGGGCCATTAAGCAGCATAGAAACAGCGAAGATATCTGGACTCAAACCCTGGCCCTATTAGGACACAGACCAAAAACTAAATACTCCTCCCCGGACAACACCCACATTTCCCTATTTACTTGTAGTTCCCACCTCCTCCTCAACATGCACCTCATTATAAATGCCCTCCCAAAGCTGAAGCCTGGCCCACTTTGCTTATATTCGTTTTGGGAAGCTCTTGTTTTTGACATTGTTCCACACTCCACCGTAACAGTAGCCTTTCTGCTTAGTTACGACACTGTCTCTCAAAATCTGAGGTAAGGATATCAATACATCACTTCAAAGAACTATATAAATGTAAAAAAAAAAAAATCTGTGTGGAAGTAGTGTAAACTGAAAATTACAGAGGAAATACAAATTTAAAAAAATAATTCATTTAGTAATTTTGCTGATTGTAATCCTGATTTGTTTACTTTGTTTTGACAGAAATTGTATTTAAGTAAAGGCACAGTATTTAATATTGAAGGATGTAGAATTTAAGAGTAACTTTACAAGCCAATAGGGAGACAAATTCAGTGTACAGAAGATGTGCTTATTCTTCAAGCCATTGCTTGTTTTTTTCACGTATTGTGTGGTTCTATTGCTGTGCTTTGGTTAAATTCTCAGGTTGTCAGTATGAGAGCATTAACAGCACTGCTCCTGTGCGCAACAGCATTGCTCACAGGTACAACAGGTAAGCTAATCATTTATCATACTAGTAGTCGTTTTAGTAGGAAAGGAAAGACTTGACATTTGATATGTTTTAAAATTACAATTCTTAAAAATGTACTGTAATGATATCTGCCGCAGTGAAATCAACAAAAAAATCTCATGACCCTATGATGTCTTTCTTAATCTCGCTTTGGTGAACAATCACAATGAACTAAAATTATCGAAGACTGAATACATGGAGAAATTCCTGGCGCTAGGAGACTGGGGCCAGCAATAGCACTCTTTTCAAGCTGTTTGAAGTCTCTTCTTGCTCCCAACCCAACTTTGCCTTGATGTAAACCAGCCTCAAGGCTCTCTGTTTGAAAGTCCTCCAACTTCCCCTCAGCATGCTCAAGCTGGGTCTGCAGGAGGGAGCTCCATAAAACAGTCCAAGTGTCCTGACATCTGACTCTCCCCCATTGATAGCTGGACTGAACAGGAATACTGGAGAGCTATCAAAGCCTTGGGGTCCCTCATTTGAAGTGGCAGCAGCCTGTTTTCTCACAGGCTGCCTGAGAGGATTCCTGCCACGACACCACAAAAGACTGTGATAAATCAATTTACCAGAGTAGTCAATGACTCAGGGTTGGAATGGGCCGTGAAATGACAGTCATCTCCGTAGCTTGTAGGTCTTGCCATGTTCTCTGAAGGAGGTTGACAGGATGTCACCAACTCTATATGATACTGAGCTGCCCGATGGCTCCATACCCCCCTCCAAAAATGTGGAACAGTTAAGAAGAAGTGGCACCCCCCTGGTGCCTCCGCTCTGCCCCTCCCCTATCCCCTGACCCTGGCAGGGCATGTTAGTTCGCAAGTGGACACGCTGAAATGGCATTGGTCACAGGCGCCAAAAAGGAAGAAGCTGTTTGATTGTTATGAAGAAATTCAGGGAGGGGGCAAGTTTTGTTGTTGTTCTAGTGTCCCACTGCAATCCCATACTACGAAATGGCCCCTTGATGGAGCCCTCCATCAAAGACAGAGAGCAATCCCTGAAGACAGGAGCACAAGACTGTCATTGTCCTCTCTAAGCAAGCTGATGGTATTGTTTCTTTAGTTGGGAAGAACACGGTGTATGGACATGCTTCATTAGCCCATTAGAACCTCTGCTGAGGTTTTCAACCAGACATGGCACATTAACCAAAGCAAGGAGCAGCTTATGTTCAGTCCAATTAACTGACATGAGGACAACATTTGATAACAGTTAATACAATTGAATGTATTAAATGAATGTGTTCTTTGTTCCATTCCAGAGCCCAAGGAATTAACTGTCACCACTATAAAGGTACTGCACTACACAAATACTCATTAGTCAGAGCTAATGGTATCATGCAAATGGTGCTGGATACTATTTAGGATACTAATACAAATTTGTACTGTTTTTACCAAACAGAAAAGGTTGCTTTTGTACATTTCTCCAAAGATGCCTTTGATTTCAAAGCACTTTATGTAATTCCAGCAAGACCCGTACACCATGTCTAGAGACTCAGAACTGGAGGGTTACTGTATCGATCTGATCTCGGAGCTGGCAAAAAAACTGGGCTTCAAGTACAACATCCAGTTGGTGAAGGATGGAAGATACGGGATATTAACTGAGAGCGGGACCTGGGCTGGCATGATCGGGGAGGTGTCCAGAGGGGTGAGTGGGCCCAACAGACACTATGTTCTGACAGAATTACACTGTGTCATTTTTGTGTTTGATAGATGTGTGTGTGCCCTTTTAGTCACCATGTTATTGCTGTCCTTGTGCATATGCAATGGTTGGTTGTATTTTAATTGATCACATATTAATATACTTCATGTGCTGTACCTGTATGTGTGTGTGTGTGTGTGTGTGTGTGTGTGTGTGTGTGTGCGCATGGGCATGTCAGGAGGCAGACCTGGCTGTGGCACCGCTAACCCTCACAGCAATAAGGGAACAGGCGGTGGAGATGACCACCCCTTTTATGCAGACTGGAATCAGCTTCCTCCTGAGAAAGGACCTGGCATCCGAGGAGAGCGACTTCAGCTTCCTGACGCCCTTCTCGTCCGACATGTGGGTGGGCGTGCTCATCGCCTTCCTACTGACTGGCCTCTGCATCTTCTTGGTGGCCAGGTGAGATCCCTGTTTTTTTTTTCCTGTCTAAATGTGGGTGACACATTTGCCTGACTAGATATTTGTGCATAAAATCTGGCATGCAAACTCCTCACCTTTAGTTCAGACTCTCTTTTTGAAACCAAAATGGGTAACCTACGTGATTCGTGCAGATCCGATGAGAGAATTTAATTTAATTTGTATTTTATTTGGAGGGGGGGGGGGGGGGGGGGGGGGGGGGGGGGGGGGGGGGTTGTGGTGGGTCGTAGCCGTGGCCAACACAGCATTTTACCCGTGCTTCCCAACTTTACAGCTGGCTTTGGAACCAATTATCACTACTAATGCCTAAACCTCACAGCCAATCAGAGGCAGCATCTTTCATCATCTAGTAGAAACAATTTGAATACAATACAATATAAAAAATTATGTCTATTGGATGTGTGTTAGTTTTACCGTAAGTGATGCTTTTAACTTTGCTTTTTAAAGTAGTTCAACACAGGTAATCCTGTTTGTTTAATCGTTTTTGATGATGTATGCAATACAAAAAATGTCTTTATAGTTAAAAGAACCATTTTTTACCAGAGCACAGATTCAACATAGATCTAGCCTCTTAATTTTGCTCTCAAAGTGCACCAGATTCATGCGTTTAACTCAAAAATGTAATACATTTTTGTCCGGGGGAGCATGCCCCCGGACCCCCCTAGAAGGACAGGAGTTCGCCGTGTCCTTCTCACCTTTTCTACCCCTGACTTGTTAGCATGCCTGATCAAATACAGTGATGTAGGATGTTTTTACTTCCAGAATAAGTCCCTGCGAGTGGGCAGAGCCGGAGAGCGATGAGCATTGTTTCACCCTGCTGCACAGCTTCTGGTACATCACTGGGGCCCTCGCCCTGCAAGGTAATGGAGCTATGAGGAAAACTGCTTACAAACTAATTTCCTATGACACTTTCTGCAGATCTATGCTATTTGGAGATGAAACAGATAAATGTTTTACTTGTATTTGTATGTCTGCTCACTCTCAGGTGCTGGCCCTCACCCTAAATCCATGTCAGGACGTGTCATTAGTGCCACCTGGTGGGTGTTTGCAGTACTGCTCCTAGCCTGCTACTTTGCAAACTTCAACTCCATGCTGAACTCTGACACCAAGCACATCACCATAAACAGCTTTGAGGACCTGGCCAACCAGGATGTCATTGAGTATGGAACAGTTAATGGTGGTTCCACAATGTCTTTCTTTAAGGCAAGTATACTCTAAAACAATGCAAAAAGTGTGCACGTTTTTTTTAATACTGTTTAACCCAGGTCATTCATGTTTTTGTGTTGTATTACTTTCCCTTCTTTCTAGAATTCCAAAAATCCCACTTACCGGCGTATCTACCAGCACATGGAGCGCTGGAAGAGTTACGTCCCGAGCATGGAGGAGGGTGTCCGTCGTGCTCAGGAAGGAAACTACGCCTTTATTGCTGAGGCCGTGTCTCTGGACCTGTCCGTGGGTCGTTACTGCAAACTGACTCGAGCCCAAGATGTCATTGCCATGCGAGGGTACAGCATCGCAGCACCCCTTGGTGAGCAATTATCTAATGTCTGCTCTAAGATGTACCAACTCACGCCTGCCCACTATGCAATATCTGACAGGATTTTACATGTTTTATTTAAGCAATGTGGAATTCTCTCTTTCTCTCCCAAACACACACACACACACAAGATTCCCCACTGGTAAAGAATCTGACCATAGCCATCCTACAGCTGAGCGAGTCAGGTGAGCTGGCCTACCTGCGGGACAAGTGGTGGCCCAGTAGCTGTATTGGAGCGGAGGGGGCCCAAGACTTGGGCCCCTTGCAGCCCCACAGCCTTCGGGGGCTCTTCCTGCTGCTGGGGCTGGGGCTGGGGCTAGGGTTTCTGTTGGCACTGTTGGAGCTCGCCAGCAAGGCTCGCAGCCAGGCCAAGGACAACAAGGTAAGGCAGGCTGGTAGATGACTTGGCAGCTCTGGTAGCCTATAGGGAAGATGCCTGTCAGCAAAACTGGCAGTGAATTTTAATATTTTATCATCTGATATTAGACTTGAGGAAGGTCATATAGTCTTAGGTTTTAATTGCGTCGTTTTTGGTGATTCTGTTTCTTCCTTATCTCCTCTCTTCTCCTCTCAACAGACATCGTGTTGCTCAGTGTTGGCCGTGGAACTGAGTCGGCGTTTTGGAAGCCGTGGCGAGAGCACAAGCCCAGATGCCTCAGACAAAAACAAAGCTTAAAGGAAATTTGTACGAATAGTTGATAAGATAGTGAGTTTGATCGTTTGATAAGTAGTCAAAGGTATCTTCTACAAGAAGCTACGGAGTTAGAGCACCACTGTCACTGCTTTTAGATATAATTGTATTTTAAAAGCTTAAAATGCTATTGAAGTGATATTTACATTCTGACTGTTTGAACATGTGTTTAGCTTTTTGTAACATTGCAATCTTTCATGTAGTATCTCTCATTCTAACCCACAATAAGTAGCCTATTTTATATATTTTCGTTTCCCACTAAATCAAACGTTATAGCTAACTGTTTGTGTTTTGTTTTACTTTAACCATGAGTCTCTACCAAATAAATACTAGATGTCCAAATACAGTATCTGCTTCTTTATTTGTAGAAAACTCTAGTGTTTTCGTGACAGGAGTCGAACAGTGGACACAACAGTTGATCGTGTTTACAAAAAGTGCGTCTCAACAACATTACAGACTCGGCCTTTAACATTTTGTAAGAACAAACATTCGTGACCAACTACGGTTTTGTCTCGTCGAAACCACACTGCTGCTGGAATTAGTGATGTGTCGTTCGTGAACGATTCGTTCATTTTGAACGAATCCTTATAAGGACTCGGGAGTAACGAGTCCTCTCAACGAGTGATTCGTTCATTTCCCGACTCGGTCTTTCTACGAGTCTTTGGATCATTTTTCACGTGACCTGCATAGGCTCTGTAGCTAGAGGAAACGAACGATTCGTTCCTTTCCCGACTCGGTCTTTCTACGAGTCTTTGGATCATTTTTCACGTGACCTGTATAGGCTGCTGTAGCAAGAGGAAACGAACGATTCGTTCCTTTCCCGACTCGGTCTTTCTACGAGTCTTTGGATCATTTTTCACGTGACCTGCATAGGCTCTGTAGCTAGAGGAAACGAATGATTAGTTCCTATGGAGTTAGATTAGTTTCATAATTCAAACAAACAAACGCAACACGATTCAAACAAACTTAACACGATCCAAACAAACGTAACACGATTCATACAAACGTAACACGAATCAAACAAACAAACGTAACACGATTCAAACAAACGTAACACGATTCACAAATGTATTTCGTGATTCACAAATGTAAAGCGATTCACAAATAAATGACCTTATTACATTCGTTTGCAACCTGACAAACACAAGTTACAAATCCCTGCATTCGTTGGTGTGAATCCTTGCATTCGTTCGTGTGGATTTTTGGAACTTTCCTGACGCGCTTTGATCCACAAATGCATTTTTTCTAAAAGATATCCTCAGCAGCCTATCAGATCGTCTCTTCCAATTTTAGCCAATCACATTAACGTGTCTATGTGGACTTCAACAACCTGCCATAATGACGGACATCGTCTCCTTCAGATCACGAGCAATGTCGTCTGGTAGCATGTAGGTGAAATATTGCTTGTTAATCTTATTAAACCGATGATCATACCTGATTAAATATTGTTGAGAATGGCAGGATTCATGTTTAGTCATTTTCCGTGTTTCCTAGGCTAACGCAGAGCCCGTCTACCCATATTAGACATTCTCCGGTGATTGGCTAAAATTGGAGACATCTGATAGGCTGCAGAGGATATCTTTTAGAAAAAATGCATTTGTGGATCAAAGCGCGTCAGGAAAGTTCCAAAAATCCACACGAACGAATGCAAGGATTCATACCAACGAATGCAGGGATTTGTAACTTGTGTTTGTCAGGTTGCAAACGAATGTAATAGGGTCATTTATTTGTGAATCGTGTTACGTTTGTTTGAATCGTGTTATGTTTGTATGAATCGTGTTGCGTTTGTTTGGATCGTGTTAAGTTTGTTTGAATCGTGTTGCGTTTGTTTGTTTGAATTATGAAACTAATCTAACTCCATAAATTCCTTCCCCGACTCGGTCTTTCTACGAGTCTTTTGATCCTTTTTTCACGTGACCCGCATTGTATTTTTTAGTAGAGGAAACAGTTTCCTTATTCCCTTTCGCGTGGCCGCTGTTTTAGTAAGACGTGAATGAATTATATTCGCTCAAGTCATCATACTGACTAGTTTTGTTATTTTCACTTTACATTTACACTTACAGTTTAGTGCAGTGTAATTGTTTGACGTGATAATTAAATGCTAGTGTGATAATACATGACCAAATCATACAAACTCATGATACATTATTTTAATGCAGGAATTTATTTTGAAATAGTATTTGCTGGTGCACATGTCATGCACTAACCTACAGTGGACGTATAGGGGCTATACGTCCTTTGCAGTGGACGTATAGCCCCCAACCCCCCCCCCCCCCCCACCCCCCCCCCAACCCCCCCCCCCCCCCCCCCCCCCCCCCCCCCCCCCCCCCCCTCCTGAAATGAACAAATGACTCGAAAAAAGATTCGTTCATTTTACTCAACGAGATTCAAAGAACCGAATCAGTAAAAAGAACCGAACTTCCCATCACTAGCTGGAATAAACCAACTATGATTTGCTGAAAATGCTGGCAGCCAGTCGAGTTGAGCTGCTGACGTCAATCAAAATGTACTTTTGCAGCCAGGCACGTGTTGCGAGTGCGTGTCTGCGTGAGAGGGAAAATGCGCGCATTTGAACGTTTGAGTCACTTTTCTATAGTTGCTAAAAGTCCCAAGTAAAAAAAAATACAGATGTTAAAAGGAGCTACATTTGTTGCCATGTGTTGTTTGAAAAAAGGTTGCCAGGGTAGTCCGAAAAGTTGATAAATATAGCTTACAAAACGTCATTAGCTAAGCTTGGCACGTTGACGAAAGACCAACTGAAAGAGAAAAACTTGTAACTGTTCAGATAATATGCATTAAGTTGTAGTACATTAGGTAATAGGTCCCCCAAATAGCCCAACGAAGATCAGCAGGGGCGTAGTGCAGGGCCGTGAAACTGTAAATGGCCCCAGGCTGGTAGACCTTCAAATGTTCCTGTGGAAGAACTAGGTGCGCACTGCCACTGGCGCACTGTTGTTGTTGCTATCTTGTTACCAAGGACGCACAAAGCAAGATGGCTGGTAACGTCAAAAACCAAAAAAGAAACCCTAGCTGTTATGTTGGAGAAGCAAAAAACCTGTTACGAAACGGTAATTTATTTATCGTATATTGAGTTATTGAATGCTAAGGATTACTGACTGAGTAGTAACCAGCTAAGTTATTCCCTAATTACTTAACTGTTGTTAGTTATTCTCACCCCATGTCCAGTCGGTGTGGCTGACGTTGTTGATGAGAGTTACTGAGTTTTCCCACCACACCACCAGGTTTTGGAATGTATGTGTATCCCAACAGCTTCTTTCGCTATGAGGGACAATGGGATATGGGAGAAAAGCACGGTGCGTAGTTCCTTTTCATGATATTGTAGTTGAAAACGTACGTATCATATAACAATTTTATGGAAAAGCCTTAGGTGTAGAATACAACAGACGATATAGATACTACCAGTTTATGTGCCCTGTAGCTACATTTAGAGAATGCCATCATATTTCACCTAGGACATGGAAAACTCCTGATGAAGGATGGAAGTTACTATGAGGGCGACTTTTCCCATGGGGAAATAGAGGGGAATGGGAAGAGATTCTGGGCAAAAACAGGTAGGCTGATCGGTGTATGCATGGACAGACTGGACACTCAAACACATCACATCCTGTAATCCCCCTAATTACATTGATAATTAGATTATTTAATCACCCACCCCCCCTCCCCCCCTACAGACCACAAACATAAGAACACAAAACTATTACAAATGTCAAGACCTTGCCAGAAAAAACTGCAATTTCCTGAGTAATAATGCATTGCTTGTCTGTTTAGGACATACCTACTCAGGGCAGTTTAGCAAAGGTGAGCTCCATGGATACGGGGCCATGGAGAGAGCCAACGGAGAGAGATATGAGGGGGAGTTCTCTTCTGGGCTTCGAGATGGTAGGGAAGCAATTCATCATGCTAGCATAGCAACATCTTTGCCATTCAGCATCTTCCAGACAAGAGGACAGTATGAAATTCAATGACACGTTACATTCTTAGGTCATGGGTTCCTTGAAGACCAATATAGACAGACGTACAAAGGATCATTTCATGAGAACAAAAGACATGGTGAAGGTCAAATGCAGTACAGGTACAAAGCTGTCATATTTTAAATGATATTTTGAATGTGCAATGGTCAGCTGTCCCCTTATCAGTTTACGTTATTACACTTTTAAGCCTTCTCTAGGACTCGAGCTTAAGTGTAAAACGATTCTTTTAAAATCCAGTTTGATTTACTTTTTAAATACATTCAGAAATGGAGACCAATATGAAGGTTGTTGGCTGCAAGACCAAAGACAAGGCCATGGGGTTATGCAGTTTGGAGAAGGCTCAGTGTATGAGGTAGGTTTGAACAGTTATTCAATTGTAGTATTTTTTAGATGAATGAACATTGGGAATAATGTTTAATAACCGTACTGTAATAATAATAATAATAATAATAAATAGTATTTAAAGGCGCCTTTCTCGGCACTCAAGGACACCGTACAGGGTACAAAATACATTTAAAAACAGCAAAATAAAGAATACAACTACATTAAAAACAACAGAAGAAGGCAGAGTAATTGACATTGACATTAATTGGAATATGCAGTTTTAAACAGATGGGTTTTGAGTTCCAATTTGAAATCGGGGAATAAGTCAATATTTCTGAGTTGGGGTGGTAGTGAATTCCAATAGACGGGGAGCAAAGCGGCTGAATGCTCTACTCCCCATGGTGGTGAGACGGGCAGAGGGGACAGACAGGTGTATGGAGGACAATACAGTAAACTACCTTCTGTCTATAAAGACCTCAGGTTTTTTGTTAAACAATAATTCAAGTGTAAATGGACTGACTTCATATACAGTTTTTCTACCTTAGCGGCACTCAAAGGGCTTGAAATGTTTTGCTTGTCATTCACCCATTCACACATACAATCACACACTGACGGAGCCGGAGCTGCCTTGCGATTAGTGTTTGACCCTCTCTACTCCCTGAGGCAATGCCGCCAACGTATATTTATATATAATATCTATTCAAAATATAGTACATTTTATATTGTAGGTTTAAAGTGGTGTAAATTCAAAATAGTCACAAAATAATCTGAAGTTTGCATTGATGGACAATGATGTTATTCAAATTTAGTGCCACAAGAGGTCACCATTGTATTTCTGTTCAGGGCCACATCAGACTGAAAAATAGTAGATCTATAAGCCTGTGGTTAAGTTTTTTGTAGTTTTTTTTTAACTTAAACTCCTCAAAATCACTTGAAGCAAGGAGTGATCTCCCCTTATATAACATAATGTGTCTTCTTTTGGTGAGAATGAGCTATATGGATTCTGAATACATAATATACAGTGGGCACAAGTAGAATTAGAAAATGTATACTTGTGATCGCATAAATGTAAAAGTAGTATCTAACGTTATCTAATATTATTTGTATTCTAAGTTTAATGAGTAGTGGGGAATGCATCTCTAAGTGTTTGCTTCTGCCTTTATATCAAAATCAGCATACATTGCATGGATTTTCATTGCAGCCATGCCACTGAACACTTGAGCCCTTCAGAGCAACCTAGCACAAGAGCTCGCACAAGACAGCTCTGATCTGCAAACAAACTGAAGAGTACTTTACCTGTCTCATGAATGCTATTCCCCATAAAAAAATTGCCACGTATGTGCACTGAAGTGATTCATTCAAATACCAGTGCAAGGGATTTGTTAGCACAGCATACTTGCTGACAAAGTAAGCAAAGTATACACATACTCCATCACGACAGCAGATAGCTGCAGGAAACACAATGTTGTATCTCGGTGTAACTACATGCTAGTCAGTTATTGGGCCACTTTGTCCCAGCAGAGCCACATCATAGTATAATAGCTGATTAAAAACATACAACAGGCATTTGTGAGCTGCCTACACTTCCACACAATTTACAGTCATTGAAATCAGACCATTTATGAAATGTACACGAAATTTACACTGAAAACTCCTCTTCAGCGTGACCTGAACTTGAACTTGGATAATCAGTTTCAGGTCACATTGATTTTGAACAGGAGTGGCCAGGGAGGTAGGGGGTTGAGGCCCAGGGAAAGACTAGTATCGATTCCCCAGCATGCAGCCCCTGACAGCTGCACAAAGCTAGCATCAACTTCAAAACCCACTGCTCACATGAGGAGAGGGACTGCTTAAGCAGATTAAGCCATAAGTAACAGATTCCCTCCTTCCTGTAAAATTAAAATGTTCAATTTTAACAATTATTATAGATGTCTGAAAAAACTGCTGGAACTTATTTGGACAAATTGCCCAAAGAAAAGGATTTTAAAAATGTATATTTCATACAGTCTTCATAACAGTTTGTTCTTTGTTTTTTCATTGTTAAGCAATTGCTAGTGTGAAAGAAATTGAATTTTGTATGTGCTTATGTTAATCACAATCAGCTATTACCTTATCAACTGTTCAATTTTCAGTTTTATTTTCCATTTATATACAGTGCCCTCCAAAAGTATTGGAACAGTGAGGCGAATTCCTTTATTTTTGCTGTAGACTGAAAACATTTGGGCTTGACATCAAATAATGAACGTGAGACCAGAGATCAACGTTTCAGCTTTTATTTCCAGGTATTTACATCAGGATCTGATGCACAACTAAGAAAATATCACATTTTGTTTGAATCCACCCATTTGTCATGTGAGCAAAAGTATTGGAACAGATATACTTAAAACATATTTAAGTGAATAAGACTTAATATTTAGTTGCAAATCCTTTGCTTTCAATAACTGCAGCAAGTCTGTGACCCATTGACGTCACCAAACTTTTGCATTCTTCCTTTTTGATGCTTTCCCAGGCTTTCACTGCAGCCTCTTTCAGTTGTTGTTTGTTTTGTGGGGTTCCTCCCTTCAGTCTCCTCTTAAGCAGGTAAAATGCATGCTCTATAGGGTTTAAGTCTGGAGATTGACTTGGCCAGTCTAATACCTTCCATTTCTTGCCCCTGATGAACTCCTTTGTTGTTTTGGCAGTGTGTTTTGGGTCGTTATCTTGCTGCATGATGAAGGCTCTGCCAATCAGTTTGGTTGCATCTTTCGTTAAATTGGCAGACAAAATGTTTCTGTAGACTTCCGAGGTCATTTTGCTGCTGCCATCATGTGTTACATCCTCAATGAAGATTAATGAGCCCGTCCCAGAAGAAGCCATGCAAGCCCAAGCCATGACATTACCTCCACCGTGTTTCACAGATGAGCTTGTGTGTTTGGGATCATGAGCAGTTCCTTTCTTTCTCCAAACTTTAGCCTTTCCATCACTTTGGTAAAAGTTAATCTTTGTCTCATCAGTCCATAAAACTTTGTCCCAGAATTTGAGGTTCATCTCTGTACTTTTTGGCAATTTCCAGCCTGGCCTTCCTATTCTTCTTGCTAATGAGTGGTTTGCATCTTCTGGTGTAGCCCTTGTACTTTTGTTCATGAAGTCTTCTGCGAACAGTAGATAGTGATACCTTCACTCCTGCCATCTGGAGGTTGTTGCTGATCTCACTAACAGTTGTTTTAGGGTCTTTCTTTACAGCTCTCACAATGTTTCTGTCATCAACTGCTGATGTTTTCCTTGGTCTACCTGTTCGACGTCTGTTACTTAGTACACCAGTAGTTTTCTTCTTCTTCAGGACATTCCAAATGGTTGTACTGGCTATGGCCAATGTTTCTGCAATGGCTCTGATTGATTTTCCATCTTCTCTAAGACTCACAATTGCTTGTTTTTCACCCAAAGACAGCGCTCTGGTTTTCATGTTGTTTTCACCTCTGAATACAGTCTGCATAGACAAAACCTATCTTACCCAATCTGAACCTGAGTGTAGACATTCAGTGGTATTTATTGATTGAATAATGTATGTAATAGGACACACCTGGGCAACAAAACACACCTGTCAGTCACATGTTCCAATACTTTTGCTCACGTGACAAATGGGTGGGTTCGAACAAAAAGGTGATATTTTCTAATTTGTGCATCAGATCCTGATGTAAATACCTGGAAATAAAAGCTGAAACGTTGATCTCTGGTTTCACATTCATCGTTTGATGTCAAGCCCAAATGTTTTCAGTCTACAGCAAAAATAAAGGAATTGGCCTCACTGTTCCAATACTTTTGGAGGGCACTGTATGTGTTCCTACTGTAATGTACTGTGTTCTGATGACAGTCATGGTTTTATGATGTAGTATCTTAGTGCTTAACCCTTTTTTTGGAATATTTTAAAAACAAGCTGCAGTGCTGTGAAACCACACAACTTCATTAAGAACACATCAGAGCAAAAAAAGGAAAAACAAGATCAACATGACTCATGAGTGTCTTTAAGGGATAAAAGACAAATCCAGAATTATGTCTCTCTCGCTCACTCTTTCTTTCTTTCTTTCTTTCTTTCTTTCTTTCTTTCTTTCTTTCTTTCTTTCTTTCTTTCTTTCTCTCTCTCTCTCTCTATCTCTCTCATTTAAAAGCATTGGCCTAGATTTCCTTGGCGCATTGTTGCCTGTGCCTTAGCCTTAGGCCTGTCGATGCGATCAGAATTACAAATTCTAATGGACGTGTCACCACTTTGAAGTAGTGCTTGAGAGCTTTGAGACTGGGGCTCCCTTGGATATGCTAGGCAAAGTCTACTCATTGATCCCCCTGAATTTGTTTGACTTTGACACTCATGCCCCCTCCCTCTCTTCCCCTCTCTCTCTCTCTTTCTCTCTCTAAGACACGTTGGTGAAAGTATTGCATTCACGCCTCCAAGAAGACAGGTCTCCCTTAGTTATAAAATGAAAGTCTTCCTTCATACTCTATGAGAGGCAGTTTCTTAGCTTTTCAAGATTGCATATTACAGACAAATGCATATTATATACAGTACGTCAAATCCCATCTTTAAAATCCTATGCTTTATATGATGGACTTGCAAAGCCTCAGTTGTTGAACCTGATTCCTCCTTTGACACAGGTTAGGCTATACCATTTAAGTGACAGACGAGTGGTTTTTTTTTTCATTTTACATAATGATGCTTTACTGATTTTTTACCAGGGCCAGTGGCGCAACAACCTCTTCAACGGACAGGGCAGCTTGATCCACTGCTCTGGGGTCATCTATGAGGGAGTGTGGCTCAATGGCAAACCACTGGGTGAGTCACAGTGCTGGACTCGTGTACATTTTACAACAAATTAGGCTCCTGTAACTTTGCATTTCAGCCAATGTCTTGCCTTGGCACTGCTGTTGACTAGCAAGCCTATTGGCAGTAATGGCCAATAGCTCATGCCTCTGCCTCCTAGTCATTGGCCAAGTGTTGTGTCAGCTGTATTGCCTAAACCCATTCATTTCTTTGATGTCCATGAAACATTGAACCAGTTGGCTTTTAACAAGACCCCAAGGCAGAAAGATATAGCCTAAGACAACAGTGACCAAAGATTTGGCTAAAACGCAGACTGGCACTCGGAGGACCTTGTTAGTACACTGCAGTTTGCTACGCGAGTTTGCTATGCTAGTTTGCCATCCTAGCTTGCTGAGCTAGCTTGCTATGCTTGCTTGCTATGCAGGCTTCCTATGCTAGTTTGCTATGCTAGTAACTAGCTAGTTTGCTATACTAGCATAGCAAGGTAGCATAGCAAACTAGCATAGTAAACTAGATTGTAGCTTTGCGCTCTTCTTATCATGGTAGAGTAAGTGATGTTGGCTGGGTTTCCACATTGAATTATGATCTGTCTTTGCCTCGGCAAAACAAAATTCAGTGATTCGGTTGTCATGGTGATGACACTGCCAGACTGCGAGGCAACCTTTTTTCAACTAGAACATCCAGGGAGCTTTTATGTCTTCTTTTGTTTAGTGATGTTTGGAGAATAAATTTGAATTGGAACATTGGCCTGTTTTGATGTTTCACAACTGATCCATCTAGGACGCACCCAAACTTTTAGCCAGATGATATCAGTTGATAAATGTTCTTCCATTGAAGTTCCCCTCAGCCTCATCAAAGCAATAGAAAATAATCCATTCTGTTTGAGTGTTCTTGAATTGGGAAACAAACCACACCAGGTTTAGTGGAATGCAATCCTAATATATGGAATAGACTCCATTCTAAGAAGACTTAGTTACTGCAGTTTCTAGGTTATAGACCTGCATCTAATCTATAATCTAGCGTATGCCTTTAACATGTCTATGTAGCCCTTTCTTTCATTTCTGACAGACTGAATGGCATAGGTCGGTGAAATATTAACTGGAGACAGGTTGTTTGCTGTCTGGCCTCCTGTGAGAGTCTCTGTCAGTCGGGGCGCTGACACCGGGGGCGCCCCTCTGCTGCGAACCCAGGACCCCAGGACCCCTTGCCTGTCATTTATTGATGTCTATAGAAGTGCCTCCATGATAACGGCTTCAGATAGAGAGGCCCCTTACAGTGCCCAAGAATGAATCACACAGGGAGGAGTGAGAGAGACAGAAAGAGAGAAGAGTGTGTGTGTGTGTGTGTGTGTGTCTGGTAGGGGCCTCATATTGCATTATTGATGGTCCTTGGGGATGGATGAAAGTATGCCTAGTGGCAGCTGGATGGGGAGGGGCAGGGGGTGCAGGATAGAAGGTGATATTATACTGTATGCCTACTGTTTTAACACATTCCATAGGACTGACATGGAAACATATAGGTTGGGTACTATAGAAAGAGCCATCTTAACAGGTGTGGTGCTGGGGAGGGTGGATGGTGGAAGTTGAGGAAGGGCTATAGAGCATTGCTGCCCTGGGAGATCATCCCACCCCTCATCTGAGTTTTAGGCAGGCTTGACATCTCCCTGACATGTTTATGGGGGTCTTGTTGTGGGAAGAAAGGGGAATGTGGATTGTTCCCGTTGGAGGCGTGTTGTGTGCGTGTGTGGGTGTTGGGTGCACATGTTTTTGCACATTGCACGTAGCCTATCACTGTAGCTGTACACTTGTGTGGGATGAGGGAGACGTGGAAACCCCGCCTGATTCATTTGGACTAACGCAGACTTGACAGGGGTGTAAATTGCCCATATTAGGATTCCGACGGCCATGGCATCTGTTGGCACTTTACAGTAATGCCCCCTGTCAGCAAGGAGCCTTCACTCCCACAGTATTGATCTACCCCTCATCTCTGCCCAATTGTTTTACATCCTCCAAGTCATAGGTGATCATTGCCAGTGATGATACTAATGTGTGCACCTGTGCTCTCTAGTGAATACTAAACTACTACATCCGGCCTGTGTCGGTGCTTGGCAGTAGTAATCACTGACAGAATGTTAAGCTGTAATCTACTGTGTTGTCAACAAGTTAAACAGCATGCTCCACTAATACAGCCGTGTGTTGGGACCCAGCACAGTGATCTAAGAACGATAGCTATTCCTCTTAAAACTACCCACCACTCACACCATATGTTTGCAAACAGGATAGACCAGCGAGAGGGTCAGGTTCAATTTGAGGCAGTAGTCTTCTTCAGGTCATACTTTTGGCCTATTTATAGTCTATGCGCCTTGTAGTGCAAAATGTAGAAGGGATGCTTCCCTAGCAGATTTTCATTGGCAGCTACTTAATTAACATTGCATGCTGGCATGATACCCTGACATGAGATGACACGACACGACTGGTCTTGAGCCGTTTTGTCAAAGAAGACATCTGATATGTATGCTAATGTCTACCAGATGATCTATTCATGAGAAAATACCTTACAAGGCTGTAACATGGCTCTCACTGCCACAGTATCTGGAGTTGTATGCTAATCAGCTAACCCATTGAGGATGTACAGTACAGAGGATGGGGGAAGATGAGTTGGCATTCCTTTTGCTATAATAATTGTTTTCACCTGTTTCAGTCTACTGCAGCTCTCTTACAAATGTTTTAATGAGCCTGTATTTTTTGATTAACCGTTGGGTGGAAACTGAAAAGGCTCTATTTAGGAAGCAGTGGTTGAAAACTGAATAGCCTTGATTAGACATTGAAACCTGTTTGTATACGACAGGTGGCGCATCCAATATTGTCATAGAGGGAGGCGATGTTTTGGAGGTCTTCCAAGAGTCTCCATTTTCAGTGGAAGTGCAACTTCAGACTAAGGACGGGGAGAAAACAACAGGTGAGACACAAAATGGACGCCGGAGGTGATCACGTGGGCATAGTGATGGAACAAAGCTTTTGAACTGTTCCAGTTGTTGAAGATAACATGTAATTGTAGTAGAAGCCATTTGACTAACTGTCTCTATGCCCAGGTGAAAACGGCAGAGTCCTCCAGATATCAGCCGGTATCAGACTCCCTGATGTCTCTCCGTCAGCTCCTGCCAGCCTGCTCAAGATGTTCGAAGATGTCAAAGCCCTTGTCCAGACACCGTTGTAGGTCCCGTCCCGCCACAATGCCACCACATATCTACATACACGATGCAACACACTCTGATCCTCCTCACCTCTCGCCAGAGTTACCCCCCATCAACGCCATTGTCTTGTCTTTGAAACTTGTGTTGGGCGCTCGCTTTGTACTGTACGAAGGCAGTCTGGATAGAAAGAACTGTCTGTATGTAAAAGTTCTGGCATGTCGGGAAAGGGCTTGGAGTATGACATTGAAGTGGCAGTGTTACTCACTCTCTCTCTCTTTCTCTCTCTCACTTTGGCGTTGCCCTTTCTCTTTCTCCCTTTTGTCCCGTCCCCCCCCTTTTCTCTATCATACCCTCTCCCACACACGCCATCCTCTTCTGAATTCCACCTCTCTCCTCCACTCTCACCCTGCCCCCCTTTCCCTTGCTTTTCTCTGTCTCCTCCACCCTTTCTCTCTCTTTGCCTAACCCTCACTCCCCCCGTCCACCCCCACCCACTCTCTCTGCCTGCGTCTCCCTCTCTCTTCCCCTTTCTCAGTGGCTTTCAGGTTGTCAGCTATCCTTTGATGGAGAGAGCCTTTGAAAGCCCGGACTCTGGAGGCCCTGAATTCCCCCTCGCCACGGCTGCAGCTCCCTCTCCGCTGGCGGTGGCGGTGGCGGTGGCGGGGGCTAAATCGGTGGCGCAGGCTGACTCGTCGCTCCCGGAGGGCGAGTGGGAGTTTGGAAGTGGATCAGACGGCCAGGCACATGGGAGAGGTGCCACAGTCCCACACAGCTACCTGGACGGTGAGAAGAGATAGACGCGCCCTGACCATTAATCACAAATACACACACACACCTGTAGGGTGTGCAAATGCAAAGAGACACACACATGCCAGTATATGCGCATGCCATGGCACACAGATGCCTGTTTACAGCTATGCAGTTTATTCTGCATAAATTCTGCTATGCAGTTTACTCTGCATAAATTCTGTCCCTCCACAATGATCTGTCCCCCTCTTTCCTCACTCCATCCCGCCAGTCTCCCTCTTCTTTAAAGCGTTAATGTTGAGACCAGAGTCTCATTGCCATGAGAGCCGGTGGCAGTCAGACTGTAGAGAGAGTCCTGGTTTTCTTTAGTAGAACGTGCCTGGAGAGCCCAGCTCTACTCGTCTGGGACTGTAAAGAGATCTTTCATGTTTGGCTGCTGTGATACAGTATGCTTACTTGAGATTTTCCTCAGGGAGCTCCAAAGTTTTGGAGCATGGCTTGCAAGACTATCTGGCTCTGCAGACGTCTCAATTAACTTAGGGTTCCAAGGCATAAGGATGCTGTTGAGCTGTTGTTAAAGGGTGATATTAAACAGTGATGTTGGGGTTGGAACAAAAAGGCGTAAAATTCGCAATCCGTATCACAGACAGTGTGGGATAGGTGTAGCTCAGTGGAAGAGCATTTGACAGGAGATCAAGTTGTTCAATCCCCCCTTGTACGTTGCTTGAGATTAAAGCGTTAGCTAAATTAGCACATTATTACTTTCTTAACCAAGACATCACTCAACGGCTTTGCCAGACACTGGCGCTAGACATCCTTAAATGCCTAGAGACTATCCAAGTTGCTACTGTTTCAATAAGCAAAGTGGCTGTGCTACAAATCACATCTCATCTGTCCATACGGCAGTAGAGCTGAAGGAGGCAGACATGGGCGTCTGGAGAAGGGCAGAGCGTGCAGGCGGGTGGGCATTTGATCAATGTCATTAATCTCCTCTAAATGCCACTTACCTGCTGGCAGGTTAATGCCCCTTTAACCTTAAAGCGGCTCCGCCGTCTCCTCCTACTTGCACACCCAGAGAAGGAGAGAGAGATGCCCTAGGCCAGGGCTAGTACGCCTCGCTCGCTCATTGTTAACCGCTGGCATGCTGGAGACAATTACCTTTTGCCGGAAGTGAGGGTGATAAACGTTTCATATTGGTGTCCATAAAAGACAATCGAGGCTTGCATGTAGATGAAGGACCAAGACTTCCCGCTGTCTGGAATGTTAATTATTGTGTGTGTGCATATGTGTGTGTTGTGTTTATGTGGTTACTGTAGGAGTAAAGGGGGAAGCACTGGATGGTGATAATTGATATGGACAGGCAGACTGTTGTATTTCCAAGACATTGTGAACAACCATACTATCTATTTGTCTGCATAGGAAAGGAAGTCAGCATGGATCGGTCCGGAAAGGCAGAGTCCTCCACCGTCACAGAGTGTTCCTCAGGTAAACCAACCATCACAACTTCCATGTACCTTTGCACGTAATGTACAATAGAGACCTTTGGTTTATTTGGTTACTGTTATTTGTGCTGTCTGTAGTTTGAGCTTTGGGTTTACGAGTGAGTGGAGAGGCTATGAGGATTAGAGGTGGTCGAGAAGAAAATCAATATGGCTGATGGAGCCTTAGTTTTAGCTCATGTGGTGAGCTCTGCGTTCAAGTGCAACTGTCTGTAAAAATCCACCATGGCTCATCACCATCTGCTCGAGTACCTCCTCTCCATTTTTCTGTTTCTCCGTATTGGTCTGCAAGAAATCTCTCCATTTCTACGTTCTCTCGCTCTCCCTCTCGTCCTCCCTTGGCACATATCCTTTCACTCCCTGTGAAGGTCCGCAAGGAAGCCTCAGCCAGGAAGGTTCAAAGGAAACTCTCAGTCGGGTGGAAATGCACAGGGGATAATCCAGCATTTTTCATGCTGCCAGACGAGAGATAGGAGTGAACTAGGAGTGAGAGAAATGGACAGAAAAGGGTAAAAGTTCATGTGGAAGAGAGAGAGACAGAAAGATAGAAAGGTCAGAGCCCTAGCTCCCTAACACTGCCTGGTTAATTTCTTGATGGCCTTGGCTCATTTAGCTGCAGTTAAGCTAGGTGAGAAAGCAGGTGACCCCCCCAGGCTCCTTTGACTGCCCTCCGCCACATCCCTCTCTCACTCCTTCCATCCCCCGACACGCTCTCTCTCCTTCCAATCTTTCCCTCCACCGTGTTCTCTCTCACTCACTTTCTCTCTTCCAATCGTACAACCTCTTACCTGTGTTTGTGGTTTCTGTGGTTTCGCAGGCAGAGCCAGTCTCATAGGAGTGCTGCTTCATCAAGACTGGGGAAGAAGAGCAAAGGGCATCATCATTAGATTAGTCTCTGATGGCTCTCCCTAAGTAATTATCCTCCTGCCCTACACTCTAGCAGCAGCACACTTAATTGATTTAATGGAGTGTGTTCTCTCACTTCTCTTTTTAGCATGGCTGAGTTTCCTCTTGTTGAGTTTGAGGTATTGGTGAAGTATAGGCAGGGTATAGGGTGATTCCCACATTTGTATGTATTGATATTTATTTCATAATAGCTGGACACTCACAATGTGTCATGCACAGGGTTGAATGAAGACAAAATACCCCAGTGTTTTAAGGTTCTGTTTTATCTGTATAACTCTTTTTTGCTTCTAAAGGCATGTTTCACTGTAAAGGAGAACCAGATTCAAGGTAGGTATCAATATAATATGATTATAAAGATTTTGGGGGGGTACAGCACACATAAAGGCTTGTGCCTGGGCCAGTCAGCAAAGATTTATTTACAGCAAGTGCCTTTGAATGGTATTAAAAGAGAAAATTTACAGTTTTCCATCTGCTTTTATAATACTTCTGGTCAAATATGTGAGAAAAATCCAATTATGTTTTATTGATCATCAAAACTATCTGCAGGCTTTGGCCTTGGATTTACGAGGGTAGGGTGCAGACATGATTCTGACTGGATAAATCAAGGTCATTTCTACCAGGGCTCCATAGGTGGATGTATCTCACCTCTACCTCCTCCATCTCTCCATCCATCCCTCTCTCCTTCCATCCTTTTTGATGATTTAATAATGGTCCTTTGCTCAGGGAGCATGCCTTGAAAGTGATGCATATCTAATGGATGGCCAAGTGGACTGAAACAGAAGAAGGACATGCATTTAAATGTCCTTCCAAATTCCTCAGCCTCCTTGTTAAGCGTTGAGACTGTAGATGTTCATTTGAAAGCATGTTTGGAGATGGGAGGGGTCCTTTGGGTTTTAGTCTGTAGCATGGCAGGCTCCCCTACTTGGATGGGAACTGGAGATCCTAGTTGTGTATGTTAACCATGACTCTATGATTTGGCTGGTTAAATGATTGTGTCTGACAGCAGTGGCTTAAGTAGATGTTGGGTTAAGTGAGATGAGCAGCTATGAATATCATATGGCTCAAGACTAATGCTCCGCGTTATTGCTACTTAATGAACCATCCAGAGACAATCATCACAATTTGCACGCCACTCCAGATACATATAGAATACATTACACTAGAGCAAACAGAGTAGATTACTTTTGGTTGTATTTTGGATGATGCTGGTAATATGATGCCACTTGGCAGATGCTTTTATGGAGTAGCAGAAAGAGTGCATACAGATGTTTGTTGTGTGGTTCTAACTGTAATGACGCCTCAGAGCTGCATAACAAGCCATATAGAATGTGAAAGGTATGAATGTGACAACATGCTTCATACAAAATATTCCTTTCCAGTGTTTACACTCACTAAGTCTCTGTTAATTCAATCAATTCTACAGCATAAGCAAGAAGTGTGCTTACACACACAGTACTGTGATGACTACTTTGCACCTACACCCTTCCACAGGTAAGCTTTAATGAGAAAAAACACAGCAATTACTTTAATCAGACAGACAGGTTTGAACATATTCTGCCCTGTAAGGAGCAGCTTACAGCAGGCTAATTGTGTGGCCATGGGACACCCAGGGACAGCGACCTGAGGGAGGAGAGACCTTGAGGGGCTGACACCACCACAGCATCCATACCATCCTCCTCACTCCCTTTATGACTAAGGACAAAATCCGTGCGGGCAGGGAGCATTTAATTAGAAAATTAATGGGCTGTGATTTGTTTTTCTTTTTTTTCTGCCACTTAAGACACTTTGCTGCCCCTGTCACTTGTCTTTCCGTCCCACCTCCTCTTTTACATCTCTTTCATAGGCAGTGGACAATGAAACCTTGCAGACACAGCAGTTATGTTGCTAATTTGATTAAATATTGGTGTGTCCTTGTTCTGGGTGAGATGGGGAGGCTCCCAGGCACATCCTGATTGAGCTGGGCTGCTTCAATATTACCCGGGGCCATACGGTAGCTGCCTGTCTATGTCAGGTGTTTTTAGGTTTTATGACCCATGGTTTGCACATTAAAACCCCTTATCCACTTGGTTGTTAATACATACATTATGTTATCTCTCGTCTTCAATTAGAAATGTAATTCTGAAATGCACAGTACTGTAACCTAAGTCTTTGGCAACTCTGTTAGGTGCTCTCAACCTTTCGCTTGACGGCCATGTTGGATTTCTGTGTTATTGAACATGACACACAGGTGTTTAGGTCGAGACCTTATGCTTACTTTGGAAACAAAGGAATCACAACACCTGCTGGGCTTTGCCCTTAATAATGTACCAGCAGCAGCCAGAAAGCACAACCTCGACACCAGTGTGTTGTGAAAGTGGAGTCAGGCGGCAGCAGCCTGTCAGTGTGCTGAGGCAGGAGAATGATTGAAGCTTCACTGGTGTTGATACGACTGCACTGGGAGTCTGAAACCAGACAGAGAGGGGGAAGGGACCATCGCTGAACTTATGGGGGTGATGACAATGCTGCACTGTCATAGGAGGACTGCTTGCCTGGCTGACTCATTGCCTACACTATCTAAAAAAAAGAAATTTTACATTGCATTGGAATGATTTAGTTCTGAGTTTATTATGCATGAGATCACATCTCATAATCCTTCACAAATGTTGCTTGATTACCTTTAAAAATGTGCTCAATATTAGCCAAACATTGGTATAGTGGTTGAACCCTAGTTTACTTGACCTGCAGTGTACAAACTGCTATTTAGGAGACATGGAACACGGTTCCCTTTTCCCCAGTCTAAATCATACTATTTTTCTCTCAACAGTAGATAATGTGTTTTTCTATTGAGGCATAAAGTAAAAAAAGACATAGACAATTTTCTTTTGTAAGGGCTAGATTTTTGGGTCATGATTATCATCCAGCGGAACACTGGTACCTCACATGGTGTAGTGTCATGGATTTGGGCATGATAACAATGAAAGAGAATCATTTTATGCATAACACCTTTTGGAAATGGGAGTCTACAGATAATATGTCATTCTTCTCTATGCATAGACCTAGTGAATGTGTAGCATAGTGATATATTTTAAAATACATTTTAAAGAAACAACGTGCAAAGCACTTTGTGCCAGAGCAGAACCGTTTTGAATAAAATATTTACAAAAAAGCTGAATATGAGCCTTGTATGTTTTCATCTTGAGAAATCAGGCCCACACTCTGTGATCCTCTCTTTAGGGCTTAGTCAGTAGCAGACATGATTCACTTTAAGAACATAATATCCAGGGTGTTCATTTGTCTCATTGCAGACATCAAAGAAGCCCTAAGCGTGGCAACTAAAAATTGGTGGTGGGCGAAAAATTATTTATTTCCAAAAAAAAATAACTTTGCTACTATATCTGTCTACTTTGGCTGTATGCATTCTGAGTGTGTGATACAGCATGAGTAATATCAAACTGTAAACCTTGTTTTTCAAAATGTAATCTGGCTTGGTTGGTCGATAAAGCCAAACTATTTTCCCTCTAAGGAGAGCGCTTTCCTCTCCTGTGTTGACTAGCATTTTGAAATGGTGCATAATGAAAGCTAATGCCTCGGCTTTATCTCTGAACAGATAAGTTTATGAAAGTCACTAATGTACTCGTCTGCTGCTTCTCTAAATCGTTTATTGCTCCTTGACACTGTTCCTCCCTATATCTGTTCCCTAATGATGTCTTGACCTGTGTCATTCATTCCTTCCCTTCTGTTCATTGCATTACGTCCCTCCTTTACCTAGTCACCCTTTTCTCTTGTCCATAGCTCTGGTGCCTTATCCTTTCTCTTTCCCTCAATGTTCTTTCTCCCATAGCCTCTTTTGGCTTTCTGCCCTTTGCTCAGCATCCCTTTCTCTCTATTAATCTCTCTATTTCACAAGCATGATTTACTTATCTCTCAAATAACAGATGCTGTATTAGAATTACATGTCACTGCAGTGTTTCTCCCAAAGCACTTCTTGCTATCTTTCTATCTTTACACTCCTCTTCTCCCTGTCTCCTTTGTTGACTTCCTCTCTCTGGTGTCTCTGGGTGATGATTAGCAGGTAAGCTCTGACTCAGCCTGTCGGACCAGGAGAGAGGGAGACAGCTAATTAGCCTCTGGGTGCGCAAGGCTGTGAGGTCAAACGATCCAAGCAACCTGCTGGAGAGAGAGAGGCGGCACTCTCACGCTGCTACCAGGTCCCAGAAGGAAGAGCCTTAACCTTTCTCCAGCCGCTCTCCCACACTCTCTCCTTCTATTTTTCGCTCCCTCTGTCTCTCTGTCTCCTTGTCAACCTAATTGAAACTCACACCCAGGGGGCAGGAAGAGGCTCCTCTCTCATGTCTACAGTCATGATCTGTCTACCAAGCTGTAGACTTGACTGGAGTACAGCAGAGTTTGTGTTGGTACCAAAGGTCAGCTCAGCTGTCTGATAGCCCAGTTGTTCCAGGTAGCTTGGCTGTTCTCTTTGAGATATAGCCAATGATTATCAATGTCATGCTAAACAGGTTCAAAATGAACATACTGTTCTTCCACTCTGTAGCTTTATTGCTAGTTTCACTCTGGTCCCAGTAAGCACACTAGCTAGCTATATGTAAAGTAATTACAATTCAGCAGCGGGTGCATTAAGGAAATGAGGAGCTGGACTCCAGAATGTGCTGTGAGAGCCAGGCCTGAAACAGCGCTCATCCACTTAGAGCTTCCTCAAATGGTGCCACACACTGTCACCATGCCCCATGTTACCAAGGAGACCACACAGGAAAATGAAAGGGAGTGAGAAACATGCAATGCATCTGTCAGGTTAAACCAAGGATAGGGGAAGGAGTTCCATTTTTCTTTTTAAGAAAAAAAAAGAAATGAGCTTGGTGATATTCTGTGGCCTTTATCTGGCAACAGGGTTGAATTGTTCAGTTTATGAATTGACTGAACCTTGCCATGTTGGATTCATGCAGAAATGACTGTACCTCCTAAAACCGACTAAAACCACCATTTAATTTAGACCATCAACGTCTGCCACTTGGAAAGCCAGTTGAAATTAGTTTTTATCATGTACCTGCTTCTTTAAAATTGATTTTGTATCTCCATTCACAGGGCTTTTTCCTGGACAGCAAGGGGTATCTCCAGCCAATCAGAGGGTAAAGGACGGTCAAGCCAAATTCCAGGATATAATGTTAGCACTTCCCCCTCCTGATTTTATACCCTATCAGCTACTGGATGAGATGGACAAGGTCAGTGTAGCATGTTTATATATTATACTTTACTTTATTGCAATCCTCTAGTTTGTTGTCTCTTTACTATTGATAAGATTGTCTCCTCTACCTTGTTCTGGTTTACAGAGAAATGTCAGAAAGTTATCCACCCGTGTAGATAAACTGGGACTCTCACAGGATAAAAGCTCTGATAGCAGGTACCTCCACACACATGCACACACATTGTACATATCCGTTTCAAGATAAATACCTAGGTACCTATGAGTTCCTATCAGAAGTGGCCAGACGAGGTTTAGTCACACATACATAACATACATCATAATCTATCTCTTATGAACCTGTTTCAACAAATTGCAACAAAGCTGGTTGCAAATTTGATGGCACACAGGTGTACCTCTTTTAACTGAAACAGGAATGCATTGGTAATTACGACAGACTAACAAAGCTGCTTGATTATACTTCCACTGTTTGTTTAACAGGTTACACACTTACTGCTAAATTGTTTTACTGAATTGAGTCTTGTTCCACTTGAGGGCTACCGGTAGCCATTTATGTGAGCCAGCTTTGGGAGAGATCTGAGACCAGAGGACTAGGAGAGCTCATCATTAACACTATACACACAAATAAAACAGACTGATGCAGACACCCACACATATACTGAAGCCTTCCATCCCACCAGCGATGCTTTGTTATATCATCTCTCTCTGCAACACTACCATCTGCGTTCATTGCAAGCGATGCCAGACAGAATCCCAGTTTGTCTGTAACTGGAGTTAAGAAACTTTTTTAACTCCAGGGAATGAATATAAAATGCTATGATATGTTAATATTCAGACATACCACATCATTTATTAAAACATAATTAATAATTTGATAATAATTTGTAAATCTTTTAGAAGAATTTAAAGACATGGCCCTTATAGATTTGGTTACGCTGCTTGCAGTAATTATTCCCTGAGGAAGGCAATTACTGTACACTGCCCAGTCAAATTGTGAATATCCAGGAAAAATGCCCAACACATGTTCATGAACTCTTTTTTCCTTGCTCACTATACAGTATATGTTGTGTCCTGGGGGAGAGTGCACAAGGCCCTTGAGTGGTTAAATTATGTTCTGGAAAAGCTTTGCAAACCCCTTTATTAGTCCATTTGGTTTGTGGACCCCTGCTGTCTGTGATAGTTTGAGACCGACTGTAGTGAAACTCAATGTCTCCCTGGTGGAAAGACTAAAGAATGGAGCATAGAAATGCCAGGTGTCCACTGAAAAAGGTACACTAATATGACACCCACAGTAGAATAGGCATTGCCCATAAAGAACTATTTGGGAAACGAACAGTAAAAAGGCCATTGGGGTTTTAGAGTTGGTTGTCAATTACCGAAAACGTTTCACTTGGCGTTTTTCATTTGACAATCCTGACATGTTTAGCCCTGGCAGTGAGGCCACCTTTAGATTTTTGTGAAATTCCATAATGTCACACAATGGAGACATGCATGAGGTCTGGCTCCAGTGTCAATCAATGACATTGGTGGGTATGAAGTAACTTCTTTTGTAACAACTTTTCATTCAGTGCCCTCCATTCTTTGGGGATGATAAGTAAAAGGTTTTCTAAATTAATTGGATCAATGATTAAGAAGGAGCGATCTCACTTCACTGGGCTTAAACAATGGCCACATAAAGACTCGACAGGGAGTCCGGTCCAAAATTGACACTTGAATTAGATAAAGAAGAATAGAGAGAACAAAGGGGAGATGCCTATCGGTGTGAGGTCTACATGGAGGTTCGTCGCTTTTGCTCGCTCATTGTTGTAGGATAAGAAGGTTTTGAGTGACTCACACCAATGATATTGATTTGTAGGGTGAACTGAATGCATTCTTCACCTGTTGTTTTTGTACATTTCAGCTCAGGGCTTGAATGAATTGAGATAAATGGCTGTCTGTTTTTTTTTTGCTCTTCATGTCAAGACATACGACGATTGAAATATCTTGTTTAAGGCAGAATGGTCTTCTATCTGAACAAAAGCTGTTCCATCGTAGGATTGAGTTGAAATTGAAGGATTTGGCGGACATGAGAATAGAGAATGAAGGTGAATGAATCCAGGACCATACAGTGGGATGTCTGAAGGGTCAAAACAACCATGCTGCTTGTCAGTGGCGGTTCACCAAATTACACAGCACTGAAACCTTCTGACCCAGTGTATCCCCTCTGTGAAATATACAGTATAGCAGGTGTGCTGTTGTACCAGACTCTGAAACACTATCTGAACACTTGCTGAATTAAATCGTGTTTACTGTAGGATTTAAGATACTTCAGAACTCTGATCATCCTGCCAGCTTCCTCTTCACACCTCTCCCCTCAGGGAAAAGGCTTCCAGACATTTAATACTGTTAGACCATTCAGGTACTGAACAGTTCCTCTTCCATTCATCAGCACCTCACATCAACTGCTTTAAATTGTTCTGGGAGGCTACTTTGACCAAACTCTATTTTTTGCAAACTCTGTGCAACTTTTATGTTTCATATTTATTTTCTTTAAAATGATTTTGTTTGTGAAATGTTATGCCTGTTATGTTTGGTTGTGTCTGGTTTGAGCACGCTGAAAGAAATTGCTAACTATGTTTGTATGGCAGTAATAAATATTATGTATATGTACATGCATGCTTATGCAAGTTCATATTATTCTCTCTATTGATTTGTAGAATGTATTCATTCATGGAAACATTAACTTTTGACACATTAACATAGACATTACGCTTCAGAATAGGTGAAGTCTGACTTTTTGGGTTGTCTGTGAAGTACTTTTTGGCTATTTGTGAAGAAGCAATATTCACCCCAAAACGGCTGTGGTGTTATCTTCACAGTAGCTGAGCAGTGGCCTGGTGCTTCTCCAGGTGGCAAAGAGTTCTCAGTCTTTTACCAGCGTAACATGCAGTGCTGCGGGGGGGAAGCCAGGGCCATGCATCCCCCCGACACACTCCGACTGAGGCATAGGAAAACACACAATGGCACGAGTGAGACGGCTCTCAGTTGTCCGTACGCCTGAGAGGCACAACACACGAACCAAACGCTGAGAGCCTTGGCCCATTCTCCCCTACCTACTGAATAGGTCTTGGAAGTTTGAAAAGACAGAGCCTCGTTCCCATCCGCGCTGGGGATAATAACTAAAAGCAGGTGCACAGGGGGGGGCAAAACTGAAACCAGCTGGATGCGAGAGGGGATGCGCTTTAGGTTTACTAGGGGCTTTTACTCTCCTCACTCCCTAATCCCCCTAGCTCTGCTCAAATAGCTCCGCTGTGACGTAATGCAGGAGGGGGGAAAACCTCACAGCCAAACATATGGACGGGATTGTATAGCACTGCAAGGGGACTTAGCCCTCTCCAAATCACTCTGAAACATTTCTTGTGTGCGTGTGTTTGTGCCTGCGTGTGTGTCTTACGTGTGGTGGATGCAGTACGTGTGTGTGTTTGTGTCTGCATAAGAGAGTGAGCCTTGGAATTCTTTCTCTCAAGGGGTAATGAGAGCTGTGGCTTATGTCTATACACCCAGGGTACCGAACGCTAAATCAGGGGGAGAGGTGTTGAAGAAAAGTTTCCCTCCCATAGACATAAATATTCATCTGGGGCTCTTGGGGAGGATAAAGCGGTGCTTGTGTAACTGTTAAAAGATATGGCTCAATGACTCATGTACATGGAAAGGAAATGCACTAGGCTGTAGTCTGCTACAGTTTTGAAACGCTGCGTCAGGTGTTTTGAAATATTGATCAGAGTTTATTCAGGAAGTACAGTATATCGTTTTTTCTTTTTCAGTTATTTTTTATTTTTCCTGTAAGTAGCAGACCGGCTGTCCAGTGATTTCAGCGGTGTTTGCTGCCACTGTCTAGTACAGTTCTAACAAGCAATCAGATTTCATTTGAATCCATATTGATGCATTGTTAATTTGTTATACCTGGAACTTTATGGAGGCGTGGACAAAAGAATTCCGTTGCTACCTAGCTGAGGAAACCCCAGACACTGGTGGAGTTTACATAACAGCCCCAGTATGGTCATATGGACTCTGCCCACTTGACATTTTCCATTTCTGACCTCTCTTCTTCTTAGTTTGTAATTTCATGTGTGGGCTTGACTTTTGATGCCTTTTTTAGAGTTAGACTGTATAACTCTAGAAGCCAGTGTGGTTTGGCTCTCACTCTAATGTATATACTGTCACTTGTGTTTGTGAGAAGTGGTGCATCTAAAGTTCATCCACCCCGTGCTGTTTGGTAACCCCATGAGTGACACCCCCCTCTCTGTCCTCTGAATAGACCGCTCCGTATCCTGTTTACAACTGGCCTTTCTGCACACCAGGCTGTCCCAGCCATGGCCTCTCTATTCCATCTCTCCTTCTCTCTGTTTCGCTTTACCTCTTTCCTTCCCTCTATTTCTCCCCCTCCCCCCCCTCACTTCAGAACTGTCCTTTCTCACTCCCCATTCAATCTTGTCTTCGGCGTCTACCACCATAAGACGTATGGAGAAGAAGAGAGAAAGAGATCTCTCCCTCCCTCCCCCACCCTCCCGCGTCCTCTCTGTCTCTCATCCCCCTCTCCCTGCAGGGCCTATCTCAGACAGGGGAGGCCACACTCTCATAGAAATCCCCATCATCTAGTGTATTCACTGAAAGGAGCCAGCGGTGGGGGGCCCACTGTATCTCCTGGGCCTCCTTTGTACCCCTCCCTCTCCCCCCTCCAGGATCCTTGGAATGTGCTCTCCAGCTGCAGGAACGTTAGGTGGCTGACGGGGGGCGCTACCCCTCTCTCTCCCTTAACCCCCCCCTCCCTTTACTTATACCCCCCATTTCCATTCTCTTCTCACAGTACTAGATCTGTGGGTAGTTTCTTCAGAAATCAACCAGGGAACATTTTTCTTAAGACCTCCTGCGTCTGAAAGCTCAGGTTCAAACCCTTAGTTTCCCTTCAGCATTCTCGTCTCTTAAAAGCCTCTCCTACAGTGCCAGTGTTTTATGAAAAGACCGTCCTTCAGGGGAGACATGGCAGAATAGAGAACGACTGTCTTTGCTAGGCTGCACTGGCACAATGATGCCACAGACGGTAGCCGCAGAGAATGTTGCAGGAAAAGCAAATTAATGGCATCAGACAGCCTTGTGACAGGAAATCCCCTATTATGTGAAGGCTTCACAATGTGGTGCAGGCTGGGATTGTAAAGCAAAACACCCCCGCTCACCAATCATTATTCTAGGACCCCTTCTAAAAAGACCCCTTGCAAGCACTCTGACTAACCCACGTAATCTATTATAAACCCAAAACCTTCAAATCAGTTGTCTGGCATTTATGTAGAACTGAAATGTATGGAGATTATTTCCCTATTCATTACCATCAAGTATTACCATCAGTTTGACAATGTTTACCAAATTATAGTTTAGAGTGTTTTGTTTTTTTATGCACTGCTCGCTACAAAATCACTTTTTGTAGATAATGGCTCGCCTTTGGAAAGTTGTGTCTTCTGTGGTCCTTCCTTCAACCTTCAGCGATGCTCCCTCTGCCTTCCTCCTCTCTCACTCCTTCCTCTCCAAGGTTTAGTCTTTCACAGCATTGCTGTCAAGTTCAGGTTACAAACACAAAAATAAAATCTTGAAGCAGAGAAAGAAGGGAAGTCTTTACTTTGTGTGGAGATGAAGGACCTTGGCTGACCCTAGTATCTGAACCATGTTAAATCTGTTCCCTTTTAACGTGTGCATGTTATATAACACACCTGGATCCAACCCTGTTTTCTGTTATTAGTTAATAACAGTTAATTGATGCAGTTGATTGAAATCAACATCAATATTGTGATGGTTAGTGTTGGCTGTCTGTAGAGTAGCTACACTACAGTACAGAAACTTGTTTTTGTCAAAAGAGACATGTTTTCTTCTTGGCACTGTTAGTTACACCCTGCACACAGTTAACTACTGCTGGGCTGTATGCTTTTTGACACATATTTCCCGGCTGTATTTGCGATGTCTGAGAACATGTTGGAATTGTGATACTGGCCAGACCCTGTAAAAATGTAATAAAAGTTGGCATTTTTGTTTTTGTTTTGAATTCAAAGAATGATTAGACTGATTGCTAAAGGCAGTTGTTCTTTTGAATAATTGGGTTATTTATTATATTGTCAAGTTCCACAAAAAAACACCTCTCAAGTCACATAAAAAAAAGCCCCCAAAACAACAAACAGCGCCCTTAAAGTTAAACCGCATTCCTAATGAGAACCAATCAGAAAATCAAGTGATATCACTGCTGGCCAATCCCAATGTCCACGCCTGTACTGAGCCGTCCAGAAAATCAGGCCTGCAGAGCCTAACTCTGTGTTGGATTCTGGCTGGGGGCCCTGTCCTTAGATTTCACTGCATCCCTCACAGCAGGCAAGCGCTTCAGTCTTAGTTTGTTTTTCTGAAACGCAAAAGAGATGACAGATCCATCAGTGGACCAGCTCCAGTCATCATCCATACGGGTGCACAGGAGTGACAGTTTAGTCTCGGTGCATTTCTACAAAGTAATGATGTCATTTTTTCAGGTTCTGGGTTTTCAAAAACTGTTTGGCAAATAAATAAATGAAGCAAATGACCCTTTCCCTTATCGTTGGAGATGAAAATGTTTGTTAAATGCATCATTGGAACAGTTGTAAAGGTCTCTTTTTGGACTCGAACCTCAACCAGCTTGAACACAAAACCTCCCACTTTTACTCTTCAAGAATTCAAATATAGTTTGCTTTTCAAAGCTAATTCTGAGCTTTTAGGAACTGTTTTGATCTGTTATGATTTCTTTTATGTCTCATCAGCGTTGAAACGTTTCAATCTCCCATTTTAGCATAACAAGCATTGAGCATCTGATAGCGGGTCTATTGCTGGAGAGAAGGCAGAAGGGTATCTTCTTTCATTTTCAAAAGGATTAGAAGCAGTTTACTGATAAGATTACTGAACTCATCGCATAGTAATCCTGTCTTATGGCCGTCTTGAGATCTTTGATCCTTGGCTACATTCATATGCATGAATGTATGGAAAGAGTTGAGATAGCGAGACCTTAATACCCCCGAAAGCATAATTTCCAAAGCACTCAGCTTCAATCACCCCAGCATTGATTGGTCCCCGCCAAAACATAACAGAGGATATCCACTTTACCTAAGTGCAAAGATTTGACCAAGTCTAGAACTTGTGACAATAGATCATACAAAAGCTGCTTTTTGAAAGCACTATTTTATGTGGTCTGTTTTTGCAATACTCTTCAAATCAATTGATTGATCTCTGTTTGTCTCCATGTTGGTCTCTCTATCTCCCCCTCTTTTCCTTTATCTCTCTTTCCACTTCCCTCTGCAGGTCTGGCACTGCGCCCCGTTTGGCCAACAACACCAAGGTGAACCCTCTAGACAGCAGGACTGTGAGACCAGGTGAACACACGTCTCACTTTCTGGCAGTTAACCGCTTGTGGAAAAAATCCTTAGACCAAAGCAAGCAGTCCAACTAACATGTAAAAACAATTAGAAAGCATAAAAAAGCGGGTAATTACGTGCTGCAGAGACAACAGAGCTCTCTACAACAAAAACTGGGAAGGTTTAGTAGAGGGAGAAACCCTAGAAAAACAGAGAAGAGCTTCCATCAACAATTCAATTACCCTCTCTACTACCCCTCCATCCAGTTTACATAAAGATTGCCATGTATACACATGTGAATCTATAGAGAAAAGAGATGGAATTACTTTGGGTCTGACAACTGGGCAGCATGTGTCAGCCTATCCCCCGTCCTCTGAGGTAGCCTGCCTGGCGGAACAGTGGCAGCAGCAGGAGGCCTCCCCCGAGGTTAGGTCTGGGACAGGGAACGCTGTGGATGACAAGGAGCGACAAGGCAGACAGCTGCTCTGTCATTTAACCTTCCTTCTTTTGGAACCAGACATATCCAACTCTGCTCTTTGTGTTTTTTTTGTTTTGTTTGTTGTTGAAATGATATTTCCGGCCCTTGCCTAATGACACTTAATTTTAGACGGAGAGATCAAGCACAGGGTGGAACTCAAAGCTCAGTGCTCGATTAACTTTCAGTAGTATGGCATGCATATAAAGAATGATGCATTTATATGCACATGTGCATGCATAGAGTACATGCATACAAAAGCTGTCGTACTATATTCCTGTTTATAGGGTTCTACAAAACGACCAACCCTATCGCATATCACACTCTCTCCTTCGGCGTGTCATTCAGCCAGTGAAAGTGATATTTCTTACGTCAGAACTGGGACAGGTGTGGCAGCCGTACACCCAGGAAGAGGGGCTTAGGTTCGGGGAAGCCGCTCTGTATAGATACCGTACCCCTTAAGCTTACTGGGCTAATTCCTCCATCCTATAATACTATGGAAGTATGAAGTGATATCCCCCGTCAGCCAACCAGAGGGAGAGCGCCTGCTCCGCAGTAACAGGATCTCCTGCTGCTGCCTGAGCTGGGAGCAGACACCAGTGGCCAGGCCACAGCAGCTGAGGACGTCCATCTATACAGGATCAATCTCTGATGTCTCGCTGCCCCGTCAGGCCTCAGTGGACAGGCAAGATACTGGAGGCAGTGATGTCATGAGAGATGGAACTGTCAGCTGTGGCATTTTCTCTCTCCCTCTCTCTCTCTCTCTCTCTCTCTCTCTCTCTCTCTCTCACTATTCCTCTCTTACTTTCTGTTGAGATTATCCACTTGAAATTGACCATCTAAATGAGTAAATTACCCATGCTCAAACCCAACCCATAACTCTAGTTCTGGGGTCCGAATTTGCTAAACCTGCTAAACACCACATGAACCATCAGATCTTTGAGTTAGTGTGTTACAAACATTACATTAACAAAATATCACAAATGAGACATCTGACAAGGAAATCAAATCCTTGTTGATGTAAAGTTCTTAGGCATGTAGGCAGTATATATCCTGCTGGATCTCACTGATTAGCTAAGAGATCCATCCATCCAACCACACTAATTACACTCATATCAGTGGACTCAGTCAATATCTGCTGTCTAGACTCTAGAGCCTCCTCTAAGAATCACTCAGAACTGACTATGTGATTTGTGAGTTGACAAACTAAACCCAAACAGTACTACTCAATACAGAGCAATAAGAGGGCCAGAAGACAGATCAGCTTCACTGAAATAACTGCCAACATGGAACAGTAATAGCATGGTTCCTATTTCTATGGACTTCCAGACAGAATGAAATGTGACACATTAAGTTACTCATCAACCATTGTCTTTTTCCAGGTGAATATGTAATAATGGTGAAAGAAGTGACCAGCCCACCGTTCCTAGAGCAGACGTTGCCTCCAGCTTTCACCCTGCTTCGAGTGTGTCCGGCCAAGTCCAAGAGTAAGATGGGCCTCACGGACAAGAGCAAGTGAACATGTGTGATGACCACCATGTGAGGGCTACATGTGAACCATGCTGTCAAGACTTGTTTAGAATCTCCGAACACCGAGAAGCCTTATTTTACGATAAAATACAGTTAGGAGTGAGTATTTTTGCTCTTATCTATGAAGTTATGAAACATTGGCATTCTCGCTGATTTTTTTTTTTTTTGCTTTTGGTTTTTACTGTTGTTTGATTGAGGTCAGTATTTAGGTCTCGATATGAAGTGGTGTAGAGAGAGTACACTGTTTTCCTTTCCAACAGTAGGGCAATGTGTATGCTGTTGGAAAGTTACCATTGCTGCTGCAAGGGAAGCAGGTCATTTAAGGGCTGTCTAAGCATGTTTATTTTCATTCATTCCACATGTGTTGGACCTGAAGCTTTATTATCCTCAAGAAATGTTGAGACCTTTCCCAAGACATGACTGAATGTTACACCAACATGGCTCCCCTCGTCTAGAGGTTTGATATTGAATATGTGATAAATCAGGGTGCGCACTCTTTAACCCAACCGACAACCGACACCCCCCCACCCCTCACTCATGAAGTCATACTATTCTAGCCCCCTCCCTGCTCTGGAGAGACCAGTGATTTGGCCCAAGTAGTGGCTTGCGTCAAAGACATTTACGTCAGGGCAATTGCAATGTTTCAGTTGTTTTGATAGAACAGGGCAATGTTTCTATGGAACAGAAATGGTATTATCATGAGTCACCTAAAATTTCAAAATCCATCATCTATCTGTACTCTTAATGCCTGCCTGTGCCAATGTAAATGTTCAACTTCATTAAATATACCGCTACTGCTTTTTAAAGTACTATCTTCCTGAGTCATGACTTGTGTTTACCTGTTGACAGGAAGATAGCAAGCCCGGGGCAGGTTCTGTACAGCATTATGCACTGTTGGTGCAGTGGATTCAGAGTGAAGAGTTTTTAAAGCCCGGTTCTGCAGGTATGTTTCTATATTTTGATTTCAGTCCTGGATGTTGCCATGTGCAGCTTGTTAACGTGGAAGTAGGTTCTAGTTGAGACTCTTAAATCACATCTGTAAATGAGCTTTTAGCTGGAATTCCCCCCTGTGTCCCTCTCCAAGGGCAGCAGCGGGCTGCAAGTTAACAACAGCCTCCATTTTAACGCCTGCTTCGTTTCAGGGGTTCGCTAATGCAAAGATGCTCTAATGAAACCAAATTGGACTCAATTAGATTTAGAGGTTTAATAACCTAGTGCAGTGAAACACATGAATAACTAACATGTGTGCACCTTACTGGTTATAAAACAAAGAATGTTTAGTAATTGTGCTGTAACTCTCCTATATGAGTGTTAGCCTGGGATGAAGCACAACATGTTGAGGTTTCAACTGCTTCATCCATTGAGTCGTCATCCATTTATTTATTTCCGTTTTTCTCAAATGAAGCCTACACAGGTGATCACGCTTCAAGTAGCTCTATCTGGGTTGATTTTTACAGTTATAATAAAATTTCAGGAATGGTTCAAAGTAATGGGCTGAAAACTTTGCTTCCACTTATCCAATCCTTTGCACATAAGTGATTTCCCCAAGGAAGGGTTGAAGGATGAAGCTTTACAATACTTGGATATGTCCTTGGCCAGAGTTTAGGATAAGTGCGTATAATTGGGATATGATAAAGGATACCTTGGAGTGGGTTCAATCTTTATTTAGAGTATGCAGTATTCAAATTTGCTGACAAAATTGGAACTTTGAAGTTCTGCTGAATGTAGAATTATTGGCCTATTAGAATTTGTGTTGAATTTGCTATGTTTTGCTATAATGTTAAATAATTACATTTTGGATTAGCCCTACAGGCTCCTGCTTGGTTTGATGATGCTTTAAAATCCTATGACTGTATGTCATTGGCTGGTCTGGCTTCCTTGGTAATAATAAGCTTCTGCTACATCTCCACTTGATCCTCTCAGGAGTGTCTAATATGTTACACTACAAATCTAAAGACGTCTGCGTCAGTTCCTACGGAATCCATTTGAAGTGGTCTCTTAGTAGCACATTCACTCACCCTTATAAATCGTGTTGTACTACACAGTACTACATAATCCACACATTCTGAGGAGATCCACTGACTACAACCCGCTGAGTGTAAAATCATTTTTCACTCGTCTCCCCTCCCTCCCGGACCCCTCACAGCCTCCAGCCCCCTCCCAGCCCCCCCTCCAAGTCGTTTTCCCTTTCTACCTCTTTTCACCCTGCAGATGTTGGCTTGACTTTGTGGTTTGTCATTTCAGCACAAAGAGTGCTCTGTTGATCAGGAACACTGGGAGAGGGTCTGGCACAGCCATGGCAGACTGCCAGCGTAATCTGTCCTAGACAGCCGCCCTGAGCACCAGGGGGGGGGGGGGGGGGGGGGGGGGCATGGGGTGGGCAGCGGCTGGCATCTGTGGTAGGGGGCTGTACCCCCCAGCCAGCCTGGCCACTCTAGCTCCTAACAGCCACGCTCACAATGGATGCTGTACATTTTTGGAGAGCCCAGCGCCAGGCTACTCCTGCATATGAAGCCCCATACCTCCCCGAACATGGCAACCAAGGCCTAGGCAGTCACTCATGGCCTTATTTTGCCTTTCGAGAACACTAAAAACCATAAGTTAGAAATACATGGAAAACCACTTTACTACACGTAGGGGCCAATTGATGCAATTGATTATGACAGGCTGTCCTTCCCAGCATGGCAGTCCCCAGACACTCACATGCCAACCTACTTACACTGGGTCCTTATTTGCTTGATAGAGGAGGAAATGTTCTTGGTATGAATAATAAAACCAGTCTGGCTCGCATGATCAATAAAAAAAAACATTTGGTGTGCGTTTTGTACTGATTACAACAAGGCAATAAAGTCATCGGCAATCCACCACGAAACTCCCTAATGGATTCATTAGTCATAGAGCTGAGGTCCTCGCTTTTACCTGGAAACACATCACTGTGGGCCCCCTCTGCCTGACAACAAAGCACTGCCTTCTCTGCTCCTCGCAGCTCTGGTTCCACATCCTCAGCTATGACTCATAAACCTTTCAGCTGCAGTGAGAGAAGACAAAGTGTAGAAGTTTAATTGAAACTGTTCTCGGGGGAGGATGTGAGGTGTATGGAGGCAGGTTAACACCACCAGGTGGAATACCCTGGCCAGACAGTTTACTGCTTCACCATGGAAACAGCATGTGCTAATCAGTCAAGTATGTACGGTGATGCAAAGGACCCAAAATCTCTCTAAATGCAAAACAGGGATGATGAAAAAAAAATCACGGTTTTACCTTTTATACAGGTTCTCCAATAGCAAAGACTAAAACAGTTTAAGACGTATAGGTTTAATCTGTTCAAACACATCACACATGAATAAAACTTCAGTAATGTAAGTAGCTTGTCACATGTATTAACCTTGTCCTGGACTCCCTTTTCCACCGAATGAGTTAAACTGGGGAGGCCTCTTACGAGGTGAGCAGCTGGGGCCGAGGGGTGCTCTGTAGACAATGGTGTACTCTGAAACATGCCTGCACAGATCCAGAGCCCCGGGAAGATTTATGGCTCCCAGAGACGGCAGCAATGAGATGCTGTCATCTCCTGGCTCGCCGCCGCCCCTATCACCGGATCGTACAGCGTTGACACGGGGCCAAGGCCTGTGCTCGCACCCCCCACTGGCCCTCCATCCAAAGGGCAGGAGGCGCCTGCCACTGCCTGCCAAACTCACACTGACTCAGGAAACAGCATGTTAGCCTGGCTAGTAGAGAGATCCTGTCAAGCCCTGAGCTAACACAGCGCAGTGTTTTTAACAGTGGCTAGCTGGACAACATGTTCGCTCGGATGGCAACTAGAAGGTGGTGTACAAAGTGAACCCAGCCTTAACAGTTTAGTGTTACTCAGGATAACAGTGCAACGTCATAAAAAGTAGCAGGGTCCAGCCGTGCCCAGATGTGGCAAAACCCTGTATTTTCCTGGCTTTGTTAGCATAGGAATTATTTGACCGTGAAGAGCCCCTAATTCATGGTCTAGAAGTTCTGAGAATCTTCAAAACCTTCCGATGGGTGAATCACCAGGCTACTGGATGATGGAAACCTTTTTCTGAGAATTGACTTGATAAAATGTGTTCAGACGTCTCATTAGTCTTCAACATGAGGCTGGCCTGAGAAGAGTGTGATGTTTCAGTAGGCCCACACACTGCCCAGCAACAGACAAGGCGGCTAAGTGAATCACCAAGAAGACCATCTGGGGAGCTGAATGCACCATGCTGGGCCAAGCTGGGGAAAAAGAACTCATCATCATGCTGCCCTTTGAGCAGGACTAGGCGGAGAGAGAGAGAGAGAGAGAACACAGTAATTCCAGCCTTTCCAAGGTGCTGCACATTATCTCTCAAGTGATGGACCACTCCCTTTTCCTTCCTTCTCTCTCAACTGTTTCTGTCTGTCTGTCTCTAGCTAGCTTACTCAAAAGAGAGAACTCCCTTGCGTGCATGTCTGTCTGTCAGCCAAGCAGTCTAGCTTACTGAAAACGAACAAATGTGCAAGGCTGCGGCTCTTTTTGCCCTTTTTATATTTTATGTCTCTGTCCACTGGGAAGTCTGCCGTGCTAGCATCACATGTGCGTCTGTGTGTACTGTGTGTGTGGACATGTGTGTGTGTGCGCGTTATTATGGGTTCAATCATACAAATGGTTATGCCTGCGCGTATGTGTGTGATTAGATCCAGCCAGACGTGCTTTACATACCAGACCCATCCCTCGCTGCGTGACAGGATATGTTATCATCCTGCAGTCTGGATCAAACCTGGTTCTCCTGCAGCTTGATGGACTCCCATCCCAGAATGACATGACTCACGGCAGCCAGACCGCCTTCCCCTGACCAGCTTGCCTGGGGTGCTGGGTGGTGTCATCCTCCAGTGACTAATGTATTGGGGAGGAGGAAAGCGGGAGAGCATCACTTCACTGTCTGCATAGTTCATTGTGTTGCTTCATCATCGCTGGCTCAGAGGGTTGTGCACAGATGGGGTCGGACTAGAGGACAGCCATTCATCCTGTGTAGGTGTGGTGCGCTGGATTCAACACCTCAACCATGAAATGGCTGAGGTGTTGTTTAGCAGAAGGGATTTAGGGCTCCGTTTTGTATGAGCCATATCATCAATGCATGTATGGATAACTTTGTTAATGCTTTAACGGAATCGTGATTTTAATTTAATCCACAATCTACTATTCCGATTAACCTGCAGAAGGACAGGTTGAATGTTGATGAGAAACAAATTAGGTTCTGATGAAGCACAAGTTCTCTGTGGACATTTCAGATCTATTACAGGATAATGCTAATCACAAATGCTTTTTCCCTTGTTTACATTGAACCCCATTAATGTAGAACAGGTGGTAGTCGGTAACATAAATACTGATATTGATGTGAAGTGGATTAATCGTACAGATTGAGACATAATAATGACTCCAGGCTGGTGTCTACGCACTTGACAGGAAAACCAAACGCAAATCCTCAAACTGATCTATTGACAGCACTGGCTTAAAGACACAAATGAGAAATCTCTTCTATTGACCTGGTTCCAGTACACAGGCATTGCAATGGGTTTGTCAACAGTTGCTGATTACTAATCAATGATGCTTCTCCCTGATCTCTCCCACACACTCCAGACACTGGCTTTATCTTCCGCTGCACTTACTGGGGCAGTAACCAGCCGCTGGTTGGAGAGTCTGTGAAGCCAGACAAGCAGACTACCGTCGACTCCTTTCTCTCTCCGCAGTGTGCTTGCGCCATTAATAAGTCAGCTTTCTCTCCTCTATGTGTGTTTGTGTGTGTCTGTTTGTGAGTGTTGTCTTTCTTTGACTTGATGTTGAGTGACTTTGTTGATCCGAGTGCAGAATGGTTCTGGAAAGATGCTTGACACGTACTCTGAAACACGGAGTTGCCTCAGCTCTCCTATTGATTGTTTGTTGACCCTGGGTCTGAGGTTTCTCGTGTTGTTGACTGTGGAATGCATCCCTAGTCTCTGTTGTAAGTCTGGTTACAATGAACTGAAGCACTTTTGCCTCTAATGTTCATTGTCTCATCCCTGTGCTATGCGCATGTTGTACACTGGGCTCGTAAACCCATGTGAAGGGTTGGGGGGACTACACAGACTTGTTTTGTACAATTGCATCTGTTTGCGCTGTACACGCGCGTGTGCAAACTGACATAATGTCTGGTCATGACCGCCTGCATATTTCTTTCCCAGGAACCTCCCCCTATCTGGATGACTTCCCCTTGATTTAAACCTCCTGCATGTGCCTCAGTCTCTTTCAGCTGTTCTCACAAAAACACACACCATCAGTCAACATCAGTCATGTAAGCATTCATTTACCTACAGTACACTCACTCCCCCCCGCCCCCCTCCTTTCCACGGCCCAATAAAAGATCACTTTCACACAATCTCCACAGGCCCATAGCAGACCTCCACCATCACCATAGAGCATTGTATTCCTGAAGAGGGATGGCTAGAGACACCCTTGCCAATTCCCCCCCCCACCCCTTTTAACAACACAGGTGTAACTAATCTCCAGATGTCTGCAGCACAGACGCCTTTGAGGACGTTCCAAGTCTGAATGGAGCCCATCCAGCCCTCCCTCCCTATGCCCACTGGGGGGCGATTGCCACAGTGCCCCCTACCCGTCAATCCCCCTCGCCTGTAGCCCCGTGTCCGGGTCATAGCCAGGCTGGATACCAATCTATCAAGGCCTCTGTGGCATCGCCAGCAGAGGACCTCCCACCCGACAGCCCCTTGGTCTCTGATGCAGGTCCTGTCCCCTGTGAACATTGGCACAGTCCGCTTCCTCCCCCCCTCCCCTCGCCCCCCCCCCCCCTCCCCCCTCTGTTCTGTCTTAATTGAATACGAGGGAGACCCACGTGTGGCGAAATTGTGAATAATGCGGGCGATGAAGAGAGCAGAACGAAGAGGAGAAAAAGACCGTTGTGATTTATCACTCTGATTTGCATAATGGGATTAATAGGACCTGGCTGTGTAGGGCGGGTGAGGCAGGGCCATGAGGGGGTGTCCCAGAGGACTCCAAACAGCAAGGACGCTCACCTGCTCCAGTGGCCATGCAGACCCCCCCCCCCCCCCCCACACTGCGGAGGTTTTCCTAACATAGACCCAGGGGCAGAGGGGCCCACATCAGTTACTGGCACGCAGGGACCAGGAACCCTCCCTCCTCTTTAAACTCCAAGTGTGCTGTGACAGTTGGATGGAATTAAGCAGCTCATTTATTAAGTATGGATGTTGTGCTGGCCTCTGGAATGGAGCTGACCAGGGCTGCTACACCGTCCTGTACGCTAAAGTACAACTGGTCAAATTGTCATCAACCTTCAACTGAAACACGACCTTCAACTGCCTGTTTACAACCTTCACTTGTAACCTTCTGCTTACTCCTTGTAATTACCTATAGTAATAACTGTATAGGTTATGTTAATGTCGTTTCAGGTAGTTACTGTAGCCTCAATGTAAAGGGTTTCCATGGAATACACAGTTAAAGACATCTTTATGACTCACTCTGTTTGAATGCAGTATACAACTACTACCACACTACCACTCTACCACTAATACTACTGCACTACAATTACAAATAATAATTATGATACATTGCATTTATGTACCTCTTTCCAAGATCCTGAAAATGCTACTGAGTTCTATCTTAAGTGGGTTTAATAGTTGTTTCTCTTGCTCTGGGTTATAACCGTGAAAACGCAGACAATCCCATATGATCTGTAACGCAATATATGTCTTTTATGCAGCTTTGTCTTTTATTTCCTACTCTCCCCCTTTGTTTTATACGTTTCTCTGTTCAGGCACCCCTCTTCCTCACTCCCACCTCCTCTAATTCTTGTTCTTTATGGATGGTAAAATTCTGACATCAGTCCAACTTCCCATCACAAGCGGCCTATAAATCTCCTTCCCAGTCTTCCCATTCCTGCGTGCTGCTTCGTCCACCATTGTTACAGTGGAGGCATTGCTCCAAGCCCAGCTGGCTCACCAGAATGCACCTTGACCCCCACAGAACCGTACGTGCTTAACCCCATCTGGGCTGTTCACCAACATGCCTTCTGCTCTGCACTGGGAAGTTGGTTCAGGGTTTCCATCAGTGTAGAAGGCTCTTGGGCATTCTTCAGCACTTTGGTTTGGTGCTTTTCTACTTTTAAACAAGTGGTGGATCAGTGGTCTTTTGAGTTTGTCTCCCTAAAAAGTCAGTATAGAGGATTAGGCATCATTTTGAGAGGCGACTGTCTTGTAGTGTGCTGCATACTAGCTCTGTAGCTTTTCAACCACATTATAGTCCCATAAACCCAGCACATCTATATTCTACTCCATGCCTGGCTGTCTGGTAATCACACATGTCAGTTATTCTGACTGTAAGCACTTCTAGGCCTGTATGTATGAATTTCAATGTGATTGTGATCATGTGTTGTTATGATGATTCCTTTTCCCATTGTGCTTTGTGGTGATAACCGCTGAGCCTTCTGGGTAAGCAGCCTTTGCCTATGTTTCTGAGAGAAGGGAAAAGAATGAATGCCTCGTATCTCTCAAAATCCCCTGAGTCTCGTTTAGGCTCCAGGTTGCCGGTGTGCCACCCCTAATTTAATTACCTCTCCCCCCCTCCTTTGTCAGGTCTGCTTTCCGTTCTGGCTGCCGTCCCTGAATTACATTAAACACACACTCACCCTGTCAAGGAACCGCTGGGAGACACGAGGCGGTGGAGGCCAGCCTTTCATGATCAGACACACGCACACACACACACACACACATGCATGTTCACATATGCACACACAGACTCGCACACTCCCAGATAAACCCATTCCCCGTGAGCAGGTGAGGGAGCTGTACAGTACAGATGCTCTTCAGTCGGCAGGAAAAATAAGCCCTTAATTACTACCTAGTCTTGTCTCTTTCCTTTTTTCCTCTTTTTTTCCCCCCCTCCCCTCTTCCTTTCTCTCTCTCTCTTTCGTTCCTCCTATCTCTCCCCCCGTCACACTGCACTGCGGTTGTGGCGGTTGCCTAGAGGCTGGCGTTTGCGGCGTGGGGCTCCGCAGAGAGTCTCCCCTTGTTATTACCCTTAAACAAGCAATTACAGCCATGTCCCCAAGTGGAGAAAAATAGAGGGGCACACCCAGAGCGAAGCGGCTGTGTTCTCCAGACAGACGAATAGGAAAAGCTCTCATGGGTAATTTTGCTGCTCGACTTGGCCGCACGCTTCTGCTGGCAAGATGATTGAAGAAACTCTTGACGGCCCGAAAGAAAAAAAGAACGTCAAATTGAAACAGAGCAGTCCAAAACAACATAAGTAGTAGTGCTATGTTTGAGATTGGGGTTACGAAACATATTTCTATTTTCTGCTAAGAAGGCATTGCAGTAATTTTCCCGCTGTCTGGTTGTCTGAGGGAATGCTAAAGTAGCAGGGAGTGAGGCCTCAGAAGGGGCTAAAGTAACTACTACCAACTAAAGTACATGTGCTCTGCAGCTGAGAAAATGCCTTAGTGACTGTGAGCAGGCACAGTTATTTTGATGGAAGTAGCATAACAACCTTGTTTTGAGTCTTGCTAGGTGCATCAAGGCCCGGTATTGGTGACATCATGATTGTCACTCAGCAACCTTGGCCCTCTGTGATTTAGAGTACCCGTTACTAGGTGGGTATGCCATTATCCCCCCATGTTCCTGTTTCCTGCCTGGCGCTAGCTGTCTCCCGTCTGACGAACATTAGCGCCCCATCCCACTGCTGCCACCAATAACTCTCCTCACTACTTAGCTTTTTTCGTCTGTCTTTTTCCTCCCCTGAAGTTGCGTCACAGGCATTACCTCACTGCGCAGGCCAGTGTAGCCTAAACACCCTCTGTGTGATGTTGCCATGACAATGTGTTCCACTGGCTTGGGGTTGGTTCTGGCAGACCTGTCCAAGCCTCCCATCATTCGTAAAGCTGGATCTGCAGTCACCCGAGAGGCTGCAGGGTCTCTCTCTGCCCTCTCCTCTGCTCTCTCCCTTGCTCTCTCCTCTGCTTTCTCCTACTCTCCTCTCTCTTCTGCTCTCTCCTACTCTCCTCTGCTTTCTCCTCTGCTCTCTCCTCTGCTCTCTCCTCTCTTCTATCCTACTTTCCTCTCTCCTCTGCTCTCTCCTCTGCTATCTCCTTTGCTCTCTCCTCTCCTACTCTGCTCTCTCCCCTGTTCTCTCTCCTCTCCTACTCTGCTCTCTCCCCTGCTCTCTCCTCTCCTACTCTGCTCTCTCCCCTGTTCTCTCTCCTCTCCTACTCTGCTCTCTCCCCTGCTCTCTCCTCTCCTACTCTGCTCTCTCCTCTGCTCTCTCCTTTGCTCTCTCCTACTCTGCTCTCTCCCCTGCTCTCTCCTCTCCTACTCTGCTCTCTCCTCTGCTCTCTCCTTTGCTCTCTCCTCTCCTACTCTGCTCTCTCCCCTGTTCTCTCCCTCTCCTCCACTCTCTCACTTCTCCGTTCTCCCCTCCGCTCTCTCCTCAAGCCGCTATGACAACAGATAGTTTTTCACAAGGAGAGAGGAGAATGTACTCACCAGATGTGCAGTATTAAACAGACAAATGGAGCATGGGAAAGCTCTTTATAAAAATAATGGTACAATTTGAAGAAGAATTACTTCAGGGCATTAGACAGTAAAGAATTAACTTAAGCAATTGTAAGTCTTGTTCAATTTGGAGATTCGTTTTGTCAGAAGTCAATTTCATTACGTCAAATGTACTCATGTTTGAAAGGAGCCAAAGCATAGCTCCCAGCAATGTTTCCTTCCTCCCATAGTCGTTTCTTTAGAACATTCTTGAGCGTTTAACGTCAAGTATCTTGAGTTTTTTTTTACTTTAACTTCATTATTTGAAGCACTTTTACCACTACTTCTACATTTGGGGAACAGCCATCGGATGAGCTATCAAATTCTTGTCTAATTTGGTATGTATGATGTGTGTTATGGTGGGTTACACTTGTGAGCACTGAGCACATGGACAGTAATCCAGTAACAATGCACATGCAGCGGTCTCATATTCATGTGTGTTTTAATACACATAGGCTATTCACCTTCAATAAATCCAACACACCCTCATGCAATAAACATATGCAAGCCAGTGTGAAGGACCTGGAAGTCCCATCTGTTTGGAAGGAGCTCACTTCCTCCCCAGGCTCAAAGGACTGACATGACAGCTCTGTCAGGGTTAAACACATAAAACACACACACACTGTGAGCATGATGAGTTAAATTGAGGGTTGCTAATTATAGCCTAGGGGAAGTTTGGGCTTTTGCTCATCATCAGCCTTCATTTGAAAGAAAAGAAAAAGGTGGAGAAAAGAAGGCCGTTTGGGTGGGCGTTGGGAGTGCAGAACCCTCTCTTTGTTCTTCCTCTCCAGCTTGCGCATCCGGGGCCGTGATCACGCTCAGCCTTCACATCTGGAGGCCTCTCTCCAACTCCCACTCCCTCCAGTCCTGTCTCCCCGGCTCCGTCCGTTCCCTCCCTCCCTCCTCCAGCTGCAGCCCCGCCGTCTGTGGAGGGGGACTGTTTGGGTGCGGGAGGGTCATTTCCTCCGGGGACCCTGTGGCCGGACCGTGCTGTTGTCTCGTACAGAAGGGCGTCGTTCCACCCACTGAGGGCCGAGCCTGACTGGACTGTGTGTTGTCTGTCTGTCTATCTGTCAGACTTCTGTTTAGTCTGTAATCACAGAAGGGAATCTATTGGCAATGTGGCGTGGGGGTCCTCTGCCTTCCTGCCTCCAGGAGAACAAAATATGGAAGTGTATATATTGAATGTTCTCTGATGCGGCGTGTGGCCTGGGGTGGTGCTGGGTGGGGGTGGGGGGGGGGGGGGGGGGGTCAGGGAGTCAGTGTGTATCGCAGACAAGGAGCCTTGTATTCATCAGGGCAAACTCAACACACACACACCCCAAGCCCACCCCCTCTCCCACCTTAATTAAAGACCCTTTAGGATCCTGAAAGGTCGCCCAAAGGTGACACCAAAGGTCATTGTCCTGTGCTTGGAGGCAAGCTGTGTGTATAAGTAAGGACAGATGTGTTACTGTCCAGTTTGGAGCATAGGTTTCACGTAAGTGTAAGCTGGCTGAAATAAAGCCCAGGAGGTAACATGGAGTGATAGTGCAAGTATTCCCCTCTATGCCAAGGTTTGTAATTGCGCAAGCTCAGTTCACTGAGCCACCCCAGTGACATGTTCCCACAAGTGCCCTGTACTGGATCTCATTCCAAAAGGAAACAAACTCACCTCGGAATGATTCATGTACACAGCAGCTTCACTTCATCCCCGTCGCTGCCTCGACCACACAAGTGAAGGGTTAGCTAGAAGTACAACACACACGGTGAAAGACCCAGTGTGTTTGAGCCATCAATTATTTGACCAACAAATAGCCAAGGGCCTTAATGTGTTGAAACAAGGATCCTGAAATTTGGATAGAATCCCGGTTTATTTATGCATGCCTGAGTACACTTTCTGAGTATGTTAAGCATACAAATAGTGATGGTGCCATGAAAACAAAGCCTCTACAGATTTGTGGTTGTGATGTCTGTGCATCTGTGTATAGGCAGGGGTCATTTTATGATTGTGTTTTTGTAGCGTGGACAAACAGACAACTCTGACCGGCCATTTCATGTCATTGATTGCGATTTGGAGAGGGTGGGGATGATGGGGTGTGGGAGACTGCAGGGGGGACAGGCGTTGACGTGAGACGCCTCTTGCCAGAGGTGGGTGTGTGTTCTCAGGACCCCTGGATGACTGCGGGGCACTGGGAAGAGCGTGGGCTGGGGAAATGGAGGGGGGGGGGGAGCGAGTGTCAGAGGGATGTTGAGCCCCTGAGCTATCACTGTGGCTGCCGTGAGGAGGGATGGGGGGTGGTGTGGGGGGGGGGGGTCCAGAAGCAGGATGCAGCAGTCTCTTCCCGTGTGAACGGGCCCAGGAACAAGACTCTGTATCTGGGATATACCACTGCCCTGCACCCCCCCCCCCCCCCAATTGCTGGTACCACACTGACTAAGAGGTTAATCCAGCCCCCCCCCCCCCCCCCCCCCCCCCAATCCACCACCACTTTCCTCTCTCCTCTCCCCTGGCCCCTAATTGCTTTTCTTCCTTTATTCTCATACTGTGAGAAGTTTGACAATGTACATAAACGAAATTCCAGAATAGCAGCGGGATATGGAAAAAGCACATGTGGAAGCAGTTTGCTTCCCCCTCCGGAGAAGACTGGGAATCTACAGTTTTATAGATGTGTTCTGAACAGACGAGCATGCGGCCGTTAAAGCATGGCCCACAGACAGACAGCGGAGAGAGAAGGAAGAGATCAGCGTTGATGAGTTTGGGAGCAGCCCCACTTGTTTTACATCTTCAGAGACTACCTGTGTGGATTTAATAGCTTGTTTGTGTTGGGATAAATCTGTCATTATCTTCTCGGTTTCCCAAGTTCCCCCAATGTGCTGTGGTCTGTGCTGAGGAACAGGCCTGTGCTTGTGACACTGTCCAGCAAGAGGTGCTGTGTGTGCTTGTCATGTGGTGGTCCTGACATTTGTACTCACTAATCACATCTTACTTACTGTAGAAGGCTCATGTTGAGCCGAGTCGACTTCTCTTCCTATGGTTTCACTTCCACTCTTAATTAAAAGTGAGCACACACTATATGAGGCATGTTTCCCATGATCCTATTCTCAGTTAAAACATACAAAGTACATGGAGCACAATGATGGTGATTACAGTACTCTGCCACCTGCCAGTGATTAGTGTTGGACAGGGTGTACCAAAGCTGGTTTGTGGGGGGGAATTGGAGCTCTGTTGGAGGCTCACTAGCTTGCCAGGACTAAAACTCCCCCTTCAGTCATTGGTTAAATACAATGACCCAGCAACACATATTCCTTACCTTTGTGTTTTCCAACATCACCAATGTTAAAGCCAATTTTAATAGTATTTGGACATCTGTGAGCTATTGACAGTTCTAAGTGTGTATCATTGGACTCTCCATGTTTGTGCTGAACACTGTAAACAAACTTGTGCGGTTCCTGCGTGTTGCCAAAAATGTTGTCCTGGCTTGTTAATTGTTTCCATGTTAGCTTTCAGAGTTAAAGACAGGCATAAACCCAGAAGGCTTTACATTTAGGGAAAAGTACAGGAAACCTGTTTTTGATGGTGCCTTGATGTCCCCTGTACATAAACTGAGATGTGAACCATCAGGTGGATGCTTCTGGAAACAACCGAGGCTCTTTGGCTTTCTCTCACCCTCTTGCCCTCTCTCTCTCACTCCATCTTGCTCTCTCTCTCACTCCATCTTGCTCTCTCTCGCTCCCCTTTACTCCCCTTTTCTCTAATTGTCCATTGGTCTCAATCCCCAGTATCTCCCCAGCTGAGAATGGGGAGAAGCCAGATCCAGTTTACCAGTGTTCTACTGCAGGGGGTCTAACCCTCAACACCCCAGAGGCAGCAGCGAGGGGGTGGGGATAGGAAAGGTAAAACCAGCTCCAGATGTGTCTGGCAAGTAAATCGTTGACCGACTATAATGTATAAATCTGAATCATAATAACGAAGGCTCTGTCCATCTACATGGAACTGGTTTAACCCTCAGGTCACCAGTATTATTGGTCTATCTGTCACCCGTTGGTATTGCAGCCTGTTGACCCTGCAGCTTCCCTCACTGCAGGCAGTCATTCTGCAGAAATACCGTTACTAATAAAGACTTCACCTGTTTGTGATTCTTGAAACTGTATGTTGTAATGGTTGCCTCCCTGGTTTGATATGTGAAATAGCCCATCTTTAACACGCGCTTGGAGGCGTCTCCACCCTTACACCATAGATTGGATCTTACTTTACAACAGACTATTTACAAGTTAGGCTGTTTAATATTAGTGGCTCTATTGTGAATATAAATCAGAGCTTTAGTAGGCCTAGTCAGTTTTTTAATACTGAGTTCTACTCCGACAGTAATTTTGTTACTGGCTTCCGTTATACTTGAGTCAAAACATAGGGGAAGTGGTTTGTGTACTTCGCCTCAATGTCTCGCTATCTGTGTTCTGTTCAAGTCGCACAGCATTGAAGTGTGTTAATCTTAAGCAGTGATAATAAAGTGATTTCCTGGACTTTGGTCCAGTTGAGGTGGAAGTTCAGGGGCCTGCTCATTTTGAATCCACTGTTTGGAAAGACCTGAGTCTGCTGATAGTCTTCCCACCTCTCCTCCAGCTTTCCCTCCCGCTCTCCCCTCCCTCAGTGAGACAAACCAGGGTGCCAGAAATGTGTTTCCAATCTGGGCTGTGTTCATATGGGACATTTGAATCAGGGGGAACATTTTCTGCCCAGACCCTGTGAGGCTGCATGTGGGGAGCATGGCGAACGGCCATGCCCAGAGAACCACGAGCCATGGCAAGCCCACGCTGCTGTGACATCCCAATCCTAACATGAAAATATGGAGGAAAGAAAGAGGATTTTGCAAATATTTTGCATTCCAGGTCCAAAGACGGAATCCCAAATGCTTCGATTGGCGGACATTTTGCTTCTGAGGATTGATAGCGATAGAAAGGCAGAACGGAATGTGTCTCACTTGTACAAATGCAATAAGTCAGTGACAGTACATATAGTGTCATGTTCTGTCGTTGTTTATTTTAGGCCATTCCCTCACTGTGTGTACATTAGGATGTTTTAGGTTTTAATTTGTGTAGGGCGCAAAGCCAGATAAAGACAACCTCGAGGTGGGATTTTGCGTTTCATATGACAAACCGGGGCCAAAATACTCAATGTTTTCTGGTAATTATATTGGATTAAAGAACACAGGACAGAACAGCACAGAGCAGGGTAGGACAGGACAGATCAGCACAGACCAGCTCTGCAGCTTAGTAGTCCGCTGCAGAAACTGTTGAGTGGAGCCAAAGGAGACTTTCTCTCTATAAATTTTATATAACCTTCTTTCCTAACCAGAATGGAGAACACAAACACACACTGTTCTGGAGCCGCTTGATCTGGAACCACTAGACTGTCAAGTATTGGGTTACACTGATCCCCACTCATTTCGGACTGCTATTACAGAGTACTATCCCAGACTATAATGACAAAGTACTAACACAGTACTATAACAAAGCACCATTATAGAGTGCTATCACAGAATCCTATGACAGAATACTAGTACAAAGTACTGTTGGATGTCATATTCAAATGGTGGAATGTTGAACACAAACAAGAGGGTCAGACAAAAGAACTAAAATGTGAATGAAAATAAAGGACCTGTGTTGAATTCCACTGAGTCACCATTAAGCACCGTGCTTCCCTCTCTCACCTCCCCACATCTGGAGCCTGTTAACATTCCAAACCACTAATGGAGGCAGACACACACACACACAGTTCAATGTGTGGGGGCACGTGTGTGTTCATGTATGTTACAACTTAGTCTCTCCTGTTGCTGCCGATGAGGCACCCCCACACCCAAAAGGACCGAAACACACTCACACACACACACACACTCCAATTCCACACCCATTAATCTGCTCTCTATTAGCCTGAGAGTAAAACTAATCTGTATGTCTGCATATATACGTTTGCATTTGCTATGAAAGCGTTATGTCAAGGGAATTGACACTTCCGCTCAGTAACCCTAGAGACCGACACAGTCAGACAGATTTGACCATGGAAATGCAACAGGAGCTCCTGCTCACCCCCTTGCACAAGCATTAACACAAACACACTTGTCATCCAACTGAAGAGCTATTCACACTTGTCAATGAATGTTGCAGTGCATGATGTGGGTTGTGTTGCGTAAAGTCAAGTCTAGGTGGCCCACATTCAGGTCTCCATAGAAGTGTTTTTTTTCTTTTTCTGGTGACTCATTTTGTTTCGTCTCAACGAAGCTCATGTTTGGACAGGCTCGTATTCTGAAACCAACATGTTTTCCTGCAATGATGAAGAGCCCCTTTCTGAACACCAGAGGGATGTTCAGGGAAGGCTGCCTACCAAACATGTGAATTTCAAGACAAATTCCTTTAAAGCCCGGGGGTGAAGGAGAAGAGAGGGGGTGAGGGGGAAGGGGGGGGGGGGGGGGGTGAGTCCAGGACGTACCTCTGTAAAGCATATGACCCTATCCTCCCCCTAGACTTGTAGAGTGACAGGGTCAGTTCACCCATCCCCAGGCTGTGTCCTGACTGGGTCAGCTGCTTCCAGGCCGGCGCGGCTCCCTCTGTCTGCCTGTCTGAGAGAGGGGGAAAGGGAAGGAGCAGGTTGGGGCTGGGAGAAGACCTTGGGCTACAGTGCTGAGGGTCATCGCTTCGGGCACATACCTTTCTACCCGCACTCTCTTCCCTCCTCCTCTCTTTCTCTCTTTTTTCCTTTCATCTGCAGCTGTGAACTTGAACTCCATTCACAACCAGTCTGTGAAGGCCTGTGGGTGTGTGTGTGTGTGTGTGTGTGTGTGAACGTGTCTGTGTACATAGTTCTAGGATGTTGTATAATAGCCCCGAGGTGTTGGCTGCAGAGTCTCAGTAGGAACACAGTCTAACAAACAAACTGCTAAGACTCTTCTTCGACTCCCCCTAACCTAATTTCCAAATACATTTACAGTCTTACTGCTCATGTCTTTGGAAGAACTGTAACAGATTCACAATTTCAATGATTGTGTTGTACGTGATGGTTATAATTGTATATTATTACCTTTCAGTAGGAGTTAGGTGAGTAGGTGAGTAATATCTGACACATTCATTCTGAATGTCTGTAAATAAATGTTCATCTTGGTTGCTTTTAGGAGATGTGGAAGTTCAGACTGTGCACTGTATTTTGGTATATTATTAGCCCCTCTATTCATTAATTTTTATATCTTCATAAACATTTGTTTAGGACCACCAAACACATCCCACCCAAACCCCAGCCTTTTTATACATACACACACACACACACACAGTGCTGACCTTGTAGATTCCTACCACTGCACAGACTTTTGGATTCTGCCTGAGGAGTAGGCACTCTATGTATGTACATGTCTGTGCTGGCGTGGCGGATTGCGGCGCGTCTAGCTGCATCCTGACCGATACACGAGGGGTTAACTCCGTGGCGGCGGCGGTGGCGGCTGGTGCACTGGCAGCAGGAAGCCAGCACCCGGGCCGGGCTCCAAACAGATGTTCGATTGTTTCAGAGCTGCGGTTAAATTGTTGGACAGCGTTCCAGCACACAGGGGAGGGGGTGGGGCTTAAAGCTCTGAAGATCGCAGCTGCAGAGACAGAGAGGAGAAGGAGAAGCCAGGAGGGCGGGGGGGGAGGGGGGGGGGGAGGAAGAGACAGAGAGAGTGGGAGGAAGACGGAGAGAGGGAGAAAAAGAGGAAGGGGGGTGGGAGGAAGTCAGACAGAAATTGAGAGAGAGTGAAGCAGGGAAGAAGAGGGACAGAATGTGGGAGGGAAGACGATAGACAGTAGAGAGGGAAGATGAGAAGACCGACAGAACGAATGAGGAAAAGACAGAGGAGAGAGGCCTCTGTTTTCGTTTTTTTGTAACAAAAAAAAGGCGTGTTCCAAAAAAACATTGCCTCGGGGGAGGAGAGGAGGACAGGGAAACTCGACCAGTTTCTGCATAAATAGCACTTTGAAGAAGGAAGGGAGGGGGGTGTGGAGGGGGGAAAGGGTGGAGGGGGGGAAGGGGTGGACCGGCAGTGAATATGAAAGAAGTTCCGTGTCAGAACTCCTCATGCCTTAGTTAAATATGCTTTTCCCCTCAGGGGCTTAACTGTACTGCATGCTTAGTGTTTCACTTCACTCCTCTCCCTCACCTTCTCCATCCACACCGAGCCCTCCCGCTCTCAGGCAGCCTGTAGCATCAGCGCTAACCCCTGCCTCTAGACCAGGGCCCCTGTGGAAGGCCACACCCTGGGCCCCTGTGGAAGGCCACACCCAGGGCCCCTGTGGAAGGCCACACCCTGGGCCCCTGTGGAAGGCCACACCCTGGGCCCCTGTGGAAGGCCACACCCTGGGCCCCTGTGGAAGGCCACACCCAGGGCCCCTGTGGAAGGCCACACCCTGGGCCCCTGTGGAAGGCCACACCCAGGGCCCCTGTGGAAGGCCACACCAGCGGTTGCAGTTTGAAGTAAGAGATTAGTCAAGCTCCAGACTTGGATATCTCTTCTCATCTCAAAGTCATTTGATGCTTTGGTACAGCGTGAAGAAGCATTTGCTGGATACTTCTTTTAATCAGTGGATAGGACCTGATGTACGGATGATGACCTTGAGAGATAAGAGGAATGTGGCAATGTTAATACCTGACCCTGTTTGTGAACCCTTCTGTTTCTATTGTGGTGTGTGATGAATGATCTGTTCTGTACATGACTTGGCTTCCCCATGGCAGGGAGACAGAGAGACAGACAAGGTTATCCTGGCTGGCTGGCTGGCTGGCAGTAATGATGATGATGGCATAAGCAGGGCAGACTGGTTGATGTGGAGACGGGGGCTGTGGTGTGTGGGGGGGTGAACACCTGGACCTGCTGAGTAAACATTCCTGCACTGTCTCGCATGGCTGCCTCTGCAGACTGTGTGTGTGTCCTGTGTGTGCGTGTCTGTCTGTCAGTCTGTCTGTATTTCTGCCTGTCTGGGACATCAAGGCCACATAATGTGCAAGAAATTCCAAACACCCACATTTTCAGTAACTACCGTCTAACTTGCTTAGCAATGTTACAACTCAAGCATCAGTTATTACTGACTGTCTGCCAGCTAGACATTCCAAAAACACAGCTGGATTTAATCCAGACACACCTAATGTACCGTACAATCAATCCAAAAAATAAAAATTCCATGTACTGAACACTTTGTGCTAGGTCAACACCTGTAAGATGTGTTAGCTCAACACCAGCCAGAGGACATGGTCTCAGACCATCAAATACAGATATCCCAAACAAACAAGTGAAAAGTCACCATAATGTACACCAAAATTTATGTTGTGGAGTCAGGTGGCTGAGCGGTTAGGGAATCGGGCTAGGAATCAAAAGGTTGCTGGTTCGATTCTAGGCTGTGTCAAATTATGTTGTGTCCTTGGGCAAGGCACTTCACTTCAAGGCCTCAGGGTGAATGTCCCTGTACTTAATGTAAGTCGCTCTGGATAAGAGCGTCTGCTAAATGACTAAATGTTGTTAAATCTTACAATAAGTGTGTGGTCCAGTCCCGAAACCCCTCCAACCTAGACCCAAGTTTACATAGGATTACATACAATACTCTAGGTAGAAGCGCAGTGCTTCTTAGAGCTCCTTCCATCTTGTCAGTACCTTACCCCCTTATCCGAATCAGAATCTGTCTTTCCGTAGTTCTCCAGGAGTCCAGTGCAGAGGAGGTAGAGACTGGTCCTGCACATGACCCCAGGCTAAAGGTCGAGGACAGGGAAGTGAGAAGAGAGGGGAATGAGCTGGGGTCGGAGGTGGACTGCCATAGAGCTGAGTTTGGAGGAGTTGAAAGGGAACGCTGCCGGCGTGTTTGTGTTTCAGCTGGTCTTTGTTACACAAAGGGCCTTGTTTTGCAACAGCAGACAGCCAGAGACCGGCTCGGCAGAGAGGCTGAGACAATACTTGGAACGGAGATAATGAGGAACACACACACACACTTTTGGGCCAGACTCAACCTGAGGAAAACTGACTTCCTCCTTTGTCTTCCTCTCATCGTGTGTGTTTGTGTGTGTGTGTGTGTTAAGAGGGGGCTGCGCACACATGGAAAACACACGTACAACATAACATCTCACATCTGCAACTCTCTCTCTTTATAACCTTCATACACACACACACTAACAGTGGGCGATGGCATACCTCATACTTATTCCTGCCCAAGAATCCATATCATCTTCCGCTGAGAGCAATGCTAACTGCAGATTTCCTCCATATGATTAATGGATAAACAATGTACAGTCCTTTCCACCCCTATGACCATAGTGTGCCATGAAGCATTCCCAGCTAGCAGAGCCTAGCCACTCTCAAGTCCAGAGAGTTCTCGTGGTGCAGTGTTTAAATCACCCAGGCCCTATTTCCTCCTCTAGAGCAACACATTTTTGGCAAGTGGGCATCAGATTTATCTAAATGGGGCTCATAAGGGAGGGGTGGATCACTGTGAATGCTCTATGGAGGATGGAAAATATGGTATTCATTTCTCCCCTATTCCCTGGGTTGTATTTCAACCACTGGCAGCACACTGCAATAGGTGAGGTCATTGGGTACTGTGGTGCTGTGTGGAAACGCAGGCTCTCTCACACACACACACAAACCAACAGATGTAGTCAACTGTATGCACATAAAAGTCCTCGATGTGTATGTCTCAGTGTATTGACGTAAATGTGTTCATAATACACATTCACATGTACTCATTCAAATAGAAACTTTGCACTCACCCCCGTACTGCATCACAGCAACACATTTAACAGTCATACAAGTTTACACACCTCCAGTAAATGCACACACGTGCTCACACACTCACAGACACACATTTTTATTGAAGTGTAGCCAGCAACAGCAGGTGAAGGCTTACACATGGTATTGGCCACTGCAATGTGTTGCATTTCACACAGCTCATGGTGAATCATTGTCTGGGACTTTGTGGTTGATGAAATGGCCACCATAGATTACACAGAAGAAACTAGACCCGAGCATGTTCTGCCACTGAACTGAACACAGTGACTCACATCAAGATGGAGGCCAAAGTCAGTTGGTGAAGGATAAGCAGGATCTGACAGAAACTTGATAAGGTTTTATTGATTCATTCATGCCATACGAAGGATTAAGACGAGAAAGGGACTGTGTTCATGGTCTCCAGCAGCGGTTTAACAATCCATCTCGCTTTGTACGGGAAGCACAAACGTGTCCCTGTTTGGCACCGTTCACACTGTGGTGAGAGCTTAACTGTGACAAGTGGGTTTTTGGAGACATGTTTGGCTAACCAGCACTCAGTCTACACTACTGTTCGCGTGTAGAACTGAAGATCCGCGGTGTACATCCCCCACACCGTTGCTTCTACACCATGTCCTCTGAAAGATGCAGGAGGGTATGAGACAAGACGAGGGATCCATCAAAGACTTTTGGGACCTGGCCCTTGTCTGCTCCTCTTCTACTCCGCCTCAGATCACATTCTCATTGAGGGTTTTGAAGTGAGCGAGCGCTGCTAGCTCTAATTAAGTCGATGAATAGCAGAGAGCCCCGACAGTAACATAAAGCTAGGGATGAAAGCTTCATTAGCGAATCACAATGCCGTGACAACACTGATAATTACCTCCACGGGCTAGGAGATGAAAGATGCTGTAAAAAGTGAACTTTACTGATGGAAAGTGCCCATATAAAGTCTTAAGGATAACTTTATTTGCCCATAGAAATGGACCAGGAACTCAAGTCTTGAAGCTCAGGGTCAAATTAGCTTTGAGTAAAGCAGGATGAGTCATTCACTTGCCCAGGGCTGCTTTTTCTCATTGAAAAGTTACCCTCCCCAAACTCCCGCTGTCTAAACTTTAGCTCTCAGAGGAGTCCCATACTGAGGATTTGCTGAAAGTGTGTGTCTACCCACGTGGGCGTCTATTACCACCTTGAACCACACTGTGGACCTACATTTGGTAGTATGTAAAAAGTTATACTTTTTTTTAAATAATCTTCTGCCCTCCATTTGAACAGCACCTCCCAGATTTGTGTCCTCTGCTTCCTGCATGTGACTCCTTACTGGAGGAGAGAGCAGTTTCCCATCGAGCCTGTGTACAGTATGACACATAGCCAGCCATAGATTGGGTTATGAAATCAGGCCGGATCGGGTAGACATAACATGAGGGGCTGTTTACATTCTTGCCGTGGAGGCAGGATGCTCTAGTGTCTTGGGGCCTATCTGCTGATCTATTCAGGGAGAGGAGTCGACAGAAAGACAAGCCAACAGGGACAGGGACAGGATATGCCAAATACAGAACACACCGCTTGGTTATTCAGCTGCTTCTAACAATAGGATTCTCATTTTGGGATTTGATTAATAAAGAATGGAGGATATTTCGGTTGTTTTTATCATATTAGACCTGAAATTCTGTATGATGGGGGAAGTTTCTTCTAAACAAAGTCCATTGTTGGAGTGACCAAGTCATTGTTTCCTTAATGGAGATGGCCTAGAGCTTTTTCCAGAGCAATCTTGGATGTTATGATGTCAATTTCAGGCCTCATATAGATTTTAAAAAGTAATGTCAAGATACATTTTCACCCAGTAAACGGTGATTGTTTCTGGGTGTTATAGTGAAAATCCTTGGGCAGTGTTCTGAGATTGATTGTTGAATTACTACTCAATTAGACTATTGACAGTCATCTTCCACTTCAGGCATTCATCCATGTAAGAAGATCCTCAAATGATGGATAGAAATGTTACAGTCACACAGAACACGGTAAAGTAAATGTCCATGTTGAGAGCTGGTAGAACAAGTCTTAAGGAAGGTTTTGCATTATCAGGGAGTTGGGTACAACTCAGTTTTAAAGCACTTGACTGCAGATCACAAGGTCACAGATTCAAATTCCTGCTGTACGGTGCTTTGGATAAAAGTGTCTCCTAAACCAACATATGATTATGGTCTGGCAACAGCCTGGCACTACACTATACTGACAAAGGAAAAATCACACAAATAATTTCTTAGTTTTTATCCTTTGTTCTTCCGTGCAGCACTCTAGAGCACTGACTTGTTCGAGACAGATACAAAGGAAAGAAAACAAGGCCACTGAATGTGGGCAGAGGGAGCTTTGATGACTACCATAACCTTGCTCCCTCTATCCTTTCTCATTCTGTCTCTCTATTTTCCTTTCTTTTTTACCCTCAAGCATCTCTCACTTGTCTGTCACAGATATACAATGGATGGAAATCATAATAGTTTCATGCAATGACTCTTCTGCATAAGGTCAGCATTCTACAAAGCCAAAGACAAATATTTCTCAAACAAGGATGTATAACAGTCTGTAGAACTTTTGGAAGATTGTTTTGGATTTGTACAGGCCAGTATTGAAAGTTTAGACTCAGATAGTTGATACTTACTAATTAATAGCCCTGCATGGTGTTATTTATTTTAATACTATATAATATATTATAATATAAGAATTTTGTTTTTGTAGCTAAGATTTCACTACCTGTCTAGATTTCCACAGACGGGAGAACATTCTCTGGGTCGTTAAAGTATGTGTTGTGTTGTGCAGCTCTAAACTGACATCCTCCAGGGCAGTCAAGCCCCAGGTGCCCCTGCACACTCACTGATCTGAAGTCAGTACCGGCTGGGTCCTGATCCACCTCCCACACAAATTGGTTCCCTCTGTGCACATGTATCCGGCCACAGGACACAAATAACTAGATGCAGCTCCCTGTAATGACATATAGTGGACAAAAAAGGCTAGAATTATGGAGGGAGGAAAAAATCACTACTTTCATCTCGCCTGCTGGGGCTGTCGCATTCTGAAGAGGCCTTTTGGAGGGAGTTGGAAATCAGAACTGCCTCGGAGGAGAAGGAAGAGCACATGAAGCGTGCACATGCCCCTCCAATCCCCCTGGGGCTCATGGGGGGGGGGGGGGGGGGGGGCGCCTTCAAAGACTACAATTTTGTGTGTTTTTGACCTCAAGGCGCTGCACTATTTCACGTCAATAATATTGGGTAACTCAAGGTCAGCAAATACAGGGGAATGTTAAGTGAGGCGTCAAAGCCAGACTTCTCCAATTGACTGTACTTGGCCGGGCCTCGCAGACACTCTTTGGTGTCTGAACTGCTAACCTCAAAATCAGAGATGATATATTGATTATTCTCTATACCTGTTCCTCCTAAGTAGACTTAAATACAAAGAATTCACCCACTTGTGTCTCTCTCTGATGCTACTTGTCCTCCATTACAATCATATGCCTGTGTAACCCAAGCCAGACTGTTTATGTTCTGTGGAGAGTGGATGATTAAGGCGGACTGATTCTGGTTTTAAGGGGGGTCTGGGTGCAATTAAGTCCTTCAGGTGTGGAGTTTTACACTCTTCATTTCAGGGAAAAGGGAGCAGGAGGGGGGCTTAAACTACAGCCATTTCCTCACAGAACAGAGGCCCACTCTCTCTGCGGCGTCTGGACAGAGCCAAGATGGACGCCAGGCAACATGAGGCCCAGCACTGGGCCTCCCGCCAGGGCAGGTAACTCAGAGTTCAACAGGAAATGGAGTTAAAGGTTACGGAAGGGCTTTGCGATGTCTGGAAGTGCCCTTGTATTTTGTCTGGGCAGATAGTTTATGCGGAATGGAGAGCCACAGGTCTGCTGTTGGTAAACACAGTGCAGGTGCTGTGTGGAGGGGGGTTTATCTACCAGCCAGGCAGAAGCTGCATTATAGTAGCACTTCCTCAAGTGCCTGTGTGCACCCATGTTCACATGTTCATTCACCCAGTACTTTACATTCTTGTTTTTCTGGACATGGCTGACAGATGCTTGCCCGTAGCAAACTAAAAAGGATAACATCAATTGACATGCTTTTACTGTTCGATACACCCCTGAATACTGTAGTGCAGGTTCCGTTCATTTATCTGTTAATGAGACATGATACTAATGTACTTTTTACATGGTCCTAATTACAAAGATATCTTATCAGAACGTTACAGGCTGGTTACATAAACATGGAAATGCTCTATGGACGTCTTTTGGTTGATTTCCCAAAATCTGCCACCCCTCTCTGTTTAGCTAGTTCTCCAGCGTGCCATCACACAATATTGATGTTCTGCTACGAAGAAAACATTTAGTCTCTTGGTATGTAAAATCAAACCGGGTGAAGTTGAGCATGCAACATATCAGTAAAACAATCTTGAAAAATAAAAGCCAGGTGCCAACCATCCTAGAGAACTGTGCTCAGCCCCACTCCCACATGCTCGCTTGTCTAGTTGTCATGGAGACTGGTACAGTGGCTCCAAATGAGATCCAGGCCCTTCCTCCTTCCTGGAGACCAGTCTGTCTCTGCGCTGTGGGAGAGGAATTCTTATCAGCCTGCATATTTAGCATGTTTATCAAAGCTTAACACCCATGATCTGTCTCGACTGTGTGATAAGATATTCAAAGAGGTAGCCCAGGGCAGAGAGTGGTGAATGTGCAGTATTGGACATAGACAAACTCACAGCAGTGACCTCGCAATGTTCATGTGAATATTCAGGATTTTGGACACACTTGTAGTACCTTAAGCAATGCAGTCATACATACTGTAGGCTTTAGATTAGAGGGCTATGTCGGTCTGAAGGAGTGCCCAGGAGGAGTTACATTTCGGACAGGCATTCTCCCGACCCATGTTCAGAATGCATGGCTCTTCTGCACTACAAGAGCATAGGTGTCAGGTGTAGGTTTTTCTCCTCAAATTACAGCCGTGTAAGAAGCTTTGCCCTTTATCTCCCTCTAGTCTTCAGGCTCACTCGCTTTAATCTGTCCTGAAGAACAAGCCCGGGTCAGAGCCTTCATGTGAGACTGGACTAATTCCTCCCTCGTGCACCCTGGGATTTGTAGTCAGCAATCCTCTGACATCACCTTGAAAAAAGCCGACTCCCAGGCCTCCCTTTGCTGCGTAACATGATAAGGTTAATGAGAGAGACAGGGAGCCAGTCCCTGTGGGCCTCTGTCCCCTCTATACTACACACTCCTTCTCCAGAGGCAGTATCTTTCCATCCTCATCTAACCACTTAACTCCTAACCGTAATGATCCAGGCAACCATCTTAAGTAGGGCTGGGTCCTCTGTCTTAATCACAGTTAGGGCTCTGTATTTGATCTTCTGAAGGAGAATAGCAAATCAGCTGAGTGCTCTTCTACGGGGCCAGCCAAATATGTCATTGATAAGGAAGTGAAGGGCTGGATGCACGACAGCCATGTTAGCAACTCAAAACGAAGAGGAGGGGAGAGTAAGACAGAGATGGGGTGGGAAAGGCGAAAGGGGTCCCAGTGGATCTGATTATTCCAGTCTTAACTTTGGTAGACGGGGGGTGGGCAGGAAAGAGGGAGGGGGGGGGGGGACTGGCTGAGGCTGTGAACAGCAGGCTAATTAATTACACATTGGCTTGTGGGAATATTCTGCCTAAATGCCAGTCAGGTCCCTGTGAGGCGATGCACTTAACAGCTTGAGTGTGACGCTGGCACAGGCACATGCACACACTTGCACACACATGAACTTGCTAAAACACAGTATAAAAACAGTTGAATGTGAATACTGTACATTCATGCATTTTTCAACTCAGTCCTGGGATATCTAGAGAGGACACAGACACCTGCTGTGATCAACACATCTTAAGTTGTTCAGTTGCCACTCCTAAAAGCACAAGGACCTAGCCTAGCTCTTTGACGCCAGTGTGGGCCAAACTCAATGGACCACTGCTCATGCAATGACAAAAAGCTTTCCGCTTTCGAATACTGTGGGCCCAGGGACCTTTTCATCACATCATCATTGTGTGAAACAAGGGATGTCGGCAGGATTTGGGTGATTCATTTCCTTGTGGCTTTGATAAAGAAGTAGGCTTTGGATTTGCCTGTTTGAACAGGTGTAAATCACTTGATCCAGACTCAAACATAAACATTCATGCATTTCTTACAGTAGGGTATTGCATTTTTGGTATAATCATGAACATAAAATATGATCGCATAAAATAGCAAAACATCCTGTCTCTTACCAACCATCCACAGGTAAACTGTAGCCTACCTTGTCGTTCTGACACCTAAACAGCCCACTTATGTGTAAATGTGTTTCCACGACAAGTGCATGTTTGTGTGTAGGAGTGCATGTTTACATATACAGTGCAGGTATGTCTGTGATTGAGAGAGTTTGGTGATATTGACCCTTCTCTGAATAGTCCTTGATGACCCCCCCTGCTAATCTCCCTGCTCCCGCTGCCGACTGATGAGTGCTTGTTCAGTGCAGACTGATGTCGTTTGTTTCCCGGCCCATCCCTCATGGAGTGGCAACCTGCTGAGCCTCGTCACAGCAGGGCTTTGCAGTAATGGTCCAGCTCCCCCTGGTTCATGTCTAAGAGTCTGTGAGTGTGTGTGTGTGTGCGTGCGGGCTTGAGTTTATGTGCGTAAGTGTGTATGCGTAAGTGTGTGTGTGTGTGTGTTTGTCTGCAGGCCTGCCGTGTGTCTGCTTGGGCACACACAGAACATGTCCATTCATGTCTATATATGTATTTCAGCACATGGCTGCACATGGATTGTGTTCACATCAGACAGAGGGAGGAAAGGAGGAAAGGAAGGGAGGGAGGGAGGCAGATAGCAATGGCAGAGCTCCATGGAGAGAGGTCTGCCACGGCTCGGTGCAGATTCCCACCATATGCTGCCCTGGCCCCTGTCTGGGCAGCTCTGGCACCTCCACACAGCCCCCGCGTGGGCTTTAGCATGCCAGAGGGGGGTAACACGTCTTCGCTCTGCTTCCTCACACCACAGCCTTAGTGTGTGTGCGTGGGCGTTTTGATGTGTGAGCGAGAGAGTGAGTGAACGAGGATTGGGGGGATGGATGTCTGGTCTCCAAGTGCCTTTGGTTCAGCCTGCAATGCATTCTATAAAATATACCACCTTTTTCAGTTAACCTTTCTGAGAGTCGCATTGAAATTCTGGCCTAAACGAAAACTCAATTCAAATCCGCCTTTTAAGTAAAAAGAAATCCTCCTTTGATGCAATGTTTGTCATCGGCAGTGGGTCTGAAGATTTCTTTCATTTGATCTGTCCACTAGTACATAAGGTCCTTAGATTCATCAAATAGGGTGTTTCTGGGGGAAGTATTTTATGATAAGCCAGCGGCGGTTGAATCTTGGGAGTGTACATCCCCTCTGTCTTCCAGGCTAAAGAGCCAGCATGCTCATTCTCACTCCTCAGTTTCCAGTTGGGCTGTGGTTTCCTTGTGTCTTCACTGGTTAGGTTACATTCATATGAGATAGAGCAGCAGTACATTCTGTTCTTTGATTCCACTTACGCAAGATGTAGGCTACACTGCGTTACAGGACATACTTCCTTCTCTTGGCTGGGAAACAGGTCTTTTGAACTGCATTAGTTCATATAGAGGGTGGTGGTTGCATACCACTTTTGAGCAATGTTTGATTGGTTGAATGTTGCCTGATGATGTGCGGACGTGGGTTCCTGTTCTGGGGTTTCTTATTTTTGAGCTGGGGATGGAATAGGAGGGGCATGTGACTTTGTTCCTGGAACATACAAGAAGCGTGCTAGGATACCAGATAGTTTAGGGTGGGAGAGTGGTCAGTGTTGAGATTAAACCCGAGTAGAATTGAACAATGAGAACAATCATTATATGGTATAGTTTTTTTTTGTGCTACTCTTTTATAAAAGAGTGGGTAATTAAAATAGCATCGCTATTGTGCTACTGGGCTGAAAGAGGCCTTAACCATCATCATTTCAATCAAAAATCTGCTTTGATCAAAGGTGAGTTCAAAAGCATGGTTCACGAAACGAGTGGGCTGATGGGTGAGATGGGGATTTCTTTTAACTCCTCAATAAACCCCTTTAGATTTACTGATGAGTTCTCTTCAGAAGTGTCCGCTGGTTACCTCTCTGTCTGGGGCAGGAACCTGGTAGGCTACCTACAGCTCCAGCACCTGTTCAGGAATCAGTCCAGACTGACTCACCATCGGTCTAATCCCACCACCCCTCCCCGCAAGTAGTTCTCTCTGAGGAGAAGTAGACACCACCATTCTGCCAAGACGATATCTGGCCCTCACAAGAAGGACTGTAAATATTCCACCATGACTTGGGTTGTAGAGAACCCATATTACATACCCTGTCAGTGCTGGTGTTTCTTCAAAAGCTTTCAAGCTGCTCAGAGCTCTCATATTGCTGATTCTTATCGACCTGTCTCTCACACATCACTGTAGATTAGACTGAGTTAAGATTACACAGATGTATAAGAAACTGCTCTCCGACCTGGTGGGCCGTGTGATATAGTGCGGCACTGAGACCTGTCGATGGGTTGGGGTGATCTAGAGAAGCAGCATGAATGACATTCATATGGGCTGAAGCAGTGCCACAGGAAAGGGAGTGCTGCCAGTATCTGCCCTTGATCAATGCCACCATATGGCACAGTGAGCTGCAAATGTCAGTCTCAACATTACCCATGAGCCTAGCCGAGCATAGTCCTCACTCCCTCATACATTTGATATAAGATATCACAGACCATTCTGAACACACAGATAAACATGCTGAGGGAAGAAAAAAATATTTGTAATTGTATCCGTTAGAACTGGATGGACTGCTGTGGAACATGTCATGATCTGTGTATGTGTGTGTATTTTAAGAGAAGAGGCATTTTTACCATTATGGGGATTGTTTTTTTTTTCCACATGAATGTGGACACCTTTTATTTTGAAGCAATGTGGATGTCTTACTGTACATTCACTGGTTCACCTCCTCAAGACAGTCTTACTGACATTTAGTATTTATGTCATTATCATTTTGTATTTTTATCTTCCTTACAGGACTATTATCTCTGGAAAGGCTTGCATGAGTCATTATGTGGGATTAGTCAGTGTGGACCATACATGTGCCATCAGAAAAAGCCTCTATGCCTTCTTGCTTGGCTTTTAAAATATTATCTAAAGGAATTACTTAAGTGTGTGTAGGGAAGATTCTTTGGGAGCAATCATCTACACAATGGGACCTAACAGATGCCTCTCTCTCCTCCCTAGTTCTCTCTGCATGTCATCTCATTCTTTTCTGCAGTACGTAGGTGGAGCTCCCCATCACAGATGGGAGGAATATCAAAGAAAATGTGGATCGGCCATTTTGCCAGCACATTTACTAGACTTCTGTTAAAGGCTTTGGCAAATTTGTTCTTCTTTTTTTTGTTTTATATCACTGATGCAACAGCTTTACCCTACTGTTTTCAGATTAATCTCTGCAGACATTTGATATGTGTTGTGATATGAAAATACTATAGGCTGTAGGGCAGAAGGTGGACAGGAGAGGTCACTCATTTAAGGGTGATCAAGCTCAAGAGAAAGAATCATTTGAAAGAGGTTAGTGCTATGCTGCTACCCACACTATATCAACCCCGACATCAGTCCTTTAACTAACCTTCATTTACATAAATTGTACTAACTAATAACAAGGAACAAAGCTTCCTATTCATTCACTATAGAAGCATCTGAGCTTATGGGGCTCTGCTACCGTGGCATAAGTGACATAAGGCACTGTCCGCTGTACAGTCTGTCTCTATTCCTCTCCTCTTAAGAAACTGTGAGGCAACAAGACAGAGAGCTGGCACTCCTCCTCCAGCACTATGGTCTGGAGCAGTGCCAGTCCCCCCTCCTCGTACCACACCCCTCCCCCTAAGAATCACAGGCTGGTTGCCTGGGGGATGGAAGAGGTCCAGAAGGAGGGGGAGGTAACTGGGGAGCGGGGGGCCCCGACTGTCACAGTTGGAGTGAATACCAACCCTTCATACGCTGCGTCCTGGCATGGCGACGGCTCTGTTCATCAAGAGACAAACGCAGATGCTGCAACAGTTCAATGGGAGTCTGGCCATGGAGTTTCCATGGATGCTCCTGGCATGGCCTGGGGGGTGGAGATAGAAACGAAGCAGCCATCCCCGTCACGTCCATCTGTCCCTACAGGAGCCCGGCGAGCCAGGATGGCAGCCCATACACCCGGCGGACAGCGGTCTCGCCCGTAGTGGAACACCACGAGAATGGCCTAGTCCTGTCCTGTCTGACCCACAGTTCAGTGGGATGGCCTGCGGCTTATAGAACTCCAGTAGACATGCTTACCACGCATACTTCTGAATTATGAGGTTTCATCAACTTCACATAAACAACTAGCATTGTGAAATGGAGAAACCGCGGAAATTAAGGAAACCACAATGTTGTTGAAGACAAGCCATTCATGAGAGGTGTGTCTCTCCCTGTCACTCACTGTCTTACAGTGTGACAAACAATCTTGACACAAAGGCTCTAGTGACAGCCTGGCCAGACACATCTTTAATTGATGCAAAACATTGCCAGCTCCCTTGGGAAATACTACGTTCATTCAGTTCAATTTAATTCAGCAGGCAGAGCGATAGAGGAGTCAGAAACTCTTCACAGTAACATTCAGCCTTACATAAAGTGCACCCCAAAATGAAGTGCACCCCAAAATATTATGCAATTCTTAATGCAAAAATTCTTGGTAGTGTGTTTATTTTTACATTTTTGGGATAGCCATGGGTCTTTTTACTAGCCTTATTTCTGCCCATGGCAGATCTGCAACTGTTGCAAGACACAAGCTTACTCCCGTTGTTATGTTCTGAAACATAATGAATACCTGTGTACCCTTAAACGGTTTGTTCTTTAAATACAAATCTGATAAAAGCTTACTTATCCACTTGGCTTTTTTTTTTTTTTTTATGGCAGGGTTGTCAATAAGTTATTATTATATTGCTATGTAGATGTGTTGTATTGTGCAGTGCAGACATTTCTCTTTGAATCTGTCGCCCCTTTTTGCGCATGCATCGTACCGTGTCGCAATGGTATTTCTTGTGTCGAAATTCTGTCTGATAAAAGATGACATGCATAAGCATAAGCATACTGGGCTGAGCTGGACTGGTCATGTCCTACTGACGATTTTATCTGTTGGTGTGCAGATGATGGATATCTCTGAAAGCTTCTTCATGAATGGGAGCTTCAGTCTGAATACTGTGAACATGCTTGAGACCAGCTAGGCAGATTGTAAAACCAGTATCTCCTGTGCTGTTTTATATGCTGTATATCAGGGAACATCGTTATAGTTCTCTGAATCAGTGTATCCACCATTGCTCATTTTTTTTTCTCTCTTAACCTGTGTGTGTTTCTGTTTTTTTCCCTCCCTTCTTCTCTCTCCCTCTTATCTACTCCTGTCCATAATCCTGTACTTCTCATTCAGATCTGCTAGCGGCTCTGAGACAGGCCCAGACACCTACCCAAGCACAGCCTGCACCTTGGAGCTCTGCTCTGATGAATGTGGCAGGGGAATGACAGCACCTGGCCCTGACTGAATGGCTGCGGTCATGGGAAATGCACAAGCACACAGCACCACCCCTTGTTTTGCATACCTGTCCAGAATCAAATGTTGTATGTAACTGTGCACAGTTACGGTGTCTGCTCTGCTCAGAAAGACTTGTTTTGTTAATAAGTGTCTGATGTCTAAATATTTCAATGGTATGTGTCTATAGAACATTTTCCCCCCCGTACCACAGATATCTACCAGTAACCCAGGGTCACTGGCTAACAGCAGTTTAGACAGCAAGTTCAGGCTTCTGTGTGGGTGGTGGCTGTTGAGGTCCACAACCTTTTGTCCATACAGGAAGAGTACACTGACAACTATGTTGCAATGCGATTGTTTTCACCCTATGTGTCTTGAGTGACAGATATTGAAATTAGTGTTGCACAAGAGTGTAGGAAATTTAGAGTGAATCTTTCCAAAGACAAATTGTGCGTCTGAAAATCTTCCAATGGAAAACAACTCTGTGCTCCACAATCAAATGTTCATAAAATGTGTACAGTATGAATATGTACAGTAATGACACAGAATGAGACTGGTGGTAAAGAAATCTGATATCCTAGATCTGCAGGTCAGAGAGACGTTCATATAGACTTTGTTTACCACAGAGACAGGAAGGCCCAGCCCACACAGTGCCTCATCTGTTGCCCTGGTGTGACATCGGTGTTGGCGTGGAGACAGACACCACACCAAAGGAACACATAGTCCCAATGTGCAGAACTAAGCTTAAACACACACACACAACATACACACACCATTGCCAGATCTGCATTTGTCATCGCCTGTGTACCACAGATGGGTTAGAATGTATGAGAATTTGTGATAATGAAGAAATTCCTTCATTCACCTGTGTTTTTGTTAGTCTACCCGAAGCGTTGAGTGTGTGGGATCTGCATGTTTGGGAAAAACATAATTGGTTCAGTTGTTGGCAGATGAGAGAAAGCACAGATAGGAACATGACTCACACCAAGCATCAGTCTTCTTAATGTTTTTGTTGTCATTTTCCTATACATACCCTTGCTCATTGTAGCTGAGAAGTTGCTGTCCTCTCATTGGACAGAGGAAGGCTACTGCATTGAGACGGGGCTTCTGGGTATGTGACTCACAGGACTTGAGAGGGCTTTGCATGCTAGACAGTCGTGTCTGCAATTTCCCCATCCGCTCTATTATCTCTGCTTGTTAGGGTTGTGCATCAATTTTATACTGACCTCGAAAGTACTGTGTTTCCGCTCTTTAATTCCATTTGTCATCCTCTTTGGGCAATTTCAGCCTTTTCTTATTCTCCAAACGTCTCTGAGACACCTTCTCTATCGCTTCATGCAATACCGTTCTTTCTGCCTCTGGTGTCTTTCTTTCACTGCTCTTTCTACAATCCCTTTCACTTCAGCCCATTTTCATTTTTGCCTGTACTACACATGGAATTTAAAGCACTGCACAAAAATTTCCTTTGGAGTAACTGGTCTACAAAGTGGTATAATCTTCCTCCACATAAGTCCACCTCTATTCTCCAAGCGCATCCTCTGTGCTAGGGCCTATCTTTATACCATAATTATATCTCCTTCCTCAATCCAATCTGATCCACATTAACCTTATCCTCATTTCATTGTTTACTGCCCTACATGCAGTGTCTTCAGCTCCAGGAAGCAGCTCACCTTTCGCTGCTCCCTGAACTGTGACCTTGCTCCCCTACTGAAGCCCCCCCCTTTCGGCTGATTGGTTCCCTCTGGGGACTGGAGCAAAGTCACATCAATTAGACACCCCCCCACCACTTCATTAGCTGGCTGCTTAATGCGTCTTGGGGGGGTGTGGGGTTTGTGTTAGCTGCACAAGCTGTTTTCACTCCCGCTTCATCTCAATGTGTTCTGGCTGTGCTCGATTGCCCGCCTACAAGCTGCATGACTGCTGGCTGACATGCAGAGAGGAGCATAGAGGTTGACAGAGTGTCTGGTTTATTTCAGTGAAGTTTTTAATGTGAGTCTATGTACTGTACCACTGTTCTTTTTCTAATTAGCGGTTTCTTATTAGATGTCACATGGTCTCCTCTGTCCTCCCTTTCCTCCTTGTCCCTTGAGAATAAAGGACTGCTTGAACTGCTTTGTTTACATCACAGGGAATACTTTTTCATTCAAAAACTTGATGCTAGTCCCTATGTCTGGGATTAATGAAGTCTTTATTAATTAATTAAGTCTTTATTAGTAAGTTTGTGGCATTTCTGTGGTATTCCTCTAATGTTTTATAGTGCTTTCCTCAAGCACAGACAATACTAGTTTGTATAGCAGTGGTGCAATGCCCACATTTTAGGAACTCGTAAATATTTAGTTAGCATAAGATTATTACTGAATACATGAGAAGCTGAAAAACAGAATGGTTGCCATGGTCAAATTACAATGTTTTAGAAGTCTTGATTGTGTCTTATGGTAAATTTGAGTTTTATCACTGTGTGTTTAATCAGGAGGAGCGCAAACAGTACACCTTCAGTTCAGTGTCTGTGACAGCTGTGCACACACATGAAGGCACACACACGTGCAATTAGTATGCATAGATCTGATCATGAGAGGATGCATGGGAGCCCTTTGTAAACATTTTTTGTAAACATGATTTGGGCGCATAAATGCCAGGATTGTATAATTGTCCTTTTCCCAACTCAAAGGTTTTTATATACCAAATGTGTCTTGTTTAAAATGACAGTAGACTTAAACTGACATTTTATCATCCCTGCATTGAAAGTTTATCATTCAGGTCTCAGCTTTCACCTGGAGAGTATGTGTGGTGTGTGTGTGTGTTGATTTATAATCCTAAACCAAGATCTTCAAAGTTCGAATCATTTTTCTTTCCTTGACATGTGTGCCGGAGCCCAGTGTATCTCCTGTGCCTGAGGCATGGAGGCTAAGTGAAGCGGAAAGTGTCTGATGAGCATGTGTCAACCTAAGGAAACAGAGCTCAAATGAATTGACAGGATTTCAGCACAGGCTTCTCAACTATGTTTCTCAACAACTGGGTTATCACCCCCACTTGATCTGTATATGCATGCATCAAAGAACTGTTGACCCATGTCTGCATCCCACACACTTTTGCTCACAACCTCTCTCTCTGCAGTTCCCCATCCCTCTCTCTCTCTCTCTCTCTCTCTCTCTCTCTCTCTCTCTCTCTCTCTCTCTCTCTCTCCTCTCTCTCTCATCCACACTCTCTCCCTTGCGCTCTTCCTCTCTCTTACTGAGAAAGCCTCCTCTTTCACTCTCTCTGTCTCTGTCTTTGTCTATCATTCTCCCTGTCATTCACTCTCCTCAGTCATTGTTTTTGCTTAGCAGCTGGGTGAACTTTGTACACCCTGTGTCTTGCTCATAAATCTTTCAGAAGCACCATTTGAGTTCATGAGGAGGGGTAGCATCCCTCTTTGCCTCTAATGGCATATCCTGTACCTGTTCAGAAGCAGCCAGACCCAGTTGTCACCAGTGTCTCGCTTAAAATGGTACCTGGCAAAGCTGTTGATAAACAGCCAAGATGTACAATGTTTTCTAAGGGTGCTTTAACTCTTCTCAGGCCACGTCAATCCCCCTTTTTTACACTCAGGTGACACACACTGTACACACACAATGTAGAAATGGATTTTTTCTCTGAATGGGTCCATGTTTTCTAAGTGTAAATCTCTCCTTACATACCTCTGTCACGTCCATATTTCACTCTTAAGGACAGGTTGAAAAAACTTCACAAGGTGAGAGGTTGAAATATTCCACAATACAAATAGAGTAGCTTTTGAACACCTTACAAAGCTGTGTTCTATCTCATGTCTCAATCATCATAGATGTCAATCTGTATTAACAGAGCGGAAATAAGAGTACATGCTAAAAATATCTAATACCTACAGTGGCAATGCAACTCTGTAAAAAGTTTGCAAGAGTCCAAGGCATTTTTCATTTCTCGACATATTTTATTCGTATTCCGGGGAATAAAAAAAGAAATGAGGCTCACGTGTAAGCTCTTACAACTCTCCAGCTCTCGCTCTCTCTCTGTGTCTTCAGAACAACAACAGCCCTGCACACTGCCACTCCCTGGCCTTGAGTATACACAGATAATGGCTGGGTCTGTTCACTGTTTATCAGTGCGGCCTGTGGCTATCTGTGCTCCAGGTCCACACCCAGGCCTTTCAGAGGAGGGAGAAAGGATGCTTATCTCCCTGGGGGGCCTATAGGTCAATGCTACAGCGCTAGGTTAGTCTAGTAATACAAAGTCAAGAGAGAGAAGGAAGACCTTTGTACATGGGTGAATGGGGGTAGTATTTATTGTGCTGTTTCATTTGTGTTTTACTGTAAAGACCAGAGTAAAGTCAAGTTGTTATGGTATGTTTTTGGGGCTCAATTTAGCACTGGCACTCATTTATTGAAGCATATGCTTTTTATACATGTAGTGTAGTGTTATTTGTTGCATATTAGTAGTGTAATACACTTTTTCCTGTGTTGTTCTGTGCTTTATTCCTTTACAGTAACATTTCATATTTTCCTTATACAACAAATGTAGAGACTTTACCTAGTCAGTTGCCCAAACTTTATGTAATATAGGGCAACATTTTCATATATTTTAACTTTTTCAAATGTTCTGTCACTCAAGGTTGTTGGGTTCACTGTCTGTCCCAGTCACAAAACCTTCCCAGCACTGCGCCCCCCACTCCACTGATACTGCAGATACTTTATGGGCTCTATTTGAGACCTTTAAGGAATGGTGACCATAACTCTTTGTAAATGGCTTCTTGACAAGCCAGACACTATGCACCTGATGGGTTTAAGTAGGAGATGTCACAGAAGATGTCACTGCTCACTGGGTGCCTATTTCAGGCTGTGTACCACAGATGACACCACAGCTAGTGGGATACTCTCACCTTGGTATGTGCAATGCCTGATGGGAGAAGACAACTGCCGCCCGCATGCTGTGCTCGACAGACGGTGGACTTGGCCAAGCTGCCATGAGATGTGTTGAGAGAGGTGTGGTGAGCACAAAGATGTCTGAGGTGTATGTGTGTGTGTGTGTGTGTGTGTGTGTGTGTGTGTGTTTGTGTGTGTGTGTGTTGGAGATGGACAATAGTATTAAATATCAGTCCATCTAAAATAAAAAGCATTGATACAGATCTATAAAGAATAATCGTTAATCATAATACATTATTGTCAATAACAGCTTTGTTTCAACATCATATGTCTTTGCATTCATCCTGAATCCAGAGCCGGAATGTCATGTGGTTCACTTACACAACAACCTGCACATTTCCTGCAGAGTGGCCTAGAGTACCCCAGTCAACTACTCAATCCCTCCTTCATTTGCGTGTTTACTGCCTGCCTGACCTTTTTTACAGGTGAGCCCATATCACTCCATCAGCAGTGCTCAACCACGTAGATACTCAAGGGTGTCTCCTTCACCCTTCCTCTCCCCCCCACCCCTTTTTTTTCTTTTTCTTTTTACAAGATGCTCATGAAGTCGGCCATCTTGTTTCAATGGCTGCTGGTAAGAAATCAATCCCATCTTCATGCGGTGCAGCATACTGGGTCTCTGGAAACAGCGGCCTTCCCCTATAAATCAACATAGCTGAAATATTTGTGGCCAACTTGGGGGAAGATTTATGCCAGCGGGATATTGGAGAGTGTCTATCACGCTCCTGCAGGAGTTGGGAGCTGTGTGGGGGTACTGAGAGTGAAGGAGGGTTAAAAGGGGGGGGAAGATGGTGGGGGTGGTAAAGGGCAGGGAGTGAATAGGCCTACGTGATGTCATATTTTATTTTATTTAAATGGATTTTCATTGAGGGGGGAGAAGTGGCTAGAATGTAAATACCTAGAATGCTTGATACGGTGGGGGGGGGGGTTGTCTGCAGCTCAGTGGCGGGCGTTCCGTCTGGCATGAGGGAGGGCGTCTGTGGTGGGACTGGGAGTAGTAGCTAGAGAAGAGTAGGAGGGGGGGGGGGGGAGCAGGGTGGGAAGGGGATGGTGCTAGGTCATTACAGGGGCCCATTAATCACCACTGTCATATCTGTAGCCTGAGAATGACCCAGTAAGGGCCAGGCAGGCAGACAGAGGTTTTTCAGTACTCATTGAACAGTTTATATAAGTACAGCTACACTATGTAAATTTAATCCTGATTAATATTTCTCGGGCAAAATACTTACTACCGCAATTTTTTTATATTTCAAAAACATTATGCTGGCTTCCTGTCTCAAAAATTCAAAACCATTTATGGATATAATAAAAACCAAATCAATGACACCCTATCACACTGGCTATACGAACAAATGACATAAATGACCCAGGGGTCCACTGAAGGCAGAGCATTCGAATGGGACTCTCTTCAGTTTTAGGCCCTTATCACCTGTCTGGTGATCCAGACAGCCGTTGTTGGAAGGCACAGACGTGGCAGACAAAGTCCCTGTCTGACTGGATTATAAGTGGTGTGTAAGTCTATACGATCACACATTCTGGTGTACTATATGCTTTATCATGAGAGAGACCCTCTAGCAGTCTGGGTGTCGTATGACAGACCTACATATTGGAACAATGCTTTGGAACCTATTCTCTTTGTCGGTACTACAAACGAACATAGCCAGAACCATGTTAGTGTGTCACTTGTTTAAAAGGGAAAGAAGGGCTGTCACATACACACCAGAGGAAAATACAAGCACAGAACACAAGGATTGTATTACTTGTGCTTGTCCCTAATTCATAAGGTGAGAACGGTGCCAAGGTTTGTTTTTTGTACTCAGCCAGGTACTTAATTTTTTACTCAACCAGGTATTTTATTTCACATCCACCATCCAGGTTTGGGGTGGAGGGTAGTGAGAGGATTTGTAAATCATTGTAGCAGAAGAACAGACTATGAGAGAGAGAGAGTGAAGGACAGTGAAAGAGGGCCTCCGGAATAATCATGTTTGTGAATATCAAATTAAATTTCTCTTTTTAGCAGACTCCATATGTTTGAGTTAATCTTTTTTCGAAGGAAATTAAAGTGGATGGCATTCGCTGGAGAGCATATTCAATGGCAGACAGTGATTCCATATGCCACAGTGCTCTATCTAATTAGATTACTTTTCTGAGGCATACTTTAATTTAATCCAAAATTAAGACCTAATAGATATAATAATGGAACTGTGGCGAATTTTCAGAGCACAAACCAGGCTGGCACATCTGGTTTGTGGTAGAGTAGCATGAAGAAAAGAACCCCAGAGCATGTGTTCACTGCTGTCCTGTACATCCTGGGTCTGCTAGTAGTCTCCACCTGCATTGTCAGTGTCACTCTTTTTTTAAATTAAATGGAATTGATAGATTGTTTAGGTGTTAAATTAAATCATACCCAGATACGACAGAGAGACATGACATGGTGTTACTGACAGCAACATTCATCATTCCCCTTTTAGCCAAAACATTGTGCCAAGAGCTCCAGAAGGCTGTTCAAACGATGCACTGTATTTTCCCATGTCAGTATTTTGGACTTGTGTGAGGTGTGTGATTGTGTCCCAAAAGTAAGCAGAGCTCAAGGAATGTGACATTGTGTAATGTCACAAGTAATCTTGTGTCTTTCATGTCACATGGTCTTGTAAACCAAACCAGTCCAGCCTGTCATCCTAGCCCTGCTCCTTTGCCACTGACTCCTTCTGAAACTCCCCACATACTTGTAATATGTTGCAGGAAAGGGCCTGTCTTGTGACTGAGCTTGACATTCCTGCCCCCATACTAGCAATCCATTGCAGTTGACCTGGAACTGAACTAACGTGTGTGGGGTTGGGGTAACGAGGGAAGGGGAGGGAAGAGAGACAGACAGACAGAGTGTGAGGGGTTAGCGAGAAGTTGGGTGAGAAAAAAAGATATAAATGAGAACAGATACAGACAGTGAGACACAACAAAAGAGTAAGAGAGAAAAGAGAAAGCGAGAGCATTAGAGAGAGAGTCAGAGACAGAGGGCCCAGCATTCGGACACAAGACAGGTGGGGGAAGAAAGTTGACAGAAAAGGAAACTTGATTTTCAAGGTCATCTGTGTTCATGTTTTGCTGGTGTTGGTCAGCATTCCTCCCCTCTGATACAGCATGCAGACAGGGCCAAGTCCCAGTTTGGGAAGCAGGTCTCTGTTTGCCCTGAAGCCCAGAGCCTCCTTCAGCGTGCTCCTCCAAGACAGCGGCGCTGCATTAATCATGTGCAACGTGATACCTGCCAAGCAACAAGGCTAAACAGACAAAGACAAAGCTGCTCCCCCTAGCACAGTAAGGCTAAAGATCTATGGAACACCTATGTAGTGTGTGTGTGTGGTGTGCGTAGGCACGTGTGTGTGTGTTTGTGCATGCGTAGGAATGTGTGCAGTTTCTGTCCTCTCAGACTATGTACCAAGTCTGTGGGAGGACGTGTGAGCTTGACTATCGGCTGTGTGTTCTGATTAACAACAAGTCCAGTGCCCTTGAGTTGACCTCCATATTTCTATGTAGGTGTGTAGGTGACATTGTTATCTGTGTTCTTAACTTTCCCCATTCAACCATCAAGTATCCATTGAAATGCATCAGAGCACCATAAGTGGGTGAACAGACTCATGTCCAGTCCTACTCCTGTCTCTTAATCAGTGCTCTTACAGCTGGTGAAGTTATTGAAACTGCTCTCTAAACCTTCACCAACACACCTGTCCTGTTTCACACAGAAAATACAATCTTCATTCTCCATTCTTCCACATTGAATGCACACACACACAAATACATAAACACACACCTACACTCTCCCACTCACGTGTGTGAAGCCATGGAACTGGGAGGACTGGACACAAACAACAACAAACAACACAGCACACATGAATAGTGAGTGGGCCACATAGACCAACACAACATAAATAATTCTCCACGGCAACAAAGAGAAAGGGCCCCTCATGTGTTATGCCCTGAGGTCAGAGTCCAGTGTGTGTTTGTCCAGTTAACCCTCCCTGCCTGCCTCTATACACACTAGCAATAACATATACTACTGTTTGCAAAGGCACGTGATTTGATTATCAATGTGGGGACAGTGTGTCGTGGTGTTTCTATTCCTTGCCACTCTTTACGGATCATAAAATTCCAACACAATATCTAGGATTGGTAGTTACTACAATATACTATTAATTTTGCTTAGTGGTAGTGCTAGTTGTAACGGGAAACACTCTTAACAAAATACACTCTTTGTAACACATAAACATATGGGTCATTTTGTCAGCTGACATTTGCCATGTGTATGAATGCAATGTGTAAACAGGCTCCAGAAATCAATGTCTCCGCTACAAAGACAGCATGTCAAAAGAAGACAATAGTTAAAGGTTATCAATAATGTTGCACTCCTGACTGCCGTGTCAATACATGGAATCAGAGACTGATATTTAGAAAGCCAAAACAGCCTAGTTTTGTACACAAATTAGCTTGTGATTTGTGAGAGGCTGAGTTTCTTAAACACTGGAAAATCTATTCCAAATCCAAATCTATTGGTTAATCTTTTCTGAGTCTAAAGATATAAACCAAAACAATGCTGAACTTTTGGGGTCGAGTAAAATATTATTTATTTGAAAGAGAATCGTGATTAAATTGGCAGGATTAAATTATCAGTTGTAGGCTGTTTGACTGGTACTCTAAGGTTTTTTTTTACAGTTTTTTAGGCCTTTGATTTACGTTTTCACATTTCCTTTTGGAAAATTCCCATTGTCAAAGACATTGTAATCTCTTCATGTATTTCTAAATTATAAAATAAATTAGTCCATTTGACTTGCTGATGATTCTCGACACCTCCCTAATGGTTTGTACGAGGCCCGTGTGAAATAAAAAGCACTGTAACATAACAAAATGATCATCCGCTTTCTTACAGGTTTTAGGATGTAATATTTATTTTCATGAAAAAACATTGCATACCAGCCAGGGCTAGTATTTGCTCACGATGCCAGTACTTCATTCATATCACTTACTCGTTTACGCATAACGGGCAGCAGACAGATGTAGCTTGACCCGTTTCTATGGTTTCCCTGGCCACAGCACATTGGCTGTCTGACCTGGATAATTAACACTGTAAGGCTTGTCTTGAGCAATAATGAGGCTCTGTTTGTTTAGAGGAGATGCAAAGATGGAGCACGGGGGAAGGGGACTGGAGAAAGACGGCTGAGGGGCTAGAGGCTGTAGCCGAAGCGCTAATGGCTTTCTGCAACGCTGGCGGCTAGCTACTGCGCTAGTGGCTGGCGGTGCCCCCTGCCCTTGGAGGTTGTGCCTGTCATTGAGAAGCTATGTATGGTGGCTAATGACCGAGCCTGTCAGAAATCCATCCATTTCCCCTCCATCGCCCCGGAGGTTGCGATCTTCCTGTCCTTCAAATGTTCCATGATGGCATGGGGACATAGTGCAGCCTGCAGTGGCTGGCTGTCACTACCACTGCAAGGGAAGTCTGGCTATAACCCCTGTCGCTTTAATTATGCAGTCATTCATTCACTCTTTCTCTCTAGGTTTTCCAGTCAGGATAAGGGGAGGCTTGCTAGCTTTAGTTGACTTGCCAGCAGCACAGACTTGGAAAATGTTGATAGCAGGATGATGCCTTGAACAGGTTGTTCGCAGTGAAATACCGGTTTGCAAAGAGCTTGCAGACAGTTGAATTTGACGCCCAAATCTTGAATAGTTAATAGCTCAGTCTCAGCTTTTGATAGCAGCAGCCAAACACATTTACAATATAAAGCAGAAGGCATGAGTGGAACTATGTAGACCTTACTAGTTTGCACTACAACAGAGAAACATACGTAGGTTAGTATGTTTGTCAAACAGTATGAATCTACAAAAGAAATCACACAAATTCAAATTAAAGAAACTGTTCCATATCTATTGTTAAATCGCTAACATCTGAACTCTGCAACCATGTCACACACAATCAAACATGGAAGGGCAAGAGACTGATTGATAATTGCACAAATACAATTTATTTGTTTTCCCTAAACAGATTTGGAAACAGAGTGACTGAATGTCACTTCAAAGCCCAACTGGAAGGATTAGTGTGACAGTCTTCTGAATAGGATTACTAAAACACACAGGAGTGACTGTCCTGCTATACATGGTAGGAGGCGGGGCATGGCCAAAAAATGCAGTATGAAAAGCACTTGTTTGACAACGTGTCAACACTGTACTTGCTTATAAAAGAACAAGACATCTGTCTAGTTTAGACTGAAACGACTTATGTTGCCTATTGTTGACAGATTTACAGTAACTAGTATTTGTTTGGGTTAGGTGGGGTGCTAAGAATGGTTTACAGGAAAGATATTCTTGTCAAATAAGCCTGGTGTAAGGATTTAATAGACAAAATGATGCCTGCTTCTGCATGCTTGCTGTATGGCCAGCTGAGCGTGTGTTTGTGTCTGTGGGGGCTTTTGTGTGGTCTGGTGGTGTGTGTATGTGTGTGTGTGCGCATGTGTGTGTGTGAGACAGAGAGAGCACATACGTTTGTGTGAGCATGTGTGTATATTTGTGTGTATAAGCATGTGTAAGCATAATGTGTGTGTGTGTGGGCGTTGGCGTGTGTGTGGTGTCGGGGGGGGGGGGGGGGCAGGGGCCATGCAGTATTGCGGGGTAGTGAATGCTGTTCTGTTCGCTGGCAGGGCTCCAGGTGCATGGAGGCTGAGTGGTCCCTTAGTTCGCTGGAATATTGATCTGCGAAGCTGAGAACTTTCAGGCATGTAGATACATTTGGCCGATAGATGCTAACTTTTTTGTTGAAAGAGCATCTGCGCATATCAGCAACTATGATTGACGAAAGAAAGCTTTTATTTAGCGCACTTTGCATTCCTCACAACTGCCCTCTCTTGTGCCCAGTAGGACTGAACTATTATCTCATCCTAGAAAATAAATGCAGTTTATTTTGTCTTAGACATTTACATTTCCCATGCTCCATAGATTTTGTTTTACCAACATTGTCTGACACAAGACAGAACATATTTGTTCATCGGAGGATATTTATTATAAGTTATATAAAATTTGAAGAAATCATGTGTTCTGTAAGATGAGGGGATGAATGTGTCTGCCACTGTCTGGCATTAATTAGACAGCCTGCATGTGTGTGTGTGTGTGTGTGTGTGTGTGTGTGTGTGCGTGTGAGTGTGTGTGGGTGTGTGTGTGTGTGCGTGTGCGTGTATGTGTGTCTAAAACCTCACTGAGGTTCCAGGAGATTCTCCACCTCTCCAGGAGAACTGTGAGCTGGCTCTGTCTTTTAATGACAACCCAGAGCTTTGATTCATTTTTTAATAGGCTCCTGCAGCTCATGCACGATCCTGCTTGTTTCTCCTCACATTTCTTCACTTCCCATTGAACTTTTTACATGATCATTGTTCCCCGCCTTTGTCATCCCTTCACTGCTCATGGATTTCAATGTGTTCACTGTTATCATCATCCTGTGTTTTACCCGGCCCGCTGTATGATCCAACCATTTCAATGGGAGTAGAAACAGACAGTAGGCAGTGTAATGTTTATTGGTATACACATCTACCCAAGGTTCTTACTCAGGAATGAAACACAAAAGATATGTTCTGTGGCCCACGTTCAAGGGTAAGAAGATTTAGGTCACTGCTGTGTCCTTTTCTGCCACTGCATCTCTCCTGAGCACGAAAGGGAGAGGAGACACAAGCAGTGTCCCACTTGTCCTAGTTCTGTCCTGTCACCCATCCCCCCCTTTCATCCTCCCTCCTCTTTCTTTTTTTCTTTTTGTCTACGCCTACGCCGATAGCATGCCGTTTCTTCCTGCACGGGCTCTTTGCCGTCTTCAATACATGAGCGTGTTTACACACTCGCACACACATCTCACACACTCACACACTGTGCAATGTGCAGACACGTGAGAGGGATTCCTGCTGTGTGTCGGCCCACCAGCGGGCATGTCATGCCAACTCACCCTCATTAGAGTGGCATTGACATCTTGGCATCCCCTCTACCGCTTACTGTTAGCCCCTGAACCCCACACCTACTCCCTGCCCGCCTGTGTGCCCCATCCCCCTCCCCCAGAGGCTCCAAGACGGGCAGTCACCCTCCCGCTGGGCTCTGTCTCGTCACATTGCCGTTGCAAGCCAGAGAGAGGAATCCCACGAGACTGCAAGACGCTGTAACCTTTGTTTTGGAATTGAATCGAAACTGAGACCAGACTTTTTCCTTTCTTTCTTTTTTTTTGAAAGCCTCCTCCCTTTAGCTTCTCTTTCGTTGTTGTTTTTTTCATGATTTTTCCCACATCTCCCTCAGGTGATTCCTGGGTTTTTGTTTCTTTAGAAGAGCTCCATTTACAGGTTTACCAGATCACTGCAGCAGCCATGTCCCCTGGGAAACCCTTCATACACAGCATGGTTGAAAGGAGGACGAGGGAGACAACTTGGCAAATCCGTGCTCTTTCCCTTCCCCTAACCACAGTGAGAAGATACTGTCGACACAACTTCCAACTTAGTAGTCCTGGTGTTTGTCACTTCACGGTAGATCTTTATACCCTGGGATAGTCACCCATAGATGCCCGCAAACCCAGACTGTTGCCACTCTGGGTTCCCCACTCCTAAACTGCCCCTGCATTGTGTAACACACTCTACCACAACAGTGGTCTTTTTAGGAGCCCATTTAACCAATAGGAAGGGCACACCCAATGCCCACATAACAACTTCATGGACATTTCATTGTATCTGTGTGTTTTACGTGTTGATATACTATAGCAATATAGCAATTGTATATAAAACGATACTAAAAGAAAGGTATATGGATCAGAGATATTACTTTTATTACACAGTCATCACACTGTGTTACACTGTCGTTACACTGTCGTTACACTGTCGTTACACTGTTTTTATGTTGTTACTACACTACCATTAAACTGTGATTACACTGTTGTTACAATGCCATTACACTGCTATAGTGTTGTTTTTACACTGTAATTACACTGTTTTCTTCAAAACCAAAAATTATTCCTTTGACCTCATCAGGACACTTCTTGAACAAGGAGCATTTTCTCAAACGATGACCTCACAGTACTGTATATTGCCGTAGCGTTCCCTCAATGTTCTTGAAAGGTTAATTGTCCATGAGACTGCAGCATGAAGCCCGCTCTGTGCACTTGAAGAGGCTTGTTTGCAATGGCCTACGCTTGGGTGGCAACACGTTCACATAAACAAAGTCTTTCATTCATTCTTTACTGCACTGCACGAGGCTGATAGGCTGGGAACATGGTGATCACAAATGAGCCAGAATGAAATAGGAAATAAACTTCTTCTAAATGAAGGGCTAGTCAATGACAACAACTCACCATGAATCAGACAGTTAAACCCACTATTAATGCAAGTGAATTACAGAAGAAATTATGTCTAAAGTTGTCAGATATGCATATTGTTTAGACACTGCATGTCTCAAGGAATCTTTTCTCAGAATCATTGGCAAGCTGAGCACTGCTAAGGCTTCCTACAGGATGACATCTTGTGCACTCATCAGAGTGACATGTGGAAGGGATGACTACACTCACAACTGATTTGAGGAGCAGACCTGCTGGACTGACAGCAGAAATGGTATAGACAGTGATCATTTTTGTCAAGCCGAGATGGTAAAATGCAGTGTTGACCCATAAATATGAACGTGCCTGTGGGGGATGACCTATCCTTTGGCTGATTGTGTGTGTGTGTTTGTGTGTGTGTGTGTGTGCGTGTGTGTGTGCGTGTGTGTGTGCTTGTGTGTGTGTGTGTTTGGATCTCCGTTGGTTAGCTGGGCTGCAGGGGACTAACGAATGAGAAGGAGAAAGGTCAGGACCTCTCAGCATTATCCTTTGGAGAGTGAGAAATGAGCCCTCCTTCACACACACAAATACACACAGATGGACACGTACAGTCGCCCCCGCCCACTGTGAATAGATTCCAAGTAGATCCATCTCTCCACTAACCCTACTTTTGGGCCTTCACAATCACAATGGAAGGGTAAGCTATTCCTAATAACTGTGGGCTTAAATTTTTGGGGGCAAAATCTACCTTAATGCTTTGTGCTCAATTCAGGATTACAAACCTGTGTTACAAAATCTGTATGTGACATGATATATAAATGTGTGTGTGCGTGTGTGTATATATATATATATGTACATACTGTGCGGCACAAAATGTTTTTGTATCCGTCAAGACTGTTTTATCCATATGAAGGTAATGAGTAGCATGGCAGTTGGCCAGGCTTCTTTTCAACGTGTATTGGAATTGTGGCTCTGCTGTTGTGCTATAGATTACAGTGGATCAAAGAAGGGAACCAGTTGTTTTCCAGATGGCTCAAAGAGAGGTAAACAAATAAACAGATTATCTGGCATTTGGAAAATTGGTTTTGGTGAAACAGTTTCTGTGCATGATGTAAAAAGAAGACAGTTTGTTACTTTCCCTGCATGGCGGTCAAATCACCAGAATTATCTTAATTTAAAAGTGCAGATAACAAAATTAATTAGACATGACTTAGTAGGAAACTGTTTATCTGTCACTTGGGGGGGTCGGGGAACAGAACCAGAGAGACAGAGAGACTTCAGAGGCTAATGAGCTAACCGCAGGGCCCTATCCTTGTCCATGTGCCTGTGGTAATTGGGTCAGTGGACAGCCTTGTGTGGTGACGGTGGAAGGGAGTTAAGTGCAGTGTCTGATGGGAGTCCACACCATGATGGGCAATGTGGGCCAAACGTGTAGCCAGAGCGGCAGCAGGACTCCTGGCTAGCCAGATGTCTAGGGAATTATGGGTCTGGGAGTAAGTTCATACCAGAGGTAGGGGAGGATGGGGCTGGAGTGAATGGAGTGCAGGGCACCTTGAGATGATATGTGTCTGGGTATATGGAGGGGACCTAACTGATATGGATCAGTTAACGTGTTAATGTGAGAATGATGGATGGTTTGAATCCTTTTAGACCAATCATGTGTCATTCACAAATGGATATACAATGGATTTCTAGCTACTAGCGTGTTGGATTGATCCCAGCGGATTTGTGCACACACACAAAGCTTTTTTACATGTGTGATATATACTTATGTTAATTGATGTTTCACCTAATGCAGGGGCTATGTAGCCATGTAGCTACTGTTTTGTTTACAAATGTGTAATGATCCAGGTGAGCTAGTCCATTGGACATGACAACGAGACAGTGTGAATAATAACTAATTATGTCCATACATAATAAGTGCTAACCGCAACAGAGACTCATCTTAAATCAATCTTTGAATCTGTTGATAACGAGCAAGAAAAATCATGGAAAAAATAAACATATGGTCATTTAATCTGGACAAACAACTTTATTTCTGGTAATGCATCTATACACTGTACATTCAGTCACTGTGGTATATAAGCATAGCTATTTTCAAACATTATCTCATAAAGTCCTTTACTTTACAATATAGTCCGTGTCGTGAGAGAAGGGAAAGGTGTTGATGAAGGAGAGGTGGAAAAAGGCGCGAAAAGATGAAGGAAAGAAGGGAGTAGATAAATAAGCCAAGCTTTTTTTCTCATACTGTATTTGCGGCATTGATAAACAAGAAAGCATACATTTACCTCTTACATAAAAATATTTCTAGAATTGTAAAGTTTATATAGTATTAGCAGCAGCATAGGGCTAAAAAGATAAATGAGGATGAGGAGGAAATCTGCGATGTGGCGTGGTCTTGTGTGACCACAGGTCCACTAATTGATTTGAATATATTGTTAAAAATATATATAAACTGGTGAAAAAAGACAATGAATATAAAGACTCTACAGTAAAAAAAAAAAACATGGGATAAACAACATGTTTATGTGGGGAATATTCTCTAACGCACTGCAATAATTGTTTTTGAAACATGGTCTTGGTTAAAACACAAACTCAAAAAAAAAAACAAGACAGCTATTGTGTAAGAAAAGATTTCTTTTTGAAAAAGGAAACACCATGTACATATATAATACAATATTGTAAATGAAAAAAACTATTTACATTTGTAAATTCTTATTCAAATCCTCACACTGGATAGTTTTTGTCTATTAATATGTACTGTTATTGCTGCTTTATTGTCCTCTTTTTAGCAAAATGGTCTTGTTTAGAAAATAATAAATCATTTAAATCGTTTTTTTCTTTTACATGGGAGACCAAAGAGCCAATGTCATTATTTTCTCCCTTTTTGTAGAAAACCATGAATAAAGTAAACTACACGTATCAATTCATTTTTGTGTAAAAACAACTATAAAATGTACCAATTTAAGGTCTGTTGAAGTCACAGACTCAGTGTCAGTCTGTCATTAACATTGCCCTTTCTAAAGTAGGTTAAGACATTGGGCTTAGACATAATGCCCTTTTGATTTGTTATACATGGTCACCTCTAGACGGACAGAGCGATACCCTCAAGAGTTACCTTAGCACATATCAACGGTACATACTGATTTTTATAAAATGTTTTGACATGCATATCATTGAAAGAACATTTCTGAATGAAGAAAAGCGATCATTCAAAAAGCCTACGGTTCAGCATTTGCAAATTGTTCAATTATTTCTGCTTTAAAAAAGGTCAATGTAAAGTACTGCTGTAAACTGTATTGGAATAGGAATACTGAAAAAGAGCTGCATCTGTAAGCTTGGCCCAGGAGGTCAAGTCAAGCCTGCCATAAGGGAGATTTGCTCAGAAAGGCCAGAGAATGTTCTAGACTCCCTTCAAGAGTGCAAAGCAAACATCCCTATCATCTACCCCAGCATCTGCACTGTGAAGGACCTAGCATCCCTGGAGAAGTTGACTCTGAGTCCCTATGCAGAGGCCAGCAACAACAATTACATCATCAATGTTCCTGTTCTGGAAACCTTCCGCCCGCTTTCAGGCACTTAAGGTTGTCCAGCATTGCATTTGAACTTGTTGTGATTTGCGTGTGAAATGCTTCTCAGCTGTATAATAAACAAGGTTTAGTTGACTTTAAAAAATGAGATTCTTTTTTTTTGTTTTTTTTTCTAAATAAGACGAGTTTGCTGTATATTGCATAACACAATAAAACCCTTACATGTACAATATCAATGCCCAATAAAGACTATATGTATGGCAAACCTTCTCAAATGTCATGCATAAAGAAAATATATGAGTTTTCTATTGGAAAAAAAGGAACATAACAGACAAGCAATAAAAATATCCCCACATTAAAAACAACAACAACATCAACAACCAAAGGAAAACAGCATTAACACAATGTACATTCTGATTGCATTGTACCCACTGTGTAATTGGAGCATTATAAAAAAAAGATTTTATGTAATATTTTCTGTCAATATGTGAGCAATGTATCTCTGGGCTCCAATTACCAACGCCTTCCATTGACTGGTTTATTGGAGTAGTGTTTTACATGAAACTTCAATTAATTAGTCTAATATTAATAAATACTAAAAAAAAATAAAGTTGGCGCTGAATTGAATGTGTCACTTGCACTATGATGTCCCACTGTCTGTCTGTTCTAAAAGTCAATTTACCACCAAAAAGGAATAGGATTTCTCAGCAGCCAGGACCACGTCAGCAAGCAAGCAGGTAGACCCCTTTTTCCTTTCATTTTATTTACAATACTGTGTTTTGATAACACATAATAACATTGTACTTTAATGAGATGCATATAATAAAAAAATGCTTACTGAATTTATATTGTTGTTGTCATGAATATTTCTTTTCCAAAGTAAAAATGAAGACAATAGTGGGTGTATAATGCATTACAACAGTACTTTGTTATGACAAAGTGCGATTCATTACTGTAAAGTAAAAAAGAAACATATTTATATTTACATACCATAATTTATTTAAAAGAACATACTGTGGTACTTGCTAAAGGTGCCACTTTCAGCCCTAAAATCATAGTATCCAGAAAGAGTCTTCAAATCTTAATTGAGCGAAACATGCATACTTTTGTTAATCAAATGTAAAGGAAAAACACAGTCAAGCTAGTCTGAAATCTAGGCTTTAGTTACACAGACATTGATCACAAAGTGTATCTTCATAAGATAGACTTTTGGGGTTTGACCCAATGCTCACAAACACACAATGACAAAAAAAATTGTGAGCAGTTTCTGTGTATTTTGTCACTTGGGGAAAATTGTTGTCACTATCTAAATGAAGTGCTCATTCTGAAAGGTGCCTAGAACGTAACACTTTTTTCCAAATACAAAGACATGACTGGTTCCAAAGAGAGAAAATATCAAGTCAAATGCAATCCTACTCACCATTTCATTAATAAACTTGATGAATGATTTTGTATTTCTGGAACAGTACAGAAGAAAATGATCAGACTTGATATGTTTCCTCAAAGGCTCACAATGAATTCCCCTAGTCCAACAAACCCATGGTGGCAATAGTGAGTTACTCTCGCTTGATCAAGAGTAGTCCTTAGTTCATATTTTTTGTCATATTTTCTTTTTGAAGCTCCAAAAGCACAAACAAACAAAGAAAAAAGTATTTTTTACATATCGCTATACAGTCTCTTAAATAGCTTATAACATTGTGAAATCCTCCGCTTTCTTCGAATTGAGAGAGAGCAGAGCCGTTGCCAGAGTATGTGGGTACAGTCCAGTCCTTCTGCATGGCTCCGTCCGCCATTTTAAAACTCTCCACTTTGTGTCTCTATATGGGTGAGTTGTAATATACTAATATCATACTATTATCATCTTTTTAATTTGTCTTCATAGAAAGTCTCTATCCAAAATGTTGCTTGGTTTCTTGTCAGAGAAAAACAGGCACAATCATATTTTGTGCCATATATAGTATTTTTTTCTTCCCACAATTCAATTTTCAGTTCTGGTGGTAGAGGTGCATTTCAGTGCTTGTCTTAGTAACACATATTTCCTTGGTCCATGTACAAATATCTAGTTTTTTCCCCAAGGATGCACCCACCACTCAGACTTTTCCTGAAGATGGATATGCGCATATCAAGGATGTAGCTCCTCAGTATAGATCATCTTCTCTATTCTTGATCTGTCTTCTCTGTCTCTGGATATGGGGGTGGGGTGGTGGGGGGTTTCTAGGGCAAGTTGACTGTGCAGGCAGGACCTGAGTGGAGGAAGTTGGAGGGTTTAGTTGTCGGGGGGCAAGTCCTTGGTTGGCGTGTCCTTGTCTGCACCGCTGTCTGACTTGGGCCACAGCTGTTGCTGCAGCTCCTTGACCACTCTCTCCAGGTGCTCCCGGGCCTCCCGCTCCTGCAGCAGGTCTGCCCGCAGCTGCTCGCGGTCTGCCTCCGCATGCTGCAGCTTCATCTGTAAGTCCTCGATCTGGAGCGCAAAACAAAAAAACATAAGATGAGTTTACATTTACATTTAGCAGACGCTCTTATCCAGAGCGACATACAGTAAGCACGGACATTTCCCCCGAGGCAAGTAGGGTAAAGTGCCTTGCCCAAGGGCACAACGTCATTTTACACGGCCAGAATCAAACCAGCAACCTTCTGATTAATAGCCTGATTCCCTAACCGCTCAGCCATCTGACCCTGAGTTGAAGATGAAGAGATGAATCTCAAAACCAGTCATCAACCAGTCATCACTGATGATAGTTTAGCATTTAACAACCATTTTGCAAGTATCATACTTTGTAGTATTTTAATTGAACAATGGAAGTTGAGATGCAGACTTGCAATACAATTCAATGCACTCTAGACAAACCCTGAAGAGGAACCGATACAGCGTACACACCCTAATGTTGTCTGCGTGGCTCACACATTCAGACCACATCCGGCAACCATTACCTCACTGTCCAAACGGTAAACTTCTTCACCCAGACACAGTGAACCTACTGTTAAAACTAAAACACAGACCTTAATTATGTCTTGAAATAACCCACTCTGTATTCTCTCAGATGTAAATACATTTATTGATAAAAGGGTTGGAAAGTGAATTTCACTGTCTCAACCAACTAGAGACATAACTTGAGACTCTACCTCCCTTTTGTTTTGTCTAATCTACATTTCCCATGAGCCCTAAGAGGAAGTAGATGTCTTTTCCTGTTTCCTATTCGGGCTGGCACTTATCATGCGTCTGTGCTCTTTGGGTTACTCCCATTTATTTTCGACTAGAGAGAAGGAAATGTTTTTTTCTGCCTCTTGACCATGAGAATGCTTAGACTTTGTGTGTGATAGTAATGCTGCAATTACTTTCAGTCCCACTCGGGGTGTTTATGAAATGTGACTCACACTAAGAGAGACTTTGAAACGTGTGTGATAGATAGTGCGCATGTATGTGTGTATGTGTGAGCATTTGCATGCATGAAGGAGCAATGGTGTTTTCTTCCAGTAAATGTGTGTGTATGTGTGAATGTATGTGTGTGTGTGTGTGGTATGGGGATGGCCTTCACCTGTACAGAGTACTTGGCACGCAGACGTCCGGCCTCGCAGCCCTTGTCACACACTCGGAGCTGGCGTGCCTGCTCCAGCTCTCTCTTCAGACGGACGCGGGACTCATTAGCCTCCTTCATCTTCTTCTCGCTCTCAGCGCGCAGGCGCTCTATCTCCTTCCTCAGGTTGCGCTTGGCCTCCGTGGCCTCTCTCAGCTTCTCCTTCTTCGCCACACGCAGGAACTCCAACTCCTGGAGGGCAGAGATGTATCACAGCAAGAGAATCAGCATTAGATCCTCTGGATGTTTCCACTTTCATTAACATTAAAGGCTAAATGTTCCTAAGACACCTTCCACTTTACAAAGTATGTCCCATTGTCCCCACAATATGTTATATTTAGTATGTATTACTCACTGGGCATTTGGCTTTTTCAATCAATATAATCAATATAACCAACTGTATTGTAGCAAGAAAGTGCCATAAAAGAGCTTGTTCTGTTTTTAGTCAAAGCTTAAGTGGATGAGAACAGGCAGATATGAAGAAGTGAAGTTTCCTTCCCCTCTGAAACTGAGAAACAGATTTATGTGTGTGTGTGTGTGTGTGTGTGTGTGTGTGTGTGTGTGTGTGTGTGTGTGTGTGTGTGTGTGTGTGTGCGTGCGTGTGTGTGTGTGTGCCTGGAAACACACCCATATCCTTCTCATGGGAACTGAACAGTTTGGACGGGCATGTCTGTCATCAAGCTTTGTTACTTCCCAAAAATAGGATGAAACTAATCTCTCACACCCCACGCTTTGTTTCCAGGGTGGTTTACATAATGTCATTTGGTGCATTCAGGAGCTGTTAAAAATATAATATGGCTTGTATATAGTATATTGGCAAGCTATTATACATTAAGACAAGGCAGTCAAATTGAAAAATAGCTCTTTACTAAACACAAACAATGAGAGGAGTGGAATGCTGTCACTCTAGATTGTTCCCTGTCTCAGGATGCATGCTCTGTGGCTTACACACTAAGACATTCCTCGTCAGCGTTTCAACTTGGTCTCCCTCCAAGACAAAAATAAAAATTGATGTCGGCTGACTGCTTTGCAGCAACATCCGCTCCCTCTTTCCTTTCTGCTAAGTCATGGTCAGCATCCAGTCATTTGAGTTTAAAGGCCTTTTTGTATTAGTTGCTTAATCCATGTGTTTTCCCCTTTTCTTAACTGTTTCCTCCCTTTTGATCACTTCAGTAAAGTTCATCTGAAGTATGATTATAATCAAAAACGACTTGATAGGTCCTTACCACTCAACGGTATAATATGAATAGTGATATTTGGCAAAACCAAATATATGACAATTAAGGGCATAGTTGGGAATAGTGTGTGTGTGTTAGTGTGTGTGAAAGAAGCCTCTACCTGTTGGAGGCTACGCTTGGCCTGAAGGGCAGAGCCGAGCTTCTCTTCCTGCTTGACCCTCATCTTGACAATCTCATGCAGGAACTTCTCCTTGGACTCCTTGGAGTCCAGGCCGCTGTCCAGGGCCTGCCTCAGGGTCTCTAGGTCAGTCTCCAGCCCTGGCCCCGGGGCCTCTGGAGCCACAGCTGTGGCCCCAGACACCTCAGGCGATGTGATGGGGGCCATAGGGCCCTGGGCCCCAGGTGAGCTCAGGTCCTTAGCTGAGCTCGAGGAGGTGAAGGAAGGGGAGGAGAGGGAGGACAGGGACGAAGTGACTGGTGGAGAAAAGGGAGAGAAAAATAGGTTTGTTTTGTAACCGTTTCCAAGCCTTTAATAGAGGTTTGAAATAAGTAACACAGTAGTACATCTTTTTGTATGCTTGTCGTGACTCACATTCCTCACGACTCTCCACTTCGATTTCCACCTCAGAGTCTTTGTCCTCCTGGGGGGGCTTGCTCGCTGTGGCGGAAGGGGGACAAGGGGGCTCGGGCGTTGGGTGTGGAAGCTCCCCTGTGGCCCTTCTCTTCCGCGGCCTGGAGCTAACACTGGCCCCCTCTCCTGGAGGCTCTCCCCCACTGGGGTGGGAGGTGCTGGGCACGGACGGGGACATGGGCCCCACCTTCCCTGGGGGCTGGGGGGTGAGGGCCACGTTGGGGGCCACAGCGCTCTCCATGCTCTTGTAGTTGTAGAAACTAGGAGAGAGGGAAATCAAATCAAATGAGTGTGTGTTTGTGTGATGCTTGTCGAACTGGCACAAGCTGCGGCACTTCGAGTGGGTGCCAACAGAGTGAGTGTGTGTGAGTGCGGTGCAGTGTGGGTGGCAGCGATACAGTCAGACATGAACTCTGACCTCAGCCCACCCAGACAAGCAAGTGGGCTCTCAGTGAGGATTCTGGCAGCTCATCGACTACAATAAAATGAGCACTAAATTCACATTCAAAATGGCAGCCAAGTGTAGCCAGTGCTTTTTGATTGCCACCCGAAATCTATAACTCCATTATCGCACATATACAACCCATCAAATGTTTTCAAAGCTCGTGGACAAGTGGTTTGTTTAAGCTGGCATGTCGTTCCACTCTCCATTTCAGTGGTATGCATTCATGCCTGTCAGTCAATGTGGGGCTCACCTGTCTCTCAGAAGGGCCAGAGGCCGGCTGGGGGACTCTTTATCCCCAGAGGAGAGGTTGGGGGACCAGGGTCTGAAAGCTGAGGGCCTCTGTCTGGGCTGGATGCAGTTAAGGCCCTGGGAATAAAGCACAGTATGTGTGTCATTGAGGTGGTACTACACAAACAATGTTGAATGATACTAATGTCATGAGATAAACATGAATGTTCTGTGTTACAGTCGAATGTCGACAAATGACAATCTGAAAAGATGGTTTCTATTGATTAATAATTAGTTCAGTGAGCCACAATCTTGATGCATTCCTATGAAACTAGAGTGCAATGGAAGTCACTAAGGGCAACTTTTTGGGATTATTGATCTTTGTAAGGAACATCTATCATTATATTGTGGCTATATTGTGTTTCATAGGTTTGTTGAGCAAAGCTCCATTTTCAGTAAGTGAATCCATGGACAACAAGCTTCTACAGTTACCATAGACCTGTCTAAATATGAGCCATTCCCTCAGATCCAAAGCTTGACAAACGACCTACGATAAGCCCAGCCCAATTAAGAGGTGAAATCAAACTACCAACCTTGCTAGCCGAAGCGGAGAGGGATCGTAGCCAATCAGGTTGCTTGTCCTTGTCAGCTGACGGGGACTGCAGTGGGAAGTCCTCATGTTTAGACTTCTTTGCTGGAATAGGATCCGATGCCTATTACATAAAAAGAAGAAAAGAGGCTTTATTAAGAATTGCAGGATCATAATGAAAGTTAAGTCAAGTCAGATTCAATTTTGAAGGACCTTTCCTATGCCTGGTTATTCAGACGTTAAGGCGTGTGTGAGTGTGTGTATGTGTGTGTGCAAGTGCATAGGAGAACTATAATCCCTGTATAAATAGAGCACAAATCAACGATAACTGCCTGAGACAGGTTTCACGGGCAAGGCGTCTGACAACTGAGTGTGCGCTTGTTTAAATATAGGAGGGGTGCTGACGGAATGTGTGGGTGTGTGTTTGCTATAGGTAGGGGCAGGGGGGGGGGGGGGGGGGGGGTGGAGAGTCACCACTGTGTCAGACAATGCCAGATTAGTCCAAGTCCAACACACACTTTCTAAAAAACATTCTCACTGCTGGGGTACAGTTTGTGAGCAGTTTACACTGGCAACAGATACACAAACACACACACACAAATATTTATTCACAATGCATTAATGGGCATTGTGGTGGGGCTATGGGTAACCAGAACCAGAGTGTCCCTGAAAGACAAGGGTGGGTTTGTGTCAGCCACACACCCCATTGGCTGGCCATAATACTATGACTTCACTCGCCTCTTTCTCAAGGCAGTGGCTGTCACTCGCCTAGGCCCTCCATTCTTCCCCTCCCTTCTCTATCCACTTCTGTTGCTTTAAAGCAACATAGTTCAGCAATGCTTCATCTGCAATGTAACTTTCAACATGTTGTGATAAATATGCATTTGCTTCTTTTAAGTAAATCATAGTGCTCATAACTGTTCATTGGTAAAGAAAGGCTCGGAGGACGGAAAACCAAATGTCATGTGCATTCAATTCTGGGTCAGACGCCATGAGATATGATTCTCTCTCTCCCTTCCTCTCTCCTCCTCCCCCTGTCTACTGGACATGTGTTAGGCTGCAGGGTCACACATGTGATGCACATCGCCTGTCCTCAGACCAGCTTGCTGTGAAACGCCCAGTGACGCCACAGCCTTTTTTTTCTGCATGGTACAGTCGGGCTCTCCCTCTCTCTCTCTCCCTCTTTGTTTCTCCCTCTCCCTCTCCCTCTCCCTCTCCCTCTCCCTCTCCCTCTCCCTCTCCCTCTCCCTCTCCCTCTCCCTCTCCCTCCCTCCCTCTCTCCCTCTCCCTCTCCCTCTCCCTCTCCCTCTCCCTCTCCCTCTCCCTCTCCCTCTCCCTCTCCCTCTCCCTCTCCCTCTCCCTCTCCCTCTCCCTCTCCCTCTCCCTCTCTCCCTCCCTCTCTCTCTCTCTCTCCCCACTGACAGACTGGACACAACACTAAGAGCACACAGATCCTCGTTTATCCCCTCCTTTTCCCCCTCCCACACTGTCTGTCTATTTTGGTGAAGGGTTCCCCTCAGGAATCTAAGAGAGGCAGAGGGAATGTGGATGAAGCCCAATGGCAACAGTTGCACTTTTAGTAGGTGTGTCTCTGTGATGGTAGATTGCTGGCTGCAGTGTGTGGCTTGCGTGTGGTGTTTGCGTGAGTGTGTGCCTCCCTTACTGACAGATGTCTTAGGCAGAGTTTCACTAAGACATGGAGCGTGACACAATTAAAGCAAATCCATGGTGACTAAAGCAGATCAGTATTTGTCTGCTTCCTATTGACTCACACACACACAGACTTGCGTGCACACACACCTCTGTCTGCCTTAAAGGAAGGCAGAGAAGCCGGAACAGGTGGCCACCCTTTCTCCCTCCCTCTTGCCCTCTCTGCTGCCCTCCGTCTGCAGGCGTGACCATGTTGGGACCTCGCCGTATGCCCTCATGCCTGTGTAATAGGACCTGGTGCTGTGTTACATGTCTGGGAAGTGTGGCTAGACAGGCCGAACCACCCAGGGTCATTAGCACCGGCACCCACTCCCACCGTTCAATAACTGGATCACAGGGAGAAAACGGGTTTGTCTTCAGTAGAAATCTGAACGCTGCCTTTCTAAAATGTCACACTATAAAGTGGTGCTGTTGACAAGACCAGTAGTGCTGAACTTGAAATGCAGTACAAAAGAATGCATTTGACAGCAAATGAGAAAGTAGGGAGGTTGAGCTACAGACTTCGCTAAGTGCGCTGGTCCTGTAGCCTGGGAACCAGACAGGAGGGCATTAAATACACTTCCCCTCTCACCCCCTCCCCTCCCCTCTTCACCCCCAGGCTGAGCTGGGTGCCACGTGCCAGCCTGGGTCTTGTGGATTACCCATGCCAGCATAATGGTTTTCAATCTGAACTAATCTGTCAGGCAGGCAGACAGACAGGCAGACAGCTTTAGTAGATGCATGCAGAGCAAGACACATGCATGTGCGTTACAGTGGTAACAGCTTTGCATGCTAGCTTTAGCATGTGGAGCATTAGACCAGAGGAAGCAGGAGTTACCATGGACTACTGGGATGTAGCCACTGGTGTGTGTGTGTCAGATTGGAGCAGACGTCTAGCTACAGTGCACCTGACCGCTTTACCGTATGACACAATTGAGATGGAGTGCTAGGCCCACACCCAAGCATGTGTGTGTGTATGTGTGTGTGTGTGTGTGTGCGCATGCATGTGTGTGTGTGTGTGTGAGTGTGCATCTGGCTGCCAGCCAGCCCAGCCAGATTGGACAGGAACTGCTGGGAGCAGTGCTTTGTGGGAGGAAGTGAAATCTGAAGGACGGACTGAGGTGAAAGTTGACACCGCTATCTCCCCAAGACTCCTGTCATGCAAACACACCTGGGCTACACACACTGGGATATGTAGAAACACACACACACACACACTCACAGACTCTGGATACAATTCTCCAGGCACAGGTGTACCCCTTGCCCTGTGTCCTATATACACACACACAAATTCACACGCACACACATACCCTATATAAGCATGTTTTATTTGAAACCCATTGCTGATAAGCCTCATCATTGTAGCGGGAATGCAGAAACCACAGAGTAAGAATACCTTCAAAGACAGAGACGGAAAGAGGAGGGACGGCTATATGAGCTGGTGCAGATTACATGGTATAGACAGGATGTCACACCTCTAAGATAGGGCGTTTTGATTAGCTGAGGTGTGACAGAGACAGACATGGGCATACGGGCGCTACGCTCACACAGAACCCCCCGCATTAGGAATGTCACACCTCAGTGTAGTCATAGTATCTGTGCCCCCCATTGGAATACTCCTGGCTAGGAATAAACCAGGGATGAGAGGGTGGCAAAGCTTCTCCACATGAAGGATGGAGGGAGGGAAAGAGAGAGGAAATAGTGAGAGTGGCATGCTACGCTCAGCTGCCAGGGGCCCCCAGAGGAGTTTACAATGGTGCATACCTCCACTTGTGCCTGTGTGTGTGTGCGCGTGTGTGTGAAGGAGCGAGACAGGATGGGTGGAGCTCGCCACACTTGGCCTGTTGCGCTCAGTCAAGGTTTGTCTGATTCATTTGAGACTCTGTCTGTTGAATAGTACTTCCCCTGTCTGCAAGTGATACCAACGTTACTTAGCCAGACTGCAGTTACATCATACCAATGCTATAGACATACCTATTACCTACTGCTAGAGAATGATCACATAATCAACAGTACAAACACTACGCTTAGTCAGAATAGTGTTACAAGAATACTTGGTAGAGGAGTGAAATATTCATTTTCTGTGAAACTTCATACTAGAAAAAAAGGGGCTAAAGGTCACCTCTGACCACATCGGCACAGGGCCACCTGTTGCTGGGGAAACACTGTGTCTGGCCCTTCACAGTTATGCAACCAATCAGGGGAAAGTTCACAGAGAGGTTTTGGTGGCTGCAAGGCCAATGAGAAGATAGTTCATTGAGAGGGTTAGTGTGGCATGTCCTATTCAATCAACAACAACAAAAAGTACATGTAGGATAGAAACATAAAGTTGGGCAGACAATTGTGTCTCTGAGCAAGAACTTCCTTTGACAATGTTGTCAAAAAAAAACTAAGATAATTGTGTTCCTAATTCCAAATGGAATATTGGAAAAGGCAAAGAAAACCCACTGGTCGGAAAGAGTTCTTTCTGTGATAGTCTATATTCTCAAGAGGTGAAGCTGACAGCCTCCCAACATAATCTTTCATTTGTATGTATCTCTCTGCCCCACCCACCCTCCCTCTCTCTTTCTGCCCCACCCACCCTCCCTCTCTCTCTCTCTCTCTCTTTCTGCCCCACCCATCCATCCACCCACCCTCCCTCTCTCTCTCTCTCTCTCTCTCTCTCTCTCTCTCTCTCTCTCTCTCTCTCTCTCTCTCTCTCTCTCTTTCTGCCCCACCCACCCACCCTCCTTCTCTCTCTCTCTCTCTCTCTTTCTGCCCCACCCACCCAGCCTCTCTCTCTCTCTCTTTCTGCCCCACCCACCCTCCCTCTCTCTCTCTCTCTCTCTCTCTCTCTCTCTCTCTGTCTGCCCCACCCACCCACCCTCTCTCTCTCTCTCTCTATCTTAGTTTGCCTGTCACTCTTCGAGACTGCATTTCCTGTGTCACATATAACAGGATGTCCTCTCAAAACGGACAGAATTCTATTCAACAAAAGCAGGCATGCAACAGGAGCCAGACAGAGGCTCCCGGGCAGCCTCACGGTAAACAAACAAACTCGACAGAGACGAACAGCCAACCTTATCACTGCCATCTCACCCTCAGAAACAACATGGTCGCTTTCTTGTGAAGTTAAGCTTCAGGTCATTTTTTTTAACACTGACCAGATTTACCATGTCACTTCCTGTTTAGGAATTCCACTTCCTCGATTAATGGCAGACCGTGACAGAATGTCAACAGTTGGTTCAGTGTTCAGAAACAACTGGTCCTTGGTTGGATGACGCT